>NW_006399940.1:5649958-5663465 GCF_000299155.1 Elephantulus edwardii | reverse complement strand
GATAATCTGTTCTGCATATAGGTTGAAAAGGTTTCAAGCAGGTTGGATAGATATGATAACAGGATATAATTTGGGGGGACTCTTTCTGTATTTAAGCCACAGGGTATCTCCTTGTACTGTTTAAAGATTGCCTTTTGGTGTATATGCAGGCTTTACGTAGCACAATTAAATGTTTTGGGATTCCCATAATTCTGTAAATGCTTCAAGTGTTCTACTTTTTCTGAAAGCAAAGTGATGCCATCTTTAACTTGGTGCCATATTCTTCTTAAATTAGTCCTCCACAAACTCAAGTCACCTCATTACTGTTGTGTTGACACTGAGTACTAGGTGGTCCTTTAGTGGATTTTCTGAGGCCGTAAGTTGCACAAGAAGAAATTTCTCCTTTAGAACCATTAGTGGATTTGAATAGCTAGAAAGTTGCAGCCTTTGAGTCAGCAGTGCAAACTACTTATGGACTACACCACCAGAGTGCCCTCTAACCCAGTTTCTTAAATTATTTACTCAACATGGAAATCAAACAAATCAAACAGGTATGGCCAAAGGATACAACTCTGAAGAACACCTTTCTTTTTTTTTAATTTTTTTTCTATAATTATATTTTATTAATTTTCATAAACATTTACAGAGATTTTGGGCTTCCACTCATTCATTGTTGCACTATTCTCTCTACCCTCTTCCCAGTTTGTTCTTGTCCAAATGCCACAGTGCTTGTCAAAGCCAGTTCCGATTAATCTTCTTTGTCAGTGTGTCCTTTGCCATTCCCTATCACTCCTCCCTGAGAGAGACTTCACCCTGAGTCATAAGGAAAAGGGGATGGCGTATTCTCTTAGCTACTTCCTGCTGAAAAGGGACGCTGTGGGTTTCAGGGTGAAGATCTTCTCTCACTACTCTAAAGGGCCCCTTTGGCAGGAAGAACACCTTTCTTTATTTCAAAATAATGCAATATGTCTTGTTCTGTTTGGACAACTGTTCTTCGTCTATGTACAGGTTCTTCACAAGTACAACTAAACAGTCTCCAACTCTCATTCTTTGCAATGTTGCCCATAATTTGTTATGCTTTACATAGTCCACTGTCTTTAAATAGTCAGTAAAACACAAATAAAGGTCTTTCTGGTATTCTTTATTTTTAGCCAAGATTCATTTTATGTTGGGAATGATTCTGACATCAGAAATTATATTCCTCTTTCTAAATAAGGCCTTTCCTAAACCCAACTTGAATTTCTGACAGTTCAATTTCCAACTTGAATGTCCTCATAGATTTAATGTTTCAATCATTTTAAAATAATCTTTAGTAAGATTATCCTTGTCTGTTTTATTGTTTGATAATTTCGGCATTTCATTGGATTTTTTTCTTTTTGAATGTACAAAAATCTGGATACCTCCAATTGCTTGGCATAGTCAAGTGAGCACATGCAGGTATTCATCTGCTCTCTGAAACACTTCAATTAGTAATTCACCATTTCCCTAAAGCCTATATTTCACCAGTGATTCCAGTGTATTTCTGGGCTTCTTCCTTTAGTATCACTAAAGGTAATTCTTGATTGAGTCTTCTTGAAATGGTTCAGTGTTAGGGAAGTCTTTTTTGGTATAGTGATTCTATGTATTTGCTTTTTGGGCTTTTTTCTTGATATGATTTTACGATAAAATTTTTTTCTGTTGATATGTCCTGTGCTGGTCAATATTTTGTCCATAGCATGCTTCAGAATTGCAATTGCAATTGCAGTGGTAAAACTTTCCTTCAGTTCTTTGGGGTTAAGAAGTGCTTAGAATGTCTAACTCTAGATTTTTACATAATTTATTATAATAATTTGTTTTCTTTAGTTATCTGTTGAAAACTTCTTTCAGTTCTCAATCTTCACTGTTTCTTCCTTTTCTTTTGGCTTAGTTTTATTGAAGAGCCAGTTTCAAAGTCTCTTCTGATACTCATTTGGACCTTTTCTTTCTTTTGTTCTTCTTTTTTAAAATTTATTTTAATGAACATTTGCAGAGATTTTGGATTTCCATTCACTCTGGATTTCCATTCATTCATTGTTGCATTTTTCTCCCTGCCACCCCTTCTCCCCAGTTTGCTCTTCTCTTTGAAAAGTAAAAGAAAAATTCCTTCATTGGTATACAATCTCCCACACCTCCACCCCTGAGTACACTCCACTATGCAACCTTCATTCTGGACTTTTGTCATAACCATAATATCCAATCATATATCACTTTTAAACTGTTCTCTCCCTCATCTATTTCAATGCATCTTCTTCTTAAAGACATTTTTAATGTATGATTTCTTTGATGCCATCCCACACCATGTCTAGTCTTCAGTCATTAGTGTTTAAGGAACAAAAGCTACTCTTCAAAAGGTTTTTAATTGGATGCAATAAACACAAGAGAATATTTTGGCTTTATGAGTTTGTTTGAATTGTCTTCCGCTTCAGTTTGAGCTTGCATATGAATGATCGTTGATCTCTTTAATTTGAACAGGCATCTGATCTCTGGTATTGAGCTTTTACACTCTTGCTTCACAGCTGTGTTCAATTTGATTCCTGTGTATCCCATCCGATGTAATTGTTGTTGCTTTCACTGTTACTTGCTATCAGGTCAGATCCAGCTAATCCTACTTTTTCAGTGTAAATGTGAAACAGATCATATGGGAGGCTGGACTTATGAAGAAGAATATTGAATTAGTATTGGAAGAAGACTCATGCTGATTGATGGGTATTCCTCCAATCCTGATGCAATATTCTTTCATTATGCAGATGACACAACCTCACATGCTGAACCTGAAGATGACTGAAAGTATTTGTCTCAGAAGGTCAAGAACTGTGGTCTCCAATGTGGATTGCATCTCAACATTAAGAAAACAAAGATTCTCACTAGGCCAACTGGCAGCACTATGATAGATGGGCAAAAATATGAAGCTGTTAACAATTTCATCTTGCTCAGATCCACAGACAACACTTCTGGCAACAGCAATCAGAGAATCAAAAGACAAGTTGCTCTGGAAAAGTCTGCTGTCAAGGACCTCTCCAGAGTGCTAAATAACAATATCAGTATAGAGACTAACATGTACCTGATTCAGGCTATGGTCTTTTCAGTTGCTTGTTATGCATCTGAGAGCTGAACTATCACTAAGGAATATGGAGTGTAGAGACAGAGTTTCAAAATACTTGCCTCCAAGTAACAACCTTGTTTCATTCTCTCCAGGACAGACCCATTTGTTCTCTTGGCAGTCCATGGTAGAATCAATATACTTCTCTAACACTACGGCTAAAAAGACTTCAGTTTTTCTGTCATCCTTATTCATTGTCCAGCTCTCAGGTGCATTGCAAGTGATTGAAAAGACCATAGCCTGAATCAGAAACACTTCTGTCTTCAGACTGATATCACTGCTTTTCAACAAC
Source organism: Elephantulus edwardii (assembly GCF_000299155.1). Lineage (NCBI taxonomy): Eukaryota > Metazoa > Chordata > Mammalia > Macroscelidea > Macroscelididae > Elephantulus > Elephantulus edwardii. Next base: position 5,660,076 of record NW_006399940.1, on the reverse strand, counting down.
TTTGAGAGATCATTGACAGTCGATTTGCCCAGTGCAATACATCTATTGAATCCTGACTGTTAGTATGAAGGGTGTTGATTGTAAGGGTGTTGATTGTCGATCCAAGCAACATGAAATCATTGACTATTTCAATCCTTTCTCAATTTATCATGATATTACCTACTGGCCCAGTGGTAAAGATCTTTGTTTCCTTGATGTTGAGATGTAATCCATATTGAATGCTCAAATCCTTGATCTTCTACAGCAAGCATTTCAAGTCCTCTTCATTTTCAACAAGTAAGGTCATGTCATCTACATAATGCAGGTTGTTGACGAGCTTTTCTCCAATCCTAATGCCACATTCCTCTTGATAGAATCCAGCTTCGTTATTTATTTTCTCAGTATAAAGACTGAATATATATGGAGGAAAAAATACAACCCTGGTACACACCCTTCTTGATTTTAAAACCCCTCGTGTTTCCTTTTTCTGTTTGAAAAACAGCTTCTTGGTCTAGTTGTAGATTTGTTGTTGTTGTTGTTGTTATGTGCTGTCGAGTCGTTTCCGACTCATAGCGACCCTATGCACAACAGCCCTAAACCCTGCTCTATCCTGCGCCAACCGCACCGCCTCTGACACACCCATCCCGATTACCCCAGTCACCGAATCAATCCATCTCATAGAGGGTCTTCCCCTCCTGCGTTGTCCCTCAACCCTCCCAAGCATGATGTCCCTCTCCAAGGACCCGTCCCTCCTGGCAACATGTCCAAAGTATGTCAGACGAAGCCCCAGAATCCTTGCCTCCAGGGAGTAGCTTGGTTTAATCCTCTCTAAGATAAATCTGTTTGTTTTCCTGGCAGTCCAGGGTACATTCAGTACCCTTCTCCAGCACCACAGCTCAAAAGCATCCATTCTCCTTCTGTCCTCCCTAGTCATTGTCCAACTCTCTGATGCATAACAAGCGATTGCAAATACCATGGCCTATATCAGGCGCACCTTAGTCTCCAGAGAGACACTGTTGCTCCTGAGTACTTTAGAGAGGTCCCTAACAGCAGACTTTCCCATCGTGATACGCTTTTTGATTTCCTGACTGCTGGTGCCAAGAGTGTTGACTGTGGAGCCGAGCAAACTGAAGCTGTGAACACTCTCAATCTCTTCGTCATCCATCCTGACGCTGCCAGTTGGTCCAGTGGTGAGAATCTTTGTCTTCTTGACATTGAGCCTCAGTCCATACTGAAGGCTGCAGTCCTTGACCCTTCGCAGCAAGTGCATGAGGTCCTCCTCAGTTTCAGCAGGCAGGGTTGTGTCATCTGTATAACGCAGATTGTTAATAGACCTTCCACCAATCCTGATGCCACAATTCTCCTCATAGAGCCCAGCCTCTCGGATAATCTGCTCTGCATACATGTTGAAAAGGTATGGAGACAGGATTTAGTATGAGCAAAATTAAGTATTCTGGGATCCCCCCATTCTGTCTTCTTTCTCTAGTGATTTCTGTTGAGAGCCCAGAGCTTAACCTAATTCTGTTCTCCATTGTATGTGATTCTTTGTTTTTTCTCTGGCTGCTTTAAATATTCTATTCTTATCTTTGATTTTGACTATTATATCGCTTGATTTTTATTTTTTTTAAAATCTAGTCTGTTTGAAATTTACTGCGCTTCTTGAATATGGATATTCCCATTTTTTTCATGACACCTAGGAAGCTTTCCTCTAACACCTCTTTCACAATCCTCTCAGTGCTTTTGCTCCATCTTCTCCTGTTCTGGTATTCCAGTCACACACATGTTGTTCCATTTGATGTTATCCCACGTCATTCTTACATTTTCTTCATTTTCCTTCTGGTTTTTTTTTTCTTTTTCTTTCCTGCTAGTAGATTCTCATTGAAGTGGTGCTCTTCTAGATTGCTGACTCTGCTCCATTTCTTCTATTCTGGGCTTTGTTTTTGTTTGTTATTTGGTTTGGTTTTTTTTACTTTTTTTTTTTTGTCCCTCCACCACATTGGAAAATTCTTCCATTTCTGTCTTCATATTCTGAATTGTATTTTCGTGGGTATTTGGTATTCCCCCCCCCTAATGTGTTGGTTGTACCCTCTCTATTTGTGATGATTTTTCAAAATCCTTGTATCTCTTTATTCATAATTTCTTCTTTCTTTTGTAGCTATTTCTGCTGCTGTTTTTGGAATTCCACATCAATATATTTCTTCTGGCTGTCTTTAGAAAATTAACTATTTATATTTTCAAATCTATCTGCCATTAATTGCAGCTTTATCAGTATTTTTTTTCAAATAGTTCTATGTCAACACATTTCTATGTTTTCGATCTTTCTTCTATCATTTGTACTTTCTTCAGATGTTCATTTTACTGCATGTCAATATATTTCTTCTGACCCCCTGTCTCTAGGATAGTGCAGTCTAATCTGCTTGTTTAGGAGAAGGTTTGTTTTGGTTTTATTCGTGTTTGAACCTGCCTGTTGTTTCCTTGACATTATATCTTATTATTCCTGGTATGTATGTGATAGTTTCTGTTGTGCTTATGTAAATTGTAAATGGTCCTTTATCTTTATGATGCTATTGATAAGTTTCAGATTTTAACTGTTGCATCAATCAGTTTCCTACTGATAATCATTTCCACTGGTTGTCTATAACTGGCTCTGATCCTCATTTCTTGTGAAAAACTTCTCATCCAGTTACCTCACCCCACCCCTTGTTATGTACCAGTTCAGAGGACCTGTGGGAGCAGGTCTTTCAGGCAATGGAGCCACCAGGTGGAGGCTCTGGGGCCACCAGGTGGAAGGGCCAAGGCCTCCAGGCAATGGGGACTCTGTCTAGTGCTCCAGGTAGGAAAGCAGTCCAGGCCACACTAACAACTTTTTAATACAGTTGGAAGCAGAAGTGGCATCCTCTTCCTAAACAACATGCCTCCAGAAACTCTATGAACATTGATAAATGCCAATATTTGTAGAAGGGTTTCAGGTCTTTTGTTCATAAGGTCACTGTGAGTTGTGCTTGACCCAAAGGCAATCAACAATATGTACCATCAAGTAAGATGATGCTGGCAAAAGAGGAGATTGCTCTTCCTTTTCCAGAGGAGCATCTGGTGGATTTGAACCATGTGCCTTTGGGATTTCAGCCCAGCTTCTTGCTACTAGGCTACCAGAGTTCCCTTTGTCTTTTGAGAATCAGGGAGATAAGTCTCTCTCTTTGCCCAGGTGTGGTGAGCTCTCTATCTTCTCCTATAGTTTGATTGTAGTGTGTGGTTTCCACCAGGGATAGGCAAAATCCCTGGAGTGATATCTGGGGCGTGTTGCTCAGAAGAAAGACCCAGAGAAGTGGTTTGATTTGAACAATGTAGCACCTACATCTCAGTTGGTATTAATGGCCTACCCATGCACCCCTTTTTCCACTCCTGTGTCTGGTCAAGAGGAAGCCCCTTTTGCCTGAGCCATTACGGGGAGGCAGTAATGTCCATACCAATAGCCCTCAAGACTCAATTTGTATTAGTGCCCTACCAATGCACTCGTCTCCTCTTCTATAGGTAGTGGAGGGAGAGTCATTCTTGTCTGAAAGACAAAATCCCAGGGAAGAGGGAAAGTTCCAATGGTATAATCCCCAAGTCTTAGAAGATAATAATGGCCAACCATTATATCCACTTCCTCTACTGGATCTGATTGGGAGAAAGCTGTTTCTGTGTGAGTAGACAAAGTCTGAAGGAAGTGGCAAGGTCCAAACAGCGAAGTTCCCCAATTTTCTATGGTAGCAGTGGTTGATTTGGTTGCCTCACTCCTATGCTTCATCTGGTCAGAGAGGAAGCCACTCCAGACTGTTTCTGTTCCTGATGGTGGTGGCTCAGAGCTCTGTAACCTACTAGGAAAGAGAGCAAGTGTGTGTGTTGGGGCAGGGGGCAGGTTGAATGCAGGAGGAGGAGGAAGCATGGGGCAGAGACTGAAGCTGGTGAGTTAGAATGCTGAGAGAGGAGGTCAGAGGTCCTGGAACTCATGGAGCAGTGACCACTGGAGAGGGAGACAAGAAGAGGTAGCAGAACACACACGAGTGGGGCTCTGAGGAAGGACCCCCTTCCATCTTATTTTCATACTTCCTGGATCATTCAAAATCTTGCCTATAGCATCTCTCATTGCAACTTGTAGTTTGAATTTGTTTTTCAACTCTTTCAGCTTGAGAAATATTGTCTGATTTTTTTTCCTCTGACTTTAACTCTTACCATATTTTATTATAATATTTTGCCTTGTCTTTTTGACCTACTCTTTGGTATTTTCTGCTCAGCTCTTTTACTTCAGCTAGAAATCCTCAATTTTTCCATTTCTGCCTTTTATAACTAATGCCTATGTTGAATAACAGTGCTATTTCCAGATCTTCCTTTTATGTGGGTGGATATTATTAACAACACTGTACTTCGGGATGTTGTTAAATGCCGCCAACTTGACTACAACTCATAGGGACCGTGTACCATGGCTCTGAACCTTCCCCTATCCTGAGCCAGCTTTCATTCTATTTCAATTTGTCATTCATTGAATGGTTTATCATATCTTACTGATTCAAAATTGCCAATATCAGTCCATTTCAGTTCATGAATACCTAGGATATTTATCATTAAGTATACATCATTTTTTACAACTTCAAGTATTTGTATATTCATTCTTTTGTGTGTTCCACATCGTAATTATTAATGCTGTTTACAGCTGTTACTCCTCATTTTGAATGTCGCTACACCTGCAAATGAAAGTATCTTTCACTGAGAGCTCTACTCCTTCACTCATCTGCCAATGTCTGCGTGCCAGTTGTAGCAGCCTGTATATTACTGTGACCTTGGAGGACATACTAAAAACATTTTAAATACCAGCAGAGTCACCATTGATGAACAAGTTTTACTAGACATTCCATACTTAACCAGCCTAAAAAGGACTGGCCATTCACTTCTGAATAATCCTATTAATATAATAGCAAACTATTATGATATGGTAACCTAGTGGTAAGAAGTTGAGCTATAAACTCAGAGGCTCATGGTTCAAATCCGCCAACTGCTCTGAAGGAGAAAAAATAGGTAGTCTCCTCCAATATTATTTACTGCCTCCAAAAACCCCCTGGTGGGTCAGCTATGGGTCAATTCTGACTCAATTTCATCCAACAATAACAACATCTGATATAGTGCCAGAAGGTGAATATCTCAGGTTGGGAGGCACTCATAATAGGATTGTGGAAGAGCTCTACCTTCTCAAAATAAACTCTGCCTTCATGATGGAGATAGCACTTTAGTTTAGAAATCACTTGCTTTGCGTCACAGAGCTAGATAATGCCTAAGGATGACAGAAGAAGAATAGGTCTGTGTTGGAGAGGGTGAAACTAAGTTTCTCCTTGGAGGCTAGGATTTTGAAGCTCTGTCTCACATAATTTAGGCAAGTGGCTAGGATAGACCAGTCCTCGGAGAAGGATATCATGCTTGGAAGGTATAAGACACAGTGCAGGAGAGGAAGAATCCAGATGAGATGGATTGATACAGTAACTGTGGTAAGGAGGGTAGGTGTGTCAGTCAGTGAGACTGGCTCAGAATAGGGCAGGCTTCAAAGCTCTTGTACATAGGATCATTATGAGTTAAAGGCAACTCAAGAGAACATAACAATAACACAGTGTTACTAAGGCTGAAAATCTTTATAGAATCAGATTGCTTTATAGAATCAGATCTTTCTAACAGAGTAACTACTAAATTTGAACCACCAACCTATTGGTTAGCAGCTTGGTGTTTTAACCACTGTATTACCATGAAATATTTTTTCAGTTAACAACCAGATATTAGACCTTGAGTCTATTCCACCTGAATCTCAAAACCATCTCAGTCTTGGGAATAGTTTAAGCTTTGAACACTAATAAAGACCAGATAAGCTGTAGGAGGATTTCAAGAACACCATCCAGGAAGAAGTTGGGGGGTGGGGTCAGTACAAAAACAGAGGAGAAAGAAAATATCAATATGGATGTCAGAAAGGATTCTAGAATGCCGAGAAGTCATAACAAAAGGAAGAAATCAAGAAATTAAAGAGCTGAACAAAATATTTCAAAGGGCAGCCCAGGAAGACAAAGTAAAATATTATAATGAAATGTGCAAATAGCTGAAGTCAGAAAATCGAAGGGACCAAACTTGTTCAGGATTTCTTAAGCTCAAGGAACTGAAGAACAAAGTAAAACCGTGAGTTGCAATATGTAAGGATACTTTGGGAAGAATATTAAATGACCCAGGAAACATTAAAAGAAGAAGGAAAGAGTATACAGAGTCATTGCACCAAAAGGAATTGGTGGACACAGAATAATTTAATGAAGTAATATATGAGCAAGATCCTGTGGTGATGAGGGAAAAGTTCAAGCTGCTCTGAAAGAATTGGCAAAAAAACAAAGCCCCAGGAGTTGATGACATACCAATTGATGTATTTAAAAAAACAAGACTCTAAAAAAAAAAATTTAAAAAAACCCCACCAGATTCTGCCCAGGATATTCTCACCAAGTTGTGCCAAGAAATCTGGAGGACAACCACCTGGCCAACTGACTGGAAAAGAACTGTTTGTTCCCATTCCAAAGAAAGGTGACCTGAGAGAGTGCAGAGAAGAACTGCTGAAGAAGCTCAATATCAGCTGTGAAAAGTAGGTCAGGTACTCATTGTGCAACAGACCACCCAACTACTCATATGCAAGTTCAAACTAAAGCTAAGGAAAATTTAATCAAATCTATGAGAACCAAAATATGATCTTGAGTCTATCCCACCTGAGTTTCAAAAACATCTCAGGAACAGGTTTGAGGCCTTGAACACTAATGAGCAAAGACCAAATGAGCTGTGAGAAGATATTAAAAATATCATCCATGAAGAATGCAAAAGGTCTTTACAAAGACAGAGGAGGAAGAAAAGACCAAAATGGATGTCAGAAGAGACTCTGAGTATTGCACCAGAGTACCAAGAAGCCAAAGCAAAGGGAAGAAATCAAGACATTAAGGAGCTGAAGAGAAGATCTTAAAGGGCAGCACGGGAAGACAAAGAAAAGTACTATAATGAAATGTGCACAGAGCTCAAGTCAGAAAATCAAAGCCACAGAACTCCTTTAGCATTTCTTGAGTTGCAATACTTACGGATGCTTTGGGCAGAACATTAAATGATTCAGGAAGTATTAAAAGAAGTTTGAAAGAGTATACAGAGTCATTGTACCAAAAGTTAATTGGCTGACACAGAAGAATTTCACGAAACAACGTATGAGCAAGAACCTGTGGTGATGAAGGAAGAAGTTCAAGCTACTCTGAAAGAATTGTCAAAAAAACAAGGCCCCAGGAATTGACAGTATAATAATTGGTATATTTCAACAAACAAATGCTGCCCTAGATGTTTTCATCAAGTTGTGCCAAGAAATATGGAGGACCATCTGGTCAACTAACTGAAAGAGATCCATATTTATCCCCATACCAAAGAAAAGTGATCTGACAGAGTGTGAAAATTATCAAGCAGTACCATTAATATCACATGCAAGCAAGATTATACTGAAGATTATCCAAAAAACGACTGGAACAGTGCATCAACAGAGAATTTCCAGAAGTGCAGCTGGCTTTAGAAGAAACCTCTCCAAAGTACTGAAGAGCGATGATGTCAGTCTGGAGACTAAGGTGCACCTGATACAGGCCATGGTCTTTGCAATTACTTGCTATGCATCAGAAAGCTGGGCAATGACTAGGGAGAAGAATTAATGCCTTTGAGCTGTGGTGCTTGAGAAGAGTATTGGATATTTTTCATGGATGGTAGGAGAACAAATGGGTTCATTCTAGATAGGATGAGACCAGGCTGCTCCTTGGAGGCAAGGATTCTGAAGCTTCATCTGACATACTTTGGACATGTTGCAAGGAGGGACCAATCCTTGGAGAGGAACATCATGAGATGGATTGATTCAGTTACTGGAGTAATGGGAAGTAGGCGTGTTGGAGACAATAAGATTGGCACAAGAATCACAAACAACTCAATGGCACATAACAACAACAAACCAAATATTTTTAAAATGTAATATAAAGTTCATTCACTCTCCACTTACTGTCTCATTATGTGTTTCAAATTGACAATAATAGTAAAATTCTATTCTATTTTGCATGTTATCAATACATATCTAGTAGTGATAACAACCAAGGTTTGAAGCAAGAGTAATACCAACTGTGATGATTAAGATTATGTATCACGTTTTCTGGGCTATATTCTTAGCGGTTTGACAGTTATGTAATGATGCAATTTTGCAATTATGCTATGCTCTAATTATCCATTTTGTGATCTGATATAGTCATCCTGCATTTTCATATAATGTTAATGTCCATATAATTACCTACTCTTTGGAATATAACCACAACCTAACTAAATAATAAGTGAATGTAACAATATATTAAATTAATTTGGTACTTTCTTAAAGATGAGAATTTGATCAGAATTCATAAAAGACAACCCATTACCAATATTTACCATGTTTGAAAATTATCTTACAAATTTAAAAGATGATATATGAGGTTTCATAAAACAAAATTAATAAAATGGATTATTTGATTAGTTATTCTAGGAAAATTGTGATTTAAGGGAGGGGGGAAATCAAGTTGATTCTTCCATTACACCTTATGTCAAAATTAATCCCAGATGAATTGAATATATTACTTTTAAATATGAAAATTTAATAGCAATAGTAGATGTGAGAAAATGGTTCATTCATAAGCAAATTTTCATTTTCCCCTCCTCATTAACATGAAGAAACCTGTTTTTGTTGGGTATTGTAATTTGTCAGTTAAAAATATATTATTATCTAGACATTTTTTGAAGAGGAAATGGAGTATATCACTCACTCTAGCCAATAAGATAAGAGGAAGGAGTACATAGCTTAAGTTAGTAGAAACACTTTTGCAAATATCAAAGGATGCAAACACTCATTTCTTTTTTTAAAATTCTTACTGTAGACTTCAGAGTAAATATTTGTAGCAATACCTAACAAATGATTAATGTATATAATATTAAACGAAATGTTAAAAATTTTAATAAGACATATTATGTTTAAAACCCAATATTTTCACTTTATCTCAGTCAGGGCTTCTCTCGGTATCTAAATAAGAAGAAATAATTCTTAGTTAGGTACTTAAACAAAGTTCTTGACATATTTTCAAGCATGAGTCAATGCTAGTGTCCAATTTTTAGAAACATTATCATTGCCAATTTATCCTGCTGTACTGCATTATGTATAGAAGCTGGGTATCTTTTCATTATGTGCAAATGTAAGAAAAAGTGCTTATTTTAATTAAGCTACATCCTGTTGGGAGATTTATGTTGTTGTATAAATATATCTTACACATGTTGTGATTAGCTTACTTAATTGTCTGCATCTTGGTAGTATTTTCTTCCTGCTACTGGCTTTAATTATATTGCATTATGACTGCTAATTAAACAGGGCAAAATTTCATTAGATCATCAGTTGGTTTTAGAAGGCCTTGAAATTTTTTTTCCAGCTCTTGTATTCATCACATATTATCATCAGTGTGAGGAGCCCTCATGGCACAAAACTGGAGTGCTCAAAGTTGTTGTGTTGTTGTTAGGTGCTACTGAGTTGATTATGACTCATAACGGCCATATGAGCAAAAGATCTGAACCCTGTTCTAACCAGAACCATCCTTACACTTCCTGACAAACAAGAGCTCCTCACAGCAAGTCACTGTGTCAATCCACCTGGTTGAGGGTCTTCCTCTTCTTCACTGATCAGCCACCCTTCCCAACATCATGTCCTTATTCAAGGAATAGCACCTCCTAGAAATATGCCCAAAGTGTGTGAGGCAAAACCTCATCAATCTTCCTTCCAAAGAGCACTCTGGATGCACCCTATCCACGACATATCTGTCTCCTCTTTGGGCAGCCCCTGGAATGTTCAGTACTATTCTCCAACATCACAGCTCAAAGACATCAATTCTTCTACTATCATCTTTACTTAATGTCCAGCTCTCAGATGCATAGCAATTAATTGGAAAGACCATGGCCTAAATAAGATGCACTTTAGTCTTCAAACATCATTACTCTTCAATAGTTTGGAAATGTCCTTAACTGCAGATTTTCTCAGTGCAATGTGTCTTAATGTTGTTGTTGTTGTT
>NW_006399940.1:5630701-5648483 GCF_000299155.1 Elephantulus edwardii | reverse complement strand
ATCTGAAATACTTCAATTGGTATATCATCTATTCCTGGGGCCTTATTTTTTGCTATTTCCTTCAAATCAGCTTGAACTTCTTCCTTCATCACCATAGGCTCTAGCTCATAGCTAGCTAAAATGTGCATTGTTGGAACTCATTCATGTAGCTCCTCAGGAGAAAATGCTGGTGATTTTCCTCATCATTAATAGAGGTTCTTAATTTAAGCATAGGTTTAACTATTGAAAAGAAAGACGAAGTTCAGGTGAAAATAGTTGTTACTATGTACTAAAAAAGAGAAAAGGCCATGTGGGGACAGCCATATCTTACCTTTCCAAACTTCACAAATAAGAACTGTCCCTGTCAACAGCATCAGTAATAGAAAACCAATTTCCAAGAAGTCAGACATTTACTCCATATCTTTTACTATTCATCTCAACACCAATCTTACTGTTTTGCTGGGTCAAAAATATGATGCAATCGCTCACAGATCACACAGAATCATTCCAGGGAAGTCAAAGGTTATAATCCAAATAAATACTGGATACAGTTCTGAAATTTCACATTTCAGAATATGCCTTCTGAAATGTACACCTCAGTCTTGGTTTGCTAACATTTAGACTAATGTTACAAAATTTTCAATCCCGCCAAGATTGGCTTTTATCCTCCACCTCCACCCTACCCCCAAATTGTCCAACAAACTTGGGCAAAAGCTCCTAGTTTACCTCTGATTTTGTCTTTGAGGGTAGCAGTCAACTCCATCTCATGTCAGGTCTCTCTGGTCCTCTGCTTTAGCTATGGCTGATGCTGTCATAGGTGTAGCTGGAGCAAGACTTTCTAGGCCCAAAGGACATGTTTTATTCTCTTGCTACTTCTTTGCCAGTGGTAGGGAAAGTCTTAATATTCTTTAGGAGCTCCTCAATTTATTAGCATACTAGACAATTATTTTTGTAGATTAGTGAGACTGGACAATCAATCCCCTTGTGGATAGGCTAATATGTCCTATTTGTGTATACCCATCCATCTATAAGGTCAAGTCAGATTTGATGACTAGGAAAGTTATACTGAGAGAGAAATTCCTCAACTGCTATTAAGTTGACTACAACTTTATGAATAATAGATCAGGACCGTACTGTAATCTGCACCATCCTCAGGAACTCTAACAACTCTAGCCTATTATTACAGTTTCTATGTCAATCCAGCTAATTGAAAGTTTTTCTTTCTTTTGCTGACCCTTTACCAAGATGCTTATCTTTCTCCAAAGACTGGCACCTCCTTATGACATGCCCAAAGTATGTGAGATAAATAAAGCATATCTTCATTTCAGCCTCCTTGACAGAAATTCATTATGATTTCAATAAATTTTTTTCTTTGTTTTTATAACATTCATTCCAACTGAATTTTCCCCATCTGTTCTTTATCCTTGGCTTTGTGGTTTGCATTTCTCTAAGTAACTACTGCATAAAGTTGGTTTAAAAAAAATAATTAATGCTGTGTAAACTCACTGAGTATAAGCATTGCTTTAATGCTAAGAAATTGTGTGTTCGTTAGGTTGTACTAAATAAAACCTTCTTGCTACTATGTTAACTAGAAATTCTTAGAATGAAGAGTAGATTTTTTGAAGAGACTTAATCACTTGTGTCTGTTGATGCCTGTGAGCTAGACTGACGCACTTAATTAACATAGAATGTCACCATTTTGTTCAGCAAAATTCAATGTAGCATTGCTAGCAACTTGGGACTTCACTTACGAGGTACAACTGAATTTCATTATTTTTCTCTTTTATTTTTGAAAAAAGCAAACCCATTAAACCCTTGTATTTTTTAACTCCTACCAATTTAAATTACAATATTCAAACATTAAATGACTCAGTGAACATAAATATTCATCATTGATCTACATTAAGTTCTTCTTCTCCTTCTAGGAGACAGCTTCAACTAAATACAGAGGAAAATATTAAGCCTCATTCAAGAAAAGAAGAGAGTAATAGTAATATTTACCTGACAGTAGCTAAATCTCAGATCTCTTGGAAAGTTGCGTCAGACCTGAAGCTCTTTTTCGCCATCATCACTCTACAATTTTCACTTCCTGCACTCTGGACTTTGAATGTGAAGTTGTGATAAAAGCATTGTTTCAGAGTATATTTTATTCCTGACTCAATTCTGATCATTTGTGTTTTGAAGGAGTTCACTCATTAATTCAGAGATATCATTGTTCATAACTACATGCCCAGAACCAAGTAGCTTGCCTTATGTCAATGAATCCAGTACACAAAGATAATAAATCTCAAGAAGTGCTCCTGTTGAAGTGGCTCCATCGGGTTGCCAAAGGTGTAAATTTTTATAGAAGAAGACTTCCTATCTTTCCTTGCCAATGGAATAAACTAGTGAATTTGAACAATGGACTTTTTGGTTAGCAGTACAGGAGGCTACACACTATACCACCCGAGCTCCTTACAGAGTGCTTACCTCCACCCTCTGCTGCTGAGTCAAAACCAACTCACAGCTGACTCTCCTCAATGGGTTTTCAGAGACTATAAATACATTAGAAGAGTTTGCTCTTCTTTCTCTCACGGAGCAGCTGGTGGATTCAGACTGAGTGATTTTGAGTTGAAAATGTATCTCCTTACCCACTAGGCCACCAAAGTACCTGTATAGTGCTAGATTGAGGGATAGGGTTTTAAGAGCCTGCTATATAGCAGTGCAGCAATGATGGGAGCCCCTGGATTTGAACTGCTGACTTTCAGTTAGCAGCACTATCCTCTATCTCTACACCATTAGAGTACCTTTGAAGGAAGTGATAATCTAGTAGCTGCATAACTAGGAATGAATATTCAGACAAACCCATTTCCATAAGGTAAAAGAATGTCCGTCATCTATGATGAACAGGAAGCATGTACACTGTGGCAAGATAAATTAATTCCCATAGTGGACATGGGAATAATTTATTTTCTCAGCCTAGTAGGGAGCGTTGGTGACCTAGTGGCAAGAAGCAGTACTACAATCCCAAAGACTTGTGGTTTGAATCCACCAGTGGTTCTGTAGGAGAAAAATGGGCATATTTTTCCTGTGTGATTTACTGCCTCTGAAAACTCATTGGAGGGTAAGCTATGGGTCAATTCCAACTCAGCAGTACACAACAATAATCCAACCCAGTCCCAGTGGACAAAAGGATTGGATGTAAACATACTATAATATCAGTCTAGAGACTAAGTTGTACCTGATCCAGGCTATCGTCTTTTTAATTACTTGCTTTGCTTCTGAGAGCTGGACAATGACCAAAGATGACAAAAGAAGAATCAATGTCTTTGAGTTGTGGTCCTGGAAAAGAATAATGAGCATAAAATGGATTTTTAAACTCTGTCTCACATACTTAGGGCATGTTGCCAGGAAGGGCCAGTCCTTGGAGAAGGACATCATGCTTATAAGAGTTAAGTCTTAGTGTAGTAGAAGACCCTGAATGAGATGGATTGACACAGTGATTGTGACAATGGGGTCAGATGTGTCAGAGATGTTGAGGTTAGCTCAGGATAAGGCAAGGTTTGGAGGTTTTGTTCATAGGAATGAGTCATAGTCAATTTAACAGCATGTAAGAACAACATCAACAACCCTATAAGATGGCAGAAGTGGAGGAGCCCTGCTAAGTATTCAGCTGCAACCAGAAAGGTTTGCAGTTCTAACTCACATGTAGTAGTTAGTATGAGTAAAAAACCCATCAATTAAAAGAAGCTAACAGTAACATGATAGAAAGCTCTGATTATGCCATGGAGTTGGTTCCAATTCATAGCAACCCTCCGTAGGGTTTTCTAGCTGTAAATCAGTAGTGACAGTTCATCTTTCTTTAGAGAAGTGTGGCCTTTGGGTTAAGTGTGTTACTTATTTGGACATCTGAACAGAGCTCCCTGTTGTTGTGCCCTGCGGAGTAAAAACTGACTCAGCTAATCTTCTACCAGTTTTCCAGAGGCAATAAATCACACAGAAGGAGATTGTCCATTTTTCCCCTGGAGAACAGCTGATTGGTTCAGACTGTATGTTTTCGGTACTGCAGCACAATTTCTTACCACTACGCCATCAGAGTTTGTCAAAGGCTAATAGAAAATTAGCCTATACATATTGAGCACCTGGTATTTAATTAGGAATCATTGTGGTATTGTGATTAAATTACTTGGCTGCTAACAGAAGGCCAGTGGTTCTAACATACTAGCTTTGGGAAAAAGACATGATAGTCTGCTACTGTAAATATTTGCTGTCTTGGAAACTCTGTGGATCATAGTTAAAATAGGCTTGAGCATAGTAGGATTAGCTTTTAGTATTTGCCTGATCTTTTCACGTTTTCTTGTGTTATTTTTGTGTTAACTTGTTGAGGAAGTTAAAATCAATGCTTTACAAACTGTAATAACACATAAGTAGACTGCATAACGAAACAGAGAAAAAGAAGTAGCAAAAGAAAGGAGAATGGAGAAAAGGAAGAAGTAGAATGAAGATTACAAAACTAAAAAGTAGCAGAGATAAGATTTGATTTCTTCTGAGTCTGAATTCTATCTATTACACCATCAAACCTCACTAACATTCATTTCTTTGAAGTTCAATTTCCAAACAAAGCAGACAGAAATATGTAAGGATCACTGAAACTCTGCTCCAGGGCTAACAAGAAAGGTCAACTTGGCTAACTGAGCCAGCAGTGACTTAGGCTTCTATTTTCTTTCTCACACTTGCCCATTTCCCAGCACTTCTTGCAGTTGGCTGAAAGAAAAGGTTGTTGAAGGTGACCCTTGGTGCAGATCTCAGACATCAACATTTATACACAACTATTTAAAACAACCTGCCCAAGAGAGCCATATGACTAGTCTCTGTTAGTCCTAATTAGTGTCCCCTTCAGGGCACATTCCTTAGCAGTCATCTGATAGCACCTGCTTCCTGCTTTGTAACTTCAGGGCAATTCTAGGAGAAGTCAGCTGGGGTGCCCTATTACACAGTCCTTGACAGCAATACCCTCAAATAGCAACCAGTTATTGGAATTTGCTTGTAATACTTACAATTTATTTTAAGCCCCAGATATAGCCCTTAAAATGTCTGTATTATGTTTTCATTTCTGAACACTTTGAGATGTGTAATCCTTCCTTGAGGACATATGCTGCTTTTGGTAAGGTGTTACCTGTGCTTGAACCTCTGTTATTAAGTCGGATAATGATAGTATGGCTCTCACACAGACACACACACACACACACACACACACACACACACACACACGTACATATTCACACACTACTTGTTTATTCCATTAAACTCCAGCTTGTATTGGATAAAATACTTAAAAATATCTTTGTAAGGGACAAATACTGCATGGTGCCACTGTTGTAGAATGGTTCTGACATCAGGGTGGAGGTATGACAGAAAAAACTGGATAAATTATGTATATTGTATTGAAACAGGTGAGGGAAAGAACAGATTAGAAGTGATATATGATTGAGTATTATGGTTAGCACAGGAATCCAGAATTAAGGTTGCATAGAGAAGTGTACTTGGGGTGGGGGGGGGGGGAAGAGACGTGGGAATTGTATACTAATGAAGGTTTTTTTTTTCTCTCTTCGGAGGGGGAAGCGAGCTGGTGGGGAGGGGTGGGAAGGGAGAAAATTGAGGCAATGAATGAATGGAAATCCAAAACCTCTGTTAAAATAAAAAATTATTAAAAAAGTCTTTGTAAAATGTAATGCAAAAAGATTAACGTAATACACTAAATTCCTGAAGTAGAAAATAATACAAGGAAATTGCATTGATACTGCTTTGAAGGGCATAGTACAGTCAAGATTCTGGATCCACTTGTTAATTTCCTAGCATAATTTTTCAGAGTTGTAAGAAGTAGGTGAAAGAGTCTATAACCTGGGAAAACATTGGGTCTCTTGTGATTAATTAGTCTTACCTCAGGGTACATATATCCAAACAATTCTCTTTGGTCTCTCAAGATAAGTGGAATCTTGACTTTCATGTTCATTTCCACTTCTAGTGTGTTGATGGGGTGGATATATCGGATAACCAGCTGTCCACAGAGGTACAAATAAGTGACTATCATAGTACAAGCATGTCTTTTAAACGTGTTTCTGACTGAAACGAAAGTAAAAACAACACAAAACAAAACAACAAGATCCAAAAAGAGCAAAAGACAATGGAAAACAAATAAAAAAGAAGTAGAAGTGTCTTGAGGGCAAAAAATGGTACATTAGGGCACAGGGCCATGAGTATCTTTCTGAAAGAGCCAGAGGGAGTGATAATAGCACAGCCCTTCTCCACACCAGAGCAGAAAGCAGTTAAAGAGTCTATAGCCCAGCCCCATGGTGCCTCTAGAGCCATTCCAGTAGCAAGGGTTTGCTTATTCATTGTTGACTCATGGACTCACAATTGTGGTACCCAGAATAGGGTTTATTAGGGAAGTAAGTTGGAGAATGGGGGAAGCAAAAGGCGTCACCCTATGAAAATTTAAGGTTTAGCCAAGCAGTCCCTAGGTACAATTCCTCAATTAGTCCAGGCTCTGGTTTCAGTTCAGTCATCAGCTTTTCCTTCACTCATCAAAGCCAAGGTTTGCCTTAGAGTAGTTATAAGGCAACTTCCCCTTCAAGCATTGACAAGAACAACAAAACCTTGAATTAACTGTGGCCAGTACAAATGCAAGAAGCCTCAGCTCATACCTTTCCATGGTTTCTCCACAGCAATGCCATAGTTTTTCCACCATCATTAGAGTCTTTCTCCAGTTTCCCTCAAGTCTTGCTGCTCAGTATGGGAAGAACTTTGTGTCTGCAGTTAAGGCAGTTAGAGACCAGAAAGGGCCAAAGTAATGGCTGAAAAAAGAGCCAACTTTAGACTAATGCTCCAAGAAAAAAGAGGAAAAATAAGTTGAAAGTAACGAAGACTGAATAGTGAGCAAATTAATTACCTGGGATTGCCTCAACAATAATAGCAATATGGCACCTTGACAGAGCACCTTGACTCTTTTACAAAATTCAGAAGAACAGTGTTAAGGTAACAAGTCAAGACTTCAAGACTATTAAGATGATGTTGGTTCATTAGCAAACATGACACTAGCTACAAAAATTTATAAATAATTTCCAGAAGGAAATATTCCCAATTTGACAATTCATGATTGCCAAAGGTTAATGTTATCTTTGAATTGGGTGCTAGCAAGTAATATTGAATATATTATGGGCTGATAAAGAACAAATCTGTCTTGTATGAAGTGCAGACAGAATGCTTCTTAGATTTGAGTATGGTGAAACTGTCTCACATGTTGAAAGTATGTTATCCAGAAAACCAGTGCCTATTAAAAGACACCATGACTGATAAAGTAGTCTCACTCATTCATTGTTTTGAGTCAGTGCCAATGAACAAGACACTCCAGAAAGTTTTAGAAATCACAGGAGGGGTTTGGTGGATTCAAACAGCCAGAGAATCAGTGTCTAACCACAGTACAATTCCCTACAAACTATGCCACCATAGTAGGGGGTAAATTACAAAGCAATGACCACCAATGGGTTGAATTGACAGATTAAAGGCGATATTGGCTTTTTGAATGGGAGAGATTGAGAGGATGGTACAGAATTAACTAATATTTTGTTCTGTTGCACATAGGATTGCTATAAATGAGTGCCTTCTCAAACACATTATATTTGGAGAGGAGTGTCACTATAAGAGATGAAGATCCTCAATAGGAGGGATTGATACAGTGACTGTAACAATGGGCACAAGTATATCAGAGATGATGGACGATGGCAGAGGATAGGGATTTTTCATAGGGTCACTATGAGCCTAAGTCAACTTGATGGCACATAACAACAACAAGAGCAACAATGACATTTACCAACAATCATCCTGAAAGACACTATTTAAAAACTACTGACACTTGAGAATTGTGATTAGGTGTAAGAGAAGAGTTTGTTCTGAAAGAAAGGAAAAAACCTAATCTACTACTTGGACTAGGAGGCAGTCGTCAGAAGAGAGCAAGGGAACACTGCATGGTTCAAAATTGGGAAGGGCGTGTGCCAGGGATGCATCCTGTCTCCATACCTTTTCAACCTATATGCAGAACAGATTATCCGGGAGGCTGGGCTCTATGAGGAGAAATGTGGGGTCAAGATTGGTGGACGATTTAACAACCTGCATTATGAGGATGACACAACCCTGCTTGCTGAAACTGAAGAGGACCTGAAGCGCCTGCTGCAGAGTGTCAAGGACTGCAGCCTACAATATGGATTGAGGCTCAATGTCAAGAAGACAAAGATTCTCACCACTGGATCAATTGGCAGCATCAGGATGGATGGTGAAGAGATTGAGATTGTACACAGCTTTAGTTTGCTTGGCTCTGTAGTCAACAGTCTTGGCACCAGCAGCCAGGAAATTAAAAAGCGCATTGCCATGGGAAAGTCTGCTGTTAGGGACCTCTCCAAAGTGCTGAAGAGCAGTGGTGTCTCTCTGGTACTAAGGTGCGTCTGATACAGGCTATGATCTTCGCAATCACTTGTTATGCATCAGAAAGTTGGACAATGACCAAGGAGGATAGAAGGAGAATTGATGCCTTTGAGCTGTGGTGCTGGAGAAGAGTATTGAGAATACCATGGACTGCTAGGAAAACAAACAGATTTGTCCTGGAAAGGGTTAAACTGGGTGGCTCCTTGGAGGCAAGGATTCTGAGGCTCCGTCTAACATACTTTGGACATGTTGTGAGGAGAGACCGGTCCTTGGAGAGGGACATAATGCTTGGGAGGGTGGAGGGACAGCACAGGAGAGGAAGGCCCTCTATGAGGTGGATTGATTCAGTGACTGGGATAATCAGGATGGGAGTGTCAGAGACAGTGCGATTGGCACAAGACAGAGCAGAGTTTAGGGCTGTTGTACATAGGGTCGCTATGAGTCGCAAGCGATTCGACGGCACATAACAACAAACAACTAGTGAGCTGAACTCTTAAGAGTTATAGCCATTATTGGGGCTGAGATTTTGATGTCCAAAATGACATCAGCGAAATCAGTATGTTGTTGTAGTGTGCTATCGAGTCAGAACCGACCCATAGCTTACCCTCTGGCAGGTTTTCAGAGGTAGTTAATGGCACAAGAGGAGATTGCCCATCCTTTTCCCTTTGTGGATTCGGATTGCGTGCCTTCAGGATTGCAGTGCAACTTCTTGCTGTTAGGCCATCAGTGATTTGATAAAATTATGCCCAAACATGTTATTTTGTCATGGTATTCCCTACTTTAATAATAATAATAATAATAATAGCAGAAACTATTTAAATAATTTATCTTTGTGCCAATAATTTGATAAGAATTATCATAGTTACACTTTTTAAAGGTTTATATTATTTACAAAATTTGAATACATTGTTTTCAAGAACAGATACTTTTCAATTACACTTTGAAGTTTACATGGTTGTGCTGTTCTGTTGATTGTCTTCGAGTCAAGCATGACTCATATTAGCCCTATGAATAAAAGTCTTGAAGACCTTCTACAACTATAGACATTTATCAAAGCTCTAGAGCTTCCTGAGGCATGTTTTTTAGGAAGTGGATGCCACTCCTGCTTCCAAACCTGTCATAGTATGTTATGATGGTTATGTGCTGTTGAGTGGCATTCGATGTATAGCGACCCTATGTACAGCAAATCTGAACCCTTCCCTGTCCTGAGCCAGCCTCACTAATTCTGACACCCCAACCCCCATTGTCACAGTTACTATATCAATCCATCTAATCTGGGTTCTGCCTCTCCTGCGCTGTCTGTCCACCCTTCCCAGCATGATGCCCTTCTCCAAAGACCAATCTCTCCTGGCCATGTGACCAAAGTAAGTGAAACAGAGCTTCAAAATCCTAGCCTCCAAGGAGAGACTTAGTTTCACCTTCTCCAAAACAGACCTATTTGTTTTCTTGGCAGCCCATGGTATGTTCAAGATTCTTCTCTAGAACCACAACTCAAAGGCATCTATTATTCTTCTGGCATCCTTAGTCATTGTCCAACTCTCTCAAGCATAACAAGTAATTGAGAAGACCATGGCCTAGATTAGGCACACCTTTGTTTCTAGACTGACATCGCTGCTCTCCAGCACTCTGGAGAGGTCCCTGATGACATATTTTCCCATTGCATTTTGTCTTTTGATTTCCTAAGTGCTGGTGTTGAGAGTGTTGATTGTGGATACTAACAAGCTGTAATTGCTAACAACCTCCATCTCTTCTCCACCGATTATGGTGCTGCCATTTGGCACAGTTGTGAGAATCTTTGTCTTCTTGATGTTGAGCTTCAATCCATATTGAAGACCACAATCATCCTTGTCTTTTTGCAACAAGTGCTTCAGGTCTTCTACAGTGTCAGCAAGCAATGTTGTGTCATCTACATATCCTAGGTTGCTATTGAGTCTTCCTCCAGTCTTGATGCCACACTCCTCTTCATAAAGCTTTGCTTCCTGAATGATCTGTTCTGCATACAGATGAAAAAGTATGGGGACAGGATGCATCCCTGATACACTCCTTTCCTGATTTTGAACCATGCAGTGTTTCCTTGCTCTGGTATGAAAACTGCTTCTTGGTCCAAGATTAGGTTTCATATAAGCACGATCAAGTGTTCTGAGATTCCCATTTTCCTCAAATACTTTTGCATAGTCAATTAAACACAGATAGACATTCTTCTGGTACTCTTTGCTTTCTACCAAAATTCATCTGACATTGGCAATAATTGTCCCTTGGTGCCAAACCTTTTCTAAACCCAGCCTGTATAGTAGTTCTCTGTCAATGCACTGTTCAAGTCTTTTCTGGATAATCTTCAGCAGGATGTTGCTAGTGTGTGATACCAGTGATATTGTTTGATAATTTCCACACTCTGTCAGGTTACCTTTTTTTGGACTTACAATAAATGTGGATGTCTTCCAGTCACTTGGCCAAGTAGTTATCCTCCAGGTTTCTTGGCACAACTTCATGAGCACATGCAGGGCAGCATCTGTTTGCTAAAATACAGTCAACTGTTACTCCATCAATTCCTGGGGATTTATTTTTTGCCAAGTCCTTCAGAGCAGCCTTCCTCCTTCATCACCATTGACTCATATATTGTTTTTTAAAATTCTTCTGTGTCAGCTAGGGTGTTTTTTTTTTTTTTGTACAATAACTCTGTATACTCCTTCCATCTTCTTTAATGTTTCCTGAATTATTCGATATTCTGCCCATATCATCCTTAAGCATTACAACTTGTGGCTTGAATTTATTCTTTATTTTTTCAGCTTAAGAAATGCTGAGCAAATTCGGCCCTTTCGATTTTCTGACTCCAGAATCTTGCAAATTACATGTCAATATTTTGCCTTGTTTCCTGAGCTGCCCTTTGAAATCTATTCAGCTCCTTAACTTCTTAATTTCTTTCCTTTGTTTTGGTTTCTCAGTGCTCTAGTGCAGTAGTCAGAGTCTCTTCTGACATCCATTTGGCTCTTTTCTTCTTCTTCTTTCTTTGTAATAACTTTTTGAATTCTTCATGAATGATATTCTTGATATCTTTCCACAGCTTATCTGGTCTTCATTCACTGGTGGTTTGTTTGTTTGTTTGTTTGTTTGTTTGTTTTCACAGAGAAGAGAATTCAAATATAAGGAGGCTATATAAAGGGACATCCAAGATCACAAAGATAATAAGCATTAAAATCTAGCACTCCAGATCAAAATTAACTAAGATCAGTGTTAGGGAGCTCTGGTGACCTAGTGGCAAGAAGCTATGCTACAGTTGCAAAGGTACATGGTTCAAGGATACCAGCTGCTACCTGGGAGAAGGATGGGCAAGTTCCTCTTATGTGATTAACTGTCTCTGGAAACTGCTGGAAGGTCAGCTATTTGTCGGTTCTGACTCCACAGTACACAACACCACCCAGGAGGACCTATATAAATATTACGGGTTTTTATCCTTTATAGTTTGTCTGCTTATTGAGTGAGAGTAATTTTACTTGGGGTGAGAAAAAAACAAAGGTCACTTTAGTTTTTCTCAACACCTTTGAGTTTCCAGGAGCTTCTAGATCTAAAGTCTTTCCCACACTCACAACAGTGTTTTTGGCACTGTTGTCTGGTCTAGGATCTGTGATGATGTCACAGATAATATTCTTTCAGGAGACTTAAAAAAAGGCATTGAGTAAATTTACCTGGTAATCAAAGCTTTTTATAAAAGATTAATAAGCATAAGGCTTATCTGTCCCTTTTCTATTGAACATATGTGAAAATTATTTCAATTATTTAGTGACTGGTTCATAGTAGGAAGTACACACTACATTTAAATTAATATTACATTAAATATTTAGAAAAACAAGATAACTTTGACACAAGTTAGAACCCAGACTCCTATATAATTTATCTTGATTGTTTTATAGACTGAATAAAACAAAAAGTAAAAATAGTATTTTACCAAGCAAAATTAGTCATTTTGTGTTCTGCATTCCACAGATATTTAATTCAAGCACTCTTACATTTAGGACTAAAGAGGAGTCTACAAAATTCCTTGGATGAATGTTCTCATGGTTCAAACTTAAACTAATTGATGGCTTAGGGTCCATAATTCTTCCGCCAAGATAATTTGTTAAAATAATTGGGGGCCTGGGACTCTAGAGAATGCTTATTATTTTGTGCATAAAATCATGTCTTTGGGCCATGGAATGTCATATATTATTTTTTCCCCCAAATCTGATTCTGCAATTAGAATGAGAAACTTGGTTTTTAGGTTATAATTCCATTTTAGATGAAAATTTATAGTGGATTCAAACTTGGCCTGAGTATGCTATCTTAAACTAGCTCTTTGGGTCACATTTATTTTTGGTGTTAATATCTCCCCAATTCCCACCATTACTATTCTGTGTCTAATGGATTTCCCCATTGAAAAGAATTATTTTGTACTATATAAAAACATTTTCACTTGGATACTTTCATCTTCATTGGACTATAGTTGACAAATATTGTATTATTATATTTCATAATTTTTCATAAGAATATACTAACACGGGATTTTATACAACAAACCAAATGCCTTTCTTTATAATAAAACCATTTTAAATTTCAACTGAAGTCTAAATAAATAATTCTAGCCTTTCAACATGCCTTTATTCCCCTGGTGACTTAGTGATAAGGAGCTACTCTGCTAATCCAAAGGCACATAGTTCAAATACCACCAGATTCTCTGTGGGAGAAAGCTGGGCAGTTTTCTTCTGTGCAATGTATTGTCTCTGGAAACTGACTACAGGTCTGCTATGAGTCGACTGCAATTCAACAGTACGTAACAAGAGCAACAATAATATTTCCCTCACGTCTGAAGAAAGAAAAGTCAAGCAGAAAGGCAAGACAAAGAAAATCTCTTGCTATTTTAATCCAATTTAAAAGTTTGTCTTATGTAGACATCAATATTTTTTAAAGGCCTTTCTTCTGACTCATAGATTTAGATACTTCCAGAGAATGTTGCACGTCGATGACAATTTTAAGTGTGAAGATGATGTAGTATTTTTATGTGGTACATCCTAGACATTTTCATTTGCTCAACTTAATAATAGCACATCAATTTTAAAAAAAATATCACCTTTACTAAGTCATTCTTAAGTAACATCAAATTCTAATACAAATGCATTGCCTATATTGAAAAAGCAGCTAGAATTTCTTTTGTCCCTTTTTGTACTATCCAAATTAGCCATTAGTTCAGATGGAACAATTTGTGTGCTTTATTCACTAAGCTTTGTAACAATCTTATCCAAAAGATGGAATAAAAAAGGTTGAAAACAAAAGAAGGGGTAAAAACCATGCTGAAAGGAGAAAGAACCTCAGATAAGTTTGAACTAAGATCCAGAATATGGCAGTTTTCCCACGAATGTGAAATACACCTATTCCAAACATATATTTGCTTTGGTGTCCTCAGAAGAAATTGTGTGTGATGGTCACCGAGGTGAGAAGCAGTTACAGAGATCTAAGATAATAAAAGAACAATATGGTACCTATCTATCAGGCCATTTATAATACAAAGTATAACCTATAGCAAGAGAAAGGCTAGGAAAGAACAAAAGAGCAGAGTTCTTAAGACCAATTTTATCAATGAACATCAAAATAAACAGGAATATTATCCATAATATACTTTAAAAATAATTCATTATAAATCATTAAGTAACTTATAAATAACCCAAGATAACTTATGATATTTTGGAAACAGATCAGACACAGAACACCAATTGTTCAATAAGACTTTAAGAAGATTCTCAACTTTACTCATTGTCTCATTTACTTACTACCGTAGAGTGGTTTCCAACTTCTAATAATCCACCCGGGGGTTTCTGAGGTTATAGATTACAATGAGGGGAGAGTGTCTATCTTTCCCTATGGCGCCACTGGTGGATTTGAACCACTAGAGATGTGTAGCCTGTAAATTATCAGTTCAACTTTAACAGACTATGCTATAAGCATTCTCTCAATTTCCTAAGCATCAGAAAAATTTGAAGATAAACTAATGATGAGATACCATCCCAAATAAGACTGTAAAGAAATGTAACCATGCACACTCGGTGACAGTCTCATACATTGTGAGCATGAGAGGAGTACCATGATCTTTGAGCCAACATTTCTAAGTATATATTTAGACATTTATCTTAAAGGAATTCATGCAGCCATGCACAATCAAGCATTTAAACATTTTTTGTTACTTTTGCAGTGTTAATGGTTATGGTGAGAAATGGAAATAATTTTTCTTTATAACAGGAAAGAACAAACTGTTTTCTTCATGTTGTAGACTATTTTACAGTGGTTAAAATGAACGTTCTCAAGTTTTGTGTTTCAATATTAACAAATCTCAAGAAACAATTTTGACTGAGAAAACCAAGTAGCAAAACCTCATCTGTTTAAATATTGTAAGCTCATGAGATGATAGTGTATAAATGAAATGTATGCATTTATAAGTAAAAAAAATTATAAAAGATGTACAAGGTAATTAGAGAAAGCAATTTCCGGATGGAGGCTACTCTAGTGGGCTGATAGTGGAGTAGGGGTGTGGAGGGCAGATGGGGAAAGGAAATGGATTAAGAAGCATAGTAGCTGTGCAATAGTTTTCTTTCTTTACAAAACTAGAAAAGAGAAACCTCAATAATGTGATCTCTGCAGCAAAGTATATTTTTATTTTCCCAAACTCCTTCTGAAAAAGTAAAATATAATTGTTGCTTGCGTTGTTGTTGTTTAGTGCCGTCTAGTCATAGACAACTCATACTGACCCTACGAACAAAAGACCTGGACACTTATGTAAGTTTCATCCTTTCTCCAGGTTCATAGGGTTTCTGGAGGCAAACTATTTACGGAAGTGGATGCCACTCCTGCTCCAAGTTTGTTTTCATTTGGGAGCTCCACCAATAACTGTCCATCATGGACACATCAGTGACACAGTGATCATCTTAAAACTAAGAGTGATGGAATTTCCACAAATTTTGTGTACTAGCTGGGAGAAATCACTAATAGCAGTAGAACAAGAAAGGGGCCAATCACAAACTATTTTTCAATCACAAACAAAATTTCTCTTTAGACAGAAATTTTGCAAACAAAAAGTAGAGGACTTTATTTATCCTACATGGAAACTGAAAAAAATTCCCAAAACACTGCATGTACACATGAAAGAAAAAAAAAGTCAATAAAGTTTCTTTTCAGGAGTCCAGAGCTTTAATGTTAATAAAGAAAAGAAAAGGAAGGGGGAAGAGAGAAAAGGAATAGAGTAGAAAGGAGTCCAGAGGGAGAGGTTTACAGGTACTGTACCACTACACCTGATACTTAAAGTTCATATTATGCTTTCTTTAGGAACTGGCAGTAAAATTGTCAGCCATAGTCATAATTCAGAAAATATGCACAGACTTAAGGCACAATGTTGCTATTATTAAAGAAATAAAAAGAAGAAATTGATCAGTAACATCATCAAAACAGAACTGCATTCCCAAAAGCAAATAGATTACAAATGACTGTTTGAAATCAGGAAAGGTGTACACCAGGGATGTGTCCTATCTCCATACCTTTTCAATCAATATGCAGAACAGCTCTTCTGGGAGACTGGGCTCTATGAGGAGGAATGTGGTATTGGAATTGGAGAAAGATTCATCAACAATCTGCATTATGAAGATGACCCAATCCTGCTTGCTGAAACTGAGGAGAACCTGAAGCCCTTGCTGCATAAGGTCAAGGAGTCAAGGACTGTAACCTTAAATATGGATTGAAGCTCAACATCAAGAAAATAAAGATTTTCACCACTGGGCCAATTGGCAGCATCATGATAGATAGTGAAGAGATTGAGATTGAGATTGTTAACAGCTTTAGTTTGTTTGGCTCCATAATCAATACTCTTGGTATCAGCAGCCCGGAAATTAAAAGATGGATTGTACTGGGCAAGTTTGTATTGGGACCTTTCTAGAGTATTGAAGAGCAATGATGCCAGTCAGGAGACTAAGATGTGCCTGATTCAGGCCATAGTCTTTGCAATTACTTGCTATGCTTCAGAAAGCTGGACAATAACTAGGGATGATAGAATGAGAATTGATGTCTTTGAGCTGTGATGCTGGAAAAAAGTATTGAATATACCATGGACTGCTAAGAGATCAAAAATGTATTGTACAGGCTGCTTCTTGTAGTCAAAGATCCTGAAGCTTCGTCTGACATACTTTTTTGAACATGTTGCAAGGAGGGACCAGTCCTTAGAGAGGGATGTCATGGTTGGGAGGGTGGAGGAAGACCCTTAATGAGATAGACTGATTCAGTGCCTGGGGTAATGGGAGTGGGTGTGCCAGAGACAATAAGGTTGGCACAGAATAAAGCAGAGTTTAGGGCTGTTTTATCTAGGGACAATATGAGTTGCAAGTGATTTGACAGAAAATAACAACTAAAAAAATTCCACACACCAGCTTCTACTAAGTAGATTTTTTTATTAATTGATCCCACATTACAGAGTAGAACTACCTCCCATGGGCTTTCAAAGGCCTTAAATCTCACACTGCCTCATCTTTCTCAAACAGCATACGATTACAAACTGTTGACCTTTGAGTTAACTGTCCAAAGCTTAATTCACAGAGCCACTAGTTGTTGTTTTATGTGGCATGGAGTCATTTACAGCTCATAGTGACCCTATGTACAGCATCTCTGAACCCTGGTTCACGAGGCTTCTTGATTTCTAGATGCATAAAAAGATCACTGAGAAATTAAGGTCTTTATTTTATTGATACCATTTTCTTACTCTGTGGTGGGTTTTTTAACAATTTTATTTTATTAATTTTAATAAACATTTGCAGAGATTTTGGATTTCTATTCATTCATTGTGGCACTTTTCTCGCTGCCCAGCCCCCCCACCCCAATTCGCTCCTCTCTTTGAAAAGCAAAAGAAAAATTCCTTCTTTGGTACGTAATCCCCCTGCAACCCTCCCACCACCCTGAGTACACTCCATTATGCAACCTTAATTCTGGATTCTTGTGATAACCATAATACTCTATAATATATAGCTTTTAAATTATTCTCTCCCTCATCTGTTTCAATGCAGTATACATAATTTATCCAGTTTTTCTCAGTCCTACCCAACCCTGATGTCAGTCCCATTCTACAACAGTGGCAACAGGCAATATTTGTCCCATTGTCACTGAGATATTTCACTCAACATAATGTCCTTCAGGGTCACCCATTTTTTAATAATATTGCATGAGTTCCTTGTTTTTCAAGGCAGCGTAGTATTCCATTGTGTGAATATACCAGAGCTTCTCTATCCATTCATTTGTTGATGGGCACCTGGTTGTTTCCAACTACTGTGAACAAAGCCACGATAAA
>NW_006399940.1:5624641-5628165 GCF_000299155.1 Elephantulus edwardii | reverse complement strand
ACACCATTTGTTAAAAAGGCTGTCGTTTCCCCACTTAACTGATTTTATCTCCTTGTCAAAAGTCAGTTGACCATAGGTAGATGGGCTGATTTCCGGGTTCTCAATTCTATTCCATTGGTCTATGTGTCTGTCATTGTACCAGTACCATGCTGTCTTAACTAGCGTGGTGGTTTTTTTCTCATTATGGAAATCTCAGAATATGACCCAATAGTTTTTAAAAGTAAACTTAGCTTTTAAGCTTGAAATAATTACTTTTTTGCAGGAACTGGCAAATACTGAAAGGTCCCTTTTACTCTTCACTTAACTTCTCCCATTGTTACAACTTGCATGTATCATTTTATCACATATGTAGAACCTGTAGTTCTATATGTAGGGAGTTGATGCTGCTAGCACAAAGGGGACATATCCCTGGCACTTTGAATATACCAGTGGCTCTCAAGGAGAAAGATGAGAAGTCTCCTCCCTTGTGATAAACATTCTCTGAACACCTGCTAGAAGGTCAGCTATATGTCTGTTCTAACTCAATGACAATGGAGAGATTATCACTGATACAGGCCATGGTCTTTGCAATTACTTGCTATGCATCAGAGAGCTGATAACTAGGGATGATAGAAGAAGAGTTGATGCCTTTGAGCTTTGGTGCTGGATTGAATACGTCATGGACTGCTAGGAAAACAAACAAGTTCATCATAGAGAGGGTGAAGCCAGGTTGCTTCTTGGAGGCAAAGATTCTAAAGCTCTGTCTGATATGCTTTGGACATGTTGCAAGGCAGAATCAGTCCTTGGAGAGGGACGTCATGCTTGAGAGGGTGGGGGGACAGCACAGGAGAGGAAGACCCTCAAAGAGATGGATTGATTCTGTCACTGGGGTAATGGAGGTAGGGGTGTCAGAGACAATAATATTGGCAGGGGATAGAGCAGGATTTAGAGCTGTTGTACATAGGGTTGCTATGAGTTGTAAGTGATTCGACGGCACATAACAACAAACAACATTAAGATACAGAGCACTTCCATCACTACAAAGGCCTACTGGTGTTAATATTTTACTAGTTCAAGTAATTAGAGAAAAACCTGTCTCCATTTAGATTACTCTCTCCTATGCTCCGCACCATAAAATGAAACTTACTTAGCAGAGATGTACCTCTCTAGTGTTTTCTCAGTGCACTTAGGCTGATGGAGTTCCTGTGCCAGCCAGAAGGGGCATGAAAGAAAAAGTGGACAGCCAACCCACAGAATAACCAGGGCCTGCCAGCTTAGTTCACATTTGTTGTTATTTGGTGCCATCAAGTTGGTTCTATTTCATAGCAACTCCAATTTCAACAGTACTAAACACTGCCTGTACCATCCCACAATCTGTATTGTCCCTCAGCCCATTGCTGTCGCCACCATGTCCATCTATCTCAATGAGAGTCTCTTTTCCACTTAACCTTTACTTTATGAAATGTGATGCCTTTCTCCAGGAAGAAAGAGGTTGCTTTACTTTCCTTCATTCTTATTGTTTTAAATATTTTATTGAGATTTGTGTCAGAGAACATTGTACTTTTTGCTTCACTTGTCAAATATAATTTAGAAAACAGAAAAGGAAAGATTTTTTTTACATTTACCCACATTTTGCCTTCCCCACTTTTTCCTCTTTGATTTCCCAAGGTCCCTGTTTTTATCATTTTTCTTTCCCTTTTAAGGAATTTCATTAGCCGTTCTTTACCCTTGCTAGTAGAAAGTTGTTTTCATTTTTTTTTATCTGAAAATATTTTTTCTTCTTAATTTCAGAAGGATACATTTGCCAGATAAATAAATTAGGATTAATAGTTCTTTTCTTCCTTGTGCCACTTCCTTTTGACATCCATGATTTCTCATCCATGGTGAGAAATTCACTATCATCAAAGTATTTTCCTTTACAGGCAAGGGTATCATTTCTCTCATGCTGTTCTCATGTTTTTTGCCTTTAGTTTTCTGAATTGGCAGGAGTTTCTTTAGGTTGTGTTTTTTTGTTTTTGTTTTGGCTTTTTGTTTGTTTGTTTTGGAGTTTGTGCCGTTTCCTGAATCTTCTCTGTTCATGTCTTTTGCCAATTTGGAAACTAAATATTTTTTTATTCCCATCATCTTCTCTTTTTCTGGGACTCCTATCTCACAAATGTTTGATTTTTTATTATAACCACACAGGTCCCTGAAGCTCTGTTAATCTTTTTTACAGTCTTTTTTTCCTCTTTGTTGTTCTTTATGGATAGTTTCAACTGTTCTGTCAAGTTCATTGATTTTTTGTTGTTGTTGATGTCATTCTGTCGTCTTCATTCTTTTACTGAGCCTACCCATTGAGATTTTAATTTCAATTATTTTATTTTTTTAACTCTAAAAGCCTCATTTGATTCTTCATATGTTCTGTTTCTTTACTGATAATTTTGTATATTTTAATTTGCTTCATATATGTCCACAATTGATAGTTGAGACTGCTTTGTATTCTAAGATATTTCTGACATCTGTGTGTCTCTTTTAATTCAAGTTGATAATATGCTGGTTCTTATTATATGACTTTTTCATTCTATTTGGGGCATTTGGTCATTATGCTCTAAGACTCTGGATCTTATTTAAATCTGCTTCAGCTGGCCTTTTCTAATACTATTGCAATGAGGGAAGGAAGGTGTTTCCTCAATATTATCAAGTGTTGTTAAATGTCCAGGTTTTCCACTACTTGTCCTTTTTTGATGAGCAAGAGTCAAAGGCATGCCTCAATATTTCTGATGGATTTGGCATTTCAGGTTTCCCACTACGTCTCCATGGACATCTCCCTTTGGGGAAGAAAAGAGGTGTCTTATTACTGTTTCTCCACATGACCTCCTTCTGGCCACCACCTCCACTGACACTACACTATTTTATATTTGATGACACTAAGGATTCTACTTCCCACTTAACACTCTCTGATACTATGAAGTATGAAGGTGAGAATGCTCCATTGTGAGAATGGAAGTCCAAAGTCTTCACTTAGCTTCAACTAACACTGTAAGTGGAGAAGCTAGTTATCAGCAGATGGGTATGAAAGCTCCCCTCCTTACTTGGTCTTCTCTGACACTACATTGATAGAGCACTAGAGGATGTTATTACACTTTGGTAAAGGTGAAAGTCTAGCTCCTTATGCAATCTTTGCTCATATAGATGGAGATATAGATATGCTGCTATTATTTTATTCCTCCACAGTGTTTGGTGGCTATAGAATGCTTACTGTATTAAAGCTTTCTGTCTTCTAAGTCTGCCCCTTCTCTTGTACTTTGTTATAATAGTGAACAGGCTTTAAAGAGGACACATTAACTTCTCCAGATTGTTGACTTCTATAACATTCAGTTCAGGATCTATGAAAAACAGTAAATTCACTTATATGTCCTATCTTGAACCTTAAGATTCCTTAGTCATAAGGAAGTAAAAGGGACTTCTTTCTATCTGTAACAAACTCTTCTTATTTTATTATCATTATTAATTTATTGTCATGAAATATATATGGTACACAGTTTGTTGTTTTTGGATAATCTTCA
>NW_006399940.1:5593108-5622941 GCF_000299155.1 Elephantulus edwardii | reverse complement strand
AATTGGGATGGGAGTGTCAGAGACAGTGCTATTGGCACAGGACAGAGCAGAGTTTAGGGCTGTTGTACATAGGATCGCTATGAGTTGCAAATGACTCGATGGCGCATAACAGCAACAACACAGTTTGTCATCAGAGTTAAGTATATGGTTGAAAGACATTAATCACATTCAAAATATTATACAACTATCACCATTATGTTTCTAAAACCTTTTCATCACCACAGAAACTTGGTATCCATTATGAAATAACTCTGTCCTCTAATATCTCATGATTGTTTTATGTATCTTGTCCAGCATTTATATTTGAACTTGGTTGGATAATTACGGGAGATGTGTGTGTATTTCATGGTGATCTGAAACAAAAGAAATGAACTGAAACATTTATGAAGTCTAACTATGGTCACATGATTTAACACTCATGTTTTGAAATGCATATACTGTAAAATGTTTAACTCTTAAATGCATCATTTGCTGGGATAGAATATATATACCTGTGTAATTTGCACCTTCTGCTTTTCTGCCAAGTATGAGACAGAGCCAGAAAGGGAAAAGGAAGTCAAGTGTTTATGAAGGAGGTAATTACAGCAATTAACTAGATAATTTTAAGGAAGGAAGTTGTATCACCCTTCAATTGAATAAGCATGTTTATAGTTTTCTTACAGGCAGTTGGCCAGGTATCTGTTTTCTAAATGTTTTAGCATAGATGAAGGAGTGTGCTATACAGTTCATTACTTAATGTAGCTTTTCTAGCCACTGTCTTTGTAACTCCCACTACCCGATTGAGTAGAAGTATGCCAATATGAAGTGTTTATATCCCACCAAGGACACAGAATAGCTTTCTTAGAATGAAATAATATATATGACACCCTTGTGGAGTGGATTATCCTGGTAAGATGTATAGAATATTAATATGAGGATTTCTCAGCTTTGTCATCTCATCAGATTTAAAGTAAGCCACACAGGAGGTAGAAAATTAATTAATGCCTTTGAGATATAGAGCTAGTAAAGAGTACGGAATGCATCATGAACTGTCAAAAGAACAAATCTGTCCTTGAAGAAATAGAGCCAGTGTACTCCTTAGAGGCAAGGATGGTAAACTTCACCTCATAGACTTTAGGCATGTTGCGAGGAGGCGCTAGCCCATGGAAGAAGATGTCAAGTTGGGAGCAGTAGAGGACTAGCAGCAGAAAGGATGATCTTCAATGGGATAGACTGATACAGTAACTGCAACCATAGGCTTGAACAAAGCAGAGACAATGAGCATGGTACGGGGGAGGGGGGGAAACAGTGTTCAAAGGGTCTCTATGAGTTGTGGTTGACTAGGCAACACCTAATAACAACAGAAGTGGAAATGGAAGCAGATATCCCTACGATCAAGAGAATAAAAAAAGAGTCAAGAATGCAGTGTATCCTTTGGACTCAAGATCCCTGCACTGAAACGTCCTCAATCTGCAAGACAGAAAACTATAAATTCAGAAAGAAAGCACAAAATCACAAAAAATAAACAGCAGAAACAACAGAAATAGATAATCATCACAAGACAGAGATGTGGGTTCCTAGTTCATGAAACAAGAAAGTTGAATGCCACTGGGGAAAGAGGCTTGTTGACAGAATAAGTGCCGGAACCTGTTTGTTAGGAAGGTAAGTTTGCTGACTTATCAATTTAAAGCTCAGCACTTTAGGGTTTAGACTAGCTTAATGGTGTGGAGTGCTTCTGAGGGCACTTAAAATATGCAGAGCTAAAAGAATTTGTAACACTTGCCTAGGCAGGTCAGAGGCCAAGGCTATATAATGCCAACAACCAGAAAGAGCTCTGCTTTTGGCTGTGACTAAAGAGGAGAGTCCATGAAAAGAAAAAGATTTGTACCCTTTCCCGAACAGGGTTAAGGCCTAGACCATGAGACCAAGGGCCAGAGAGAGGCTTGCATTTAGGCACTAATGGACTGATTGAATAACTGTAACCTGAGTTGTTCCTGATTCTAAGTTATAATCTGTTCCTTCTATAATAAACACATCATCATGAATATTGCTTGTGAGTTTATGTGTCTACTTCAACCGAGCAGAGAAGTGGAAAAAACTGTGGGAAAAATAATTGGTGTCAGAATTAGTAGACAAGTTTAGAACACGAAGGATGCATCACAAAAATGCTTCTCATTACCTCCTAGAAGTCAGGGACCCTAGGTTCTACTTCTTACTACCTGAAAGGGTAATGTATTAAGCTACTAAGTGCAAGGTTGAGGATTTGAGTTCACTCAGTCACTCTTTAAAAGAAAGTTTTAGTGACCTTCTTCTAAAACATCAGTAACTGAAAGCTCTACAGAACACAAATCTACTTTAAGTGCTTATCATGAGTGGAATTGACTTAACAGCAACTGGTGAGTTATTTAGTCAATTGTATGGACATTTTAACAAGAATCAGGAATTGTTGTGTCCTGTAGATTAATAATCATTGTATAACTCACAGTCTATTAGAGTGCAGAGACATTTTAAAGGCCAATTGCAAAGTGCTATGGGCACTCAGAGTTGGTCTTTAATTCTGCCTAAAGGATATCCATTGATCTACAATGGTAGTTACCAAGAGGCAATATTTTAATTTAAAAGGCACCAGAAGACAGAGGACTACTCTGTCAGAAAGAGAAAAGTTTCATGTGAAATATTTTAAGGTGGTTTTTTTAAGCAAGAAATTAAATGAGGCCCTAAATAGAAGCCTTGGATATATTTTCAAGATTTTAGGCTTGTGAGAATTACAGTCATTTTTTCCTAAAAGTCATGCTCAGGTCAATTTTTACTTAAGTAAAATAATCTATAGAATACTTTTGTACTTTCCTAGTATCAACATTAGCATTTTATTGACTTTAATATTTTACTAACTGCCACAAGAGATTTTCACTCTTGACTAACCACAGGTCTGCGTCACTGTGTGTGGCTAAAGAATGCTTGTATGTCTTGGAAAAGCACCGAGAGTGCCAGATTATTTGCTTTATAGTTCTGAATAGCTTAACATAAAAGGGTGACTTATTCAAAGGGAGCTGTCTGTGATGGCACAGGCCATAGAGAGTTGTGCTTCTTATTCAAAGTCTGTATCCACCCCCTCCTCTGGCAGTTGGAATTCATCAGTGGAAAGAAATCTCCTCCCATGTGATTTGTAGCTTCGAAATCCAACAGAAGATTGGTTATGGGTCAGTTCTAACTTAAAGACAATAAGTTTAAGGGTTTTTGTGTATGTGTTTTTATTCAAATATTGTTGAAAAAATGTGAACTGATAGAATGATGATATTTAAGGTTCCATGAACAACATGAGTTGGGAGGCAAACAAACAAAAACTTGCCCATATGGTGTCTTGATGATTGCTGTATGATCCTCCCTCTGGATATTTATCATTTACAAATATTTTTTTTCATATGTAGTGCAGGAATGTCTTGTGAATCTCAGTGTCAGCTGGATGCGGCCTCTTGCATTTTGAAGAGAGGCAAGTATGGAACGCTCAGGGTGCTTGTGGCTTTCTTTTTGCCCCAAGTGGGTGTCAGCAGAGTGGACTTGCCAGATGAATTGGAGGTCTCTGGCCCAGAGTTTGCCAGCATTTGGGCATGGTGGAATGGTAAAATATGGGCCTACAGCCCTCGGGCCTGTTTTTAATTATTTTTGGTCAAACGTTCTCCTAGGTCGTATAGCCCTTGTGTGTCCATTTGCCGTACAGATAACTTGTGGTTGCTGTGAAGCTGAACACTGTGACACTGATGTATCAGATGTGTTAATGGTTACCCATGGTGGACAATGTTTGGTGGAGCTCCCTGATTAAAACAAGCTTGGAAGCAGGAGTGGCATCCACTTCCGTAGTAGCTTGCCTCTGGAAACCCTATGAACCTGGACAAAGGATGAAAGTCAAGCAAGTGTTGAGGACTTCCATTCATAGGGTCGATATGAGTTGCCAATGACTTGACAGCAATTAACAACAACAACAAATAGTGCAAGTATTTTTTTTCCTGTTCAACACTTTATGTCCTTGAGGTACTATGTTAAAGTTCACACAAGATGTGAATCTGTGTGATAACAACCTCTGTATCTGCATCTTGAGGGAGATGATAATATCTTACCTGTCTTGTAACTTTACTATCTGACATTTAATAGGTGTTTGATAAAAGTTTAAGAAGCAGAATAAATGAGTGCTATTTCAAAGAAGTACTATTGAACTGAGGACCTAGATACTGGCTAGCATAAGTCCTATAAAAAGACCAATTTGTCTAAAACTGAAATCATCAGAGTGTTGAGGGTTTTCAGGAACCAAAACCAACAACACTATTTCATCCTTCTTCAGGTTGTAAAAGAAGACAGATAAACCAGATGAAGACAAATTTTAAGTATAGTACTAATAGGCTCTTGGAGAACATCATATAAATACTATGCCAAAATAGTTTGCTGATACTTCATTCCAGTGTTAGAATGAGTTCCTCCTCAAGTCCTAGGCATAGCTAAAGACTGTAGGACTCTCCCACATGGTGAGGGCCCTTCCATGGCAGAGAGCAAGCCACACCTTATTTGTTCATGGTAGAAAATTAATGCTACAGTTATTATATTCTAGGGAATAGAGATATGAAGCAGACTAACTCCTGTGTTCACCTTATTACTAGTTTAAGATATACTTAAATGAGTGGCTTATGCAAACAAAGCATAATTATAAACTACAGAACACTGTGGGAATAAAGGGGGAAAGGCAATAGCCTAAATTTAAAAATATCAAGGAATGCTTTCTTTGAGATATTCAAGATATGACTTAAAAAAAGGAGTGAAAACTGGATAGAACAGGGGAGAATTTTCAGACAGACAATGGTATGTTATAGTATTTTTTATTTGTGGACTGAATATGGAGGACAGGAAATGGAGAAGAATGAGAATGAGATAGGAAAGTTTCACTCCAAAAATTCATTATTATCTAGTCAGAAAAACTCATAACTGACCCTTCAGTGAGCTTCTGATGATACTGAACCACTTAGAGAGATGTGGCCTAAACTTAGCAACACAAACACCCGATGAACTAGGCCACCAGAATTCCCACAAAAAGTTGGTGGAGGCCTAACAAAAAAGAGCTTTGAAATCCACTTAGATTTTATTGGTTGGGCACTGTTTCATGGGAGAACAGAATGTCTTTAAGTAAGGAAGTGACATGATAGATCAGCCAATATGTAAGATTTCCTAAGAAAATTGTAGGACCATCCATGTGAGAAGTTTGAACTCTAGTGGCAGATATGAGGTTAGAGAGAAGTAGCAGCAGATTTGAGAAACAACCAGAATAAAGAATCAGGAGAAACTTGTGTTAGACTACCTAAAGAAGGAGCAATGCCTAAGACCTGTATTTTCTGGCTTAAGTGGAGAAATGATGCCATCTTTTAATGAAAGAAATATGTGGAAAGATGATCTAGGGTGATGATAATGAGTTCATTTATAGATTGATGAATTCTGAGTGTTGGTAGGTCATTGTTATAGCCATATCCAGTTGGCAGTAAAATCATTATAGAAGAATGAAATACAGGAATGGAATCCTGGCTGGAGATAAAGGTTTGAAGAATATTAATGACATGATTAATTGATCTTCTCACTGAAGTTTTAAAATGTGAAAGCTCATTCCTGTTGAGTCAGAACGGATTCATAACTGACCTCGGATGAGTTTCTGAGGCTATAAAATCACACCGGAGTTTTTTTATCCATCATGTTGTTGTTGTTGTTGTTGTTGTTGTTGTTAAGTGGCGTCGAGTCGCAGGCGACTCATAGCGACCCTATGAAGGAGAGTCCTTGACGCTTGGGTGCCTTTCATCCTCTCTCCAAGTTCATAGGGTTTCTGGAGGCAAGCTATTATGGAAGTGGACACCACTCCTCCTTCCACGCTTCTTCAATCGGGGAGCTCCACCCCACTCCCAGTCCGCATTGGATAGCCAACCATCAAAGCTGATGGTATATTTAAACTGCTAAGGGAAGGGTGAGCTTTGGGTTGACAGCACCTCACTATGAACTATACCACTTGAACTCCCTAAATGTGAAGTAGAAGAAACATTAGAATGCTTGTAAAACCCCACTTTGAAGATAATGCAAGATATTAAAACAATTTTGAAAACAGATCCTTCAGGGAGTGGTTATTACAAAAGATATGTCTTACCCTTGGGCAATTATAAAGCAAACTTATCTGCAGAGGCACATTTATTGCCTAACATGAGCTCCAGCTGCATCTGGTTGCCATGGATTATTTGCTAAAGCAGATTTTCTTTTCCTCTTAGTTGCAACTGGAAGAAATATCGTATGTTCATCTTTGTCTCATATGTGATCTGGAACAGCTCAATATAATTAGCAACTTCAATTCAGAGTATTGGCAGAATAGAAATAGAGAAGTGGGACATATACAAATTGAGATGCTTTATCAAGTATCCTCAGTGTATCCTGAATTCAGAGATGTATCTAAGGCATGACAG
This sequence comes from Elephantulus edwardii, assembly GCF_000299155.1. Taxonomy (NCBI): domain Eukaryota; kingdom Metazoa; phylum Chordata; class Mammalia; order Macroscelidea; family Macroscelididae; genus Elephantulus; species Elephantulus edwardii. The sequence goes on along the minus strand of NW_006399940.1, from coordinate 5,616,483 downwards.
ATGTAGCATGTGCCCTGGTTCCTTGGAAGAGGAGAGCCACACCACGGGGCATCTTCTATTCGCTAAAGCAGTTTCCATTGACAACCGTGAGAGATCATTCAGCAATTGAAAACTAATCGCCCTAGGTGCTTTCTCTCTAGATTAAATGCTTTGATTGTCTTTGTATTACAGCTTCCCTTTGATTAATTCACTATGTGTTCATGAATAATTTTTCCATTCTATCTTCAGAGAAAGAAGTTCTATGATGTTACAGTATATAGCATATTATGCAACTAACCAAAAAGTGGTCAGTTTGAATCCACCAGTTGCTTCATGGGAGAAAAATGGGAATTTGTCTCCCTTTAAAATTTATAGCCTCAAACCAGGACGGAGATCTTCAATGACTCAGGAATGACTAGACAGTAGTGTTTTCAATGAAAGGAGCCCTGATGGTGAAATAGTTAAGTGCTTGATTGCTAACTAAAAGAGTAGCAGTGTAAACCCAACAGCAGTTCCCCCAGATAAAGATGTGGGAGTCAGCTTCCATAAATGTAAGAGCCTTTAAAGCCCTGTGGGAGAGGGTTCTGACGGTATAAGCTGTCGGAAGTTGTGTTGCTAAGCCTAAGGCTGCAACTCTCTGCCAGTTCAAATTCACCAGAGACTCTGAAGGAGAAAGATGGGCAGTCTCCACATGTGTGATTTACAGCCTCCCGTAAGTCCACTGAAGGGTCAGTTATGAGTCAGCGCCTATTCAACAGCAATAAGATGAGTTTCAAGTTCTGTGGGGCAGTTTTCTTCTGTCCTATAGGGTGGTTTTGAGTTTGAGTCAACCTAGTGGCAATGAGTTTGGGGTTTCTTTTTGTTTGTCTTCTCAAAGCTGATCGCATTGTTGTTAGTTGTTATACAGTGCCCAGGTGTCCAGAGTATAACTGTTACATAGAGTTTTCATTCTCTGACCTTTTAGAAGCAGATTTCCAGGCCTGTCTTCTGAGATGTGATGGGTAATTTGAACCTCTAAGCTTCTAACTAGTCTCTCAGCTAGTAGACTAATGCATAACTGTTTGTATCACATAAATGAATTATATGATTCTGCTGGCAGAAGGAAATTTGGAATTGCGTAAAGCCAACCCTCTTTAAAATCCACGGATCTTGGAAAATGCTTAAAAAATGATAAGACAATGTTTTAACTGTGGGTAATGATGAATCAGTGCGTTGTGAACGAACTTTGAAAATAAAACAACTTAATGCCATCAAGTAGGAACCAATCCTTCATTGGATTTCTGAGGTGGTATATCACACACAAAGAGATTGCCCATCTTTCTCTCACAGAGCCACTGAGAGATTGGAACCACCAGAGAGTCAAAGCATTTAGATTGGCAACTGTAAGTCACTAGTGACTTACAGTTTTAATCTTTTATACAATGAAATAGAATACAGTATAAAAGACTAGCAAATTACAAAAATACATTAAATTTGAAACTAGACTGAATGATACTGACTAAAATGTAAATATCACTTTGTGAAACAATAAACATAGCCAGAAATAGAGGAGGAATTATTCTTTGTGGCAAAAACGACTTGATTAAAAATAAGAAGTCTAAAGAAAGAAGAGATATATAGGCAATATGACATGGTTCTTAATGGCAGTAGTTGGAGATTGATGTAGATAATTTGTATGTTAATACTTGACTTTAGCTGTAAAATTGAGTTTTAAAGAAATAATTGGGATTATGACATGTGAGAAAACTGATGGAGAAAGCAGTCTAGTTGATATTTTAAAGGTTGGAAAGTATGAAAGAAATTATATTTAAAAAGATCAGTAATCAGTTTGGAATTTCTGGAACATGTCTGGAGACAGGAGGCAACCAGTAAGGCTTGTCTTTACTTTGTGGACTTGGGACTTGACCAGAATGTGGTGGGTAGCGTGGAAATGATGTGAGTGAGAGCAACGAGGCCAATAACAAGATCAGAAATACAACTATAGCAGTAGTGAGGGAGGATTGACCAAGGCAGGATCATGGCGGGGGGGGGGTGTTGACTAGACTCAGAGGACCAATTAAGAGATCATAATAATTAGGCCAGCAGTGGAGAAGGAAGGTCCAACTTAAAGCAGAGGTAGAGGACACAGAATGGAAAGAAGGATTTAAGAACACTGAAAGTGGAAGGAGGTGTCATAGCATAGTACTTAAGTGCTTATGTGTCAGTAGTTTGAATTCATTAGCCATGTCAAGAGTTACTGTATCTATAAGGATTTTAATCTAGGAAACCTTATGAGGCAGGACATTCTCAGTCTAGGAAACTCTCTGATTCAGAATCAACTCAGTGGCACACATCAACAACAGGAATGCTGCAGATAGGAGCTCTGGTGGCTTCTTGGTGTGTACTTTTGAGTCAGAACTGACCCATAACTGACCCTCCGGTGGTTTTTCAGAGGCAGTTAATTGCACAGGAAGATTACCCATTCTTCTTCCACGGAGCAGCTGGAATCGAACCAGGTGCCATCAGGATTGCAGTGCAGCTTCTTGACACTAGGTCACCAGTGCTCTCTTCTGGTGGCTTAGTGGTAAGGATTTGTCCTCCAGAAGCAAAGGCTTATGGTTTGAATTCACCAGTTGCTCATGCAATATGTTGTGTTGTTGTTGTTTGATGCCGTCAAGTCGTAGACGACTCATAGCGACCCTATGAAAAAACGGACTGAGCACTGTTCGTACATAGAGTTTCAGAGGCAAGCCATTTCGGAAGTGGATGCCGCTCCTGCTTCCAGGCTTGATTTAGTCGGGAAGCTCCAGCCAACACTGTCCACCATGGGTACCCTTACCACGATTGGCACATCACTGTCACAGTCTTCAGCATCACAGCAACCATGAGTTACCTCTGTACAGCAACGCACAGACCAGTGCTATACCACCTAGAAGAATGTTTGACAGGAAGACAATTTGAACCTGGCCGAGGGCCACAGAGGAAAATCACCCATCTTCATCTTGGTAGCATAGCTTTCTTTCCACTAGGCCAACATAGCTCTCTCTTGGTCGTCGTCACTGTTATTGTTGTTTGATCCATGAAATATACTGCCTCTGAAAATCCACTGTGGAGTCAGCTATGGATCAGCTCTGACTAGATAGTACACAAGAATGCTGCGGAACCTGGAGGGATACCAGATGAAAGAGGAGAGGATCTTTTCAATGTTCTTTATTTAGGAAAATCAGGCCACTGGATAGTAAAACAACACCAAGATAGAGGAGTATTTATTTTTTTCCTCTCTCTCTTTTTTTAATTTATTTTTTTAGTTTTATTTAAATTATTATTTTCAGTAAAACTTTACAGAGACATTGGATTTCCATTAATTAATTGTTGCTTTTTTCTCCCCTCCCAACCCTTCCTCCTAGTACACTACCCTCTTAGAAAAATAAAAGAAAAATTCTTTCATTGTTTCACAAAGTCTCCCCCAGGTCCACTCCACTATGCACCCTTTGTTCTAGACTCCTTTCATGACAAAAATACCTAATCAAATATCCCTTTAAAACAGTTTTCTCCCTCATCTGTTTCAGTGAGGTATACATTATTGAGCCCATCTTTCTCAGTCTCTCCCCAACCCCAAGGTCAGCTGTCTTAACCACCACAGCAGTAAAGTAGGATTTGAAATCAGGGAATGAGATGCCTCTTAACCTTGTTCTATTTTTAAGGAGTGCTTTGCTTATTCGGGGCTTCTTTCCATTCCAAAAAAAACTGGAAATTGCCTTTTCCATCTCGTTGAAGAATGGGATTGGTATTTGTATTGGGATTGCAATGAATGTGTAACTTGCCTTTGGTAGTATTGGCATTTTAACGATATTGAGTCTTCCTATCCATGAGCAAGGGATATTCTTCCACTTCTCCATGTCTCTTTTTGTTTCCTGTAGTAATGTTTTGTAATTTTCTTTGAATAGATCCTTTGTGCTTCTAGTTAGATTTACTCCAAAGTATTTAATCTTGTGATTAGCTATTGTGAATGGTATTGTTTTTCTTAGCTCCGGCTCTGTATTCTCTTTGTCACTGTAGAGAAATCCAACCAATTTTTGTGTGTTGATCTTCTATCCTGCCACTTTGCTAAATTGGTCCACTGTGTCCAATAGTTTTCTTGCTGAGTCTTTTGGGTTTATCCCTTTCTTTCCTTAACTTCCTCCCAACCCCCAATGTCAGTCCTGTTTTATATGAGTGGCATTACACAGTATTTGTCCTTTTGTTACTGAGATATTTCACTCAGCATAATGTCTTCCAGGGTCACCCATTTTTATTAGTTCCTTGTTTTTCAGTGCTGTGTAGTATTCCATTGTGTGACCAGCTTCTCTATCCATTCATTTGTTGATGGGCACTTGTGTTGCTTCCATCTCTTTGCTATCATGAGCAATGCAGCAATAAACATGAGTGTGCGTCTATCTGTTTTGGTGAAAGTTCTAGTTTCTTGAGGGTATATTCCCAATAGAGCAATTGCTGGATCTAATGGTATTTCTACTTTCAACTTCTTGAGAAAGTGCCATATTGCCTTCCATAGTGGTTGCACCTGAAGATTATTTTTTAAAACTGCTTTAAAGTAAATCAATGGTGTACTGCCAGAGATTCGGGCTGGATTTAAAAGAGTGCCAGAGAGATCATTGTAAATGTCAGATTGATCTTGGCTGAAATAGAGAATAACAAAAGGATGTCCATTGTGTTTTACTGACTATGTAAAGTCATTTGATTGTGTGGGTCATGATAAATTATTACTTACATTGACAAAAATGAGAATCCCAGAACACTTAATTGTACTCATGTTAGGATTAGAACCAAGAAAAGAGGCAAAAGTTTATGCTTGGAAAATTAAACTATCAGAATATGAGTGATGTCGGAAGTGGTGGACACCTTGGGCCTGAATGACATCAGAGAACAGGGACCAGAAGGAGACCAGCCCACTATGCTTTGAACTCTCCATGGAATCATCTCATTGTCTCAGGCTTGAGAATGAATTATAGAGATTCACCTCATAAAGAAAGGGGTCTTTTCTCCTCTCCTTTCAAAGAGGAAGATTGTATCTTTGGATATATAACTTTCTAATAAATATATTATTACTATTTACATTCATTTCTGCCTCTTTGTCTCTTCTTTCTCATTCTTGTGCTCTAGTAAAAGGCTTTGGCTTTGATGCTCTCAACACTAATGCCTGCTCTCTCAGAATACTAAAATTGCTGTACTCTGTACTGCCTTGGTACTTGAATGCCATTCTCTCCTTCATCTGTTCCAATGTGTACAGTACTTTGCTCTATGTGAGAAGAATGAACTAAGGCCCACATGGTAAAGGAATACTATATGGTTTAAAATAAAGAAAGTTGTATGTCGGAGCTATATACTTTCTTCATATCTATTCAATCTATAGACTGAGCAAATAATTTGAGAAGTCAGACTTCATGAAGAAGAATGTGGCATCAGCATGCGTGGGAGAAAGAATCATTAGTAGCCTGTATTATGCACATGATACAACCTTGTTTGATGAAAGGGAAGACATCTTAAAAGGCTTGCTGCAGAAAGTCAAAGATTATAGCCTTTAATATGAATGACTTCTCAACATCAAGAAATAAAATTCTTTACCACTGGATGAATAGCAACACGATTGTATTGTTGTTGTTATGAGACATCGAGTCACCTGTGGTTCATAGCAACCCTATGTACAAGAGTCTTAAACCCTGCTCTATCCTGTGCCAATCTTACTTCCTCCAACACACCTACACCAATTACCCCAATCACTGAATAATGATAAATGGAGAAAAGATTGATACTGTCAAGGATTTCATCTTACTTTTATTCACAATCAACATCCATGGACACCGCACTCAAGAAATCAAAAGCTGTGTTGCATTGGGGAAATCTGTGGTCAAAGACTTCTTCAAGACGCTAAAAAGCAAAGATGTCAGTTTAAAGACTAAGGCACACCTGATTCAAGCCATAGTATTTTAAATTATTTGCTATGCATCAGAAAGCTAGACAATGAATAAAGATAATAGAAGAAGAAATTCTGCCTTTGAATTGTGTTGGAAAAGAGTCCTGAATATCTCATGGACCACCACAAGAAAAGAAAAAGACAACACTACATTTGTCTTAGAGAGTGTATAATCAGGGTGCTCCTTAGAAGCAAGTGTGGTGAAACTTCCTCTCATGTACTTAGGGAATGGTGTTAGGAGAGGCCTGTCCTTGGAAAAAGATACCATGCATGGAAAGGTGGAGAGTCAGCAAAAGAAAGAAAGACCCTCAACAAGATAGATTGACACTGCAATTATATCAACAGGCTCAAGTGTGTCAGAAATTATAAGGAAGGTGCAGGATAGGGCAAAATTCAGATCCATTTTCATAGAGCCACTGTGAATTGTCTACTCGATGACACCTAACAGCAACAGAGACAGAATCCTAACAACAGAGACAGAATCTATGTGTATACATAGATCAATTTCAAAGAAATAGCTTGTGTTCTTATAGAGGCAATTCTCACATCTATATTCAGAACTCAAGGAAGGTGGTAGGGGAAAGCAAAGTCTGTACTCTCAGCAGTTAGGCAGACTTCATGTGATTGTCTTTGGACCCTGTAAGTTTCAGAAGTTGAAACCAAGGTTGTTATTAGGAAGCAAAGATGAAGACATTAGCTCAGAAATTTCCAGCTGTCTGTTTCAGAGGATGACACAATGAAGGTCATTGTTGAGAAGCACTATTGGAGAAGGAATGGCTTTAGATACTGACAAGTTCAAAGTCAGCAAGTATACCAAGCCAGTATTCAAGTCTGGAGACCATGAGTCAGATAGCCAGATAGCCAGATGTATGTCTAACAAATACTTTACCCTTTTGCCATTGAGTTACAATATCGATACCAAGCAGGCCATAGCAATGAGGAGACCTACACTTGGTCTAATGATAAGGAGCTGCACTGCTAACCTAGAAGCATGCTATTTGAATTCACCAGCTACTTTACGCAAGAAAGATGGGCAATTTCCTACTGCATGATTTACTGACTCCAAAAAGCTGTTGGAGGATCAGCTATGAGTCAATTCCAACTCAACCATTCCAAACAAATAATATATTTTTATATATGCTTGGAATCTTGTTTTATTCATGTTGTTTTTGTTGTTGTTATGTGCAGTCAAGTCAACTATGACTCATAGCAACACTAGGGACAATAGCTCTGAACCCTGCTCTATCCTGAGCCAATCTCACTGTCTCTGACACACCTACACTCATTACTCCGGTTACTGTGTCAATCCATCTCATCTTGGGTCTTCCTTTCCTGTGCTGTCCTTCCTCCACATTTTCAAGCATGATGGTGTCCTTTTCCAAGGACTGGTCCCTCCTGGCAACATAGAGGTTAGAATTTACAACATACAGAATAATTACAATAAACTAAAAACGTACATGAAAAGATTACCAAATCTCTTTAATGTTAGTTATCTCACTTGAGCACCAAATAAACTTGTAAAACAAGGATTATTGGGTAGGGGAGGACACACAAAAAGCTACTGGAACCAACCAATAGCTGACTCTTCAGACAGTTTTCAGAAACTAAAACCCAGAGAATTTAGAGGAAATTGTCTGTCTTTTTACCTCAAAATAGCAGTAGATTCGAACCACCTGCTTTGGGGTTGACAGTGTAACTCCTTATCCACTAGGTCACCAGAGCTAGTGGGTAGGGGTTATTAGTTATGCCTAACTTACAAATGGGGAAGAAAATACCAGAGAAAGACTTCTTGTGATACAACCTGGAACCAAACTTTGACACTTGCCTTAGCTATTCTTCCCAGACATTGTTTTTGTTGTTGTTACGTGGCGACTCATAGCGACCCTATGAACGAAAGACCTGAACACTTGTATTACTTTGGTTATTTCTCTATGTTCATAGTTTCTGGAGGCAAGCCATTTCGGAAGGGGATGCCACTCCTGCTTCCAAGCTAGATTTAATTGGGAAGCTCCACCAAACACTGTCCACCATGGGCAACCATTATCACATTTGGCACATGAGTGTCACAGTAATTAGCATCATAGCAACCATGAGTTAACCTCCTCTATACATCAATGTACAGACCATTTCTTTTTTTAATTATTATTAAATTTTATTAGTTTTAGTGAACATTTACAGAGATTTTGGGTTTTCATTCATTCATTGTTGCACTGTTTTCTCTACACTCCTCCCCAGTTCGTTCTTCTCCCCCGCCCCGAATGTCTGTTTTAATTATCCAATTGCCACAGTGCTTGTCAAAGCCAGTACTGATTAATGTCCTTTGTCAGTGTGTCCTTTACCATTCCCTATCTCTTCTCCCTGAGAGAGACTTCACCCTGATTCATAAGGAAAAGGGGATGGCGTATTCTCTTAGCTATTTCCTGCTGAAAAGGGACTTTGTGGGTTCCAGGGTGAAGATCTCCTCTCACTACTCTAAAGGGCCCCTTTGGCAGTAGGAAACACATAGACTATTATGGAGATTGATTTTGGAATTTAGATTCACTGTTATCAATTCAGACCATTTCTAAGATCACTTAGAAGAGTGTTTGACCAAAAAAAAAAAAAATATTTAAACCAGGCCTGAGGGCTGCAGATTAAAATCACCCACTTTGGGCTGGGTAGCATATATTCTCATACTTTTGCCTCAGCATTTCTATTCTGAAGGGTTTTGGAATTTTAAAACTACTCTTTCTAAGGAGCTGTGGTGGCCTAATGGCAAGAAGCTGCACTGCAATCCTAGAGGTGTGCAGTTCGAATCCACCAGATGCTCTGCTAGAGAACGAGGGGTAATCTCCTGTGCCAGTCAGATCTGACTTGACGGTGCACACACACAGACAAATTAATAATTAAAAAAAATTAAAAACAAAACTACTCTTTCTAAATGCACACTTTCTTACTCACAACCCAGTCTCCTATTGTTATCACAGTTCTGTTTTAAGAAACAGCTCTCTTCAGATAACTCACTGTACTTGGCTCTTCACAGAAATGCAACGCTTTGTCCAGTTGCCATCTAATTGCATCCAACTGTTTACCTGACCAAATCGTTATCTCTCACACATCTGCAGTATTTGCTCAGCCTGTTTTCTCTTCCATCAAGGCCCTTTTCCATCCCTCAGATTCCCCCTCACTATACAAGGAGGTTTCAATTATCTACTACATGAAGACTTTTACAATCATTTAGGCAGATAATTTGTTGTTCTTTTCTATGTTTTATAAGCTTTTAAAAATGTGCCTTAATTGTAGCATCTATCATACTATTGGTAGTTCTTTGTTTGCTTCTTCCACTCTATTAGTTTAATCTTTTCTGCTTGTGTGTAAATATCATACCTCAGACTCCATAGGCTATTTATTTATGATTAAAAATATTGGAAAGATTGTTAGCTGTAGTTAGGTGCAGTTCAATTGGTACGACCCATAGTGACTCTATGATCTGAACCCAGTCCTATCTTGTACCATCCTCACACTTCCTGACACATTAGAGCCCACTGAGACAGTCATTGTGTCAATTCACCTGGTTTAGAGTCTTCTCCTTCACCAACCCTCCACCTTTCCAAGCATCCTGTTCCTGTGCAAGGAATAGCTCTTCCTAGCAACACTACACTACATGGTTTGGAAAGATAGACAACCCAAAATTGTTACCAAATATGTCTACTGAAAAAGCTGTGCCATACTGTACATCCTGAAAAAGCTTTACCAATTCGTTTGGCAAAATAGATGTTTTAGACACATTTTCACTCAATCTAATTAGATCTGTCAGTGGCCCAGCACTATTTATGCCTAATTTCTAAAGATGCAGCATTTGTATCACTATATTCTCATTTTGTCCATAATAGAACCCAGCTGATATTAAATCGACTCTGACTCCTGGCAACCTCATGTGTGTCAGAGTAGAACTATGCTTCATTAGGTTTTTAATAGCTGATTCTTTATACATAGATTTTTTTTTCTTCCAAGATACTTAATTATGGACTTATCTTTTCATTCTTTCAAGAAAAATCCTCACGTATTAACCATTTGTACTATTCAGGGACTTCATCATTCACAATAAAAAATAACCAAAACCAGCTCATTGTCATTGAATCAGAACTGACTCATAGCTGACCCTCCAGTGGATTTCTGAGGCTGTAAATTACACAGGAGGAGATGAATATCTTTCTCTCATGGGACTGCTGGGGAATTTGAAACACCAAAGAGGTTTTAGGTTAGGAAGGCGACTGACCATGGACTATGCTATTAGACCTGTTGTTTCTGGTTTTTAGGTGCCATTGAATCAAGTATGACTTGCAGAAATCCTATGAGCCTTGGATCTGAACTCTCTCTTATGCTTTGCAATTCTCATTATCTCTGACATACTTGATCCCATTGCTCCAGTCACTGTGTCAATTCATCCATGAAGGGTTTTCCTATTTCATTGACCTTCCACTTTTTCAAGCATGATGTCTAGATATTACCAAATTGTTCCATGTAAGTCTTGAGGAAAAGGCAACCAGGGATTTGAATACTTCCATCAGCAACAATGAGGGATGGCCTAATGGACAAGCCAAGGATGGTAAAAGTTGTTCAATCAATATACTTTGAGTATATTGTCAGACGTGCCAGTCCTTGGGGGAAAAATATCACGCTATGCAAAATAGAAAGTTAGTGAAAAATAGGAAGACACTCCATAAAATGGATTGACACAGAGACTGAAACAATAGATGTAAGCATAGCAGAGACTGGGAGGTTGCAGCAGATTTCTCTCTCTCTCTGTTACCAAGTTGTAAGTTGTAACCAACTCATAACTAGCTTTCCAACCAGCTTTTGGAGACTGTAAGTCACATGGGAAAATATTACCCATCTTTCTGCACTGAGTGGCTGATAGATTTGAACCACTTGCCCTTAAGTTGGCAGTGTAACCCCTTACCCACTAGACCACTAGATCCTTCACTGTTGTTGTATGAAAGTTTTTGAAAGCATCTTGGGTCATGAAGGAGATATAAAGTTTGCTTGTGAAAATTAGGGTTGGCTTTACTGAGGAAATAAGGTTGAAGTGGACTTGTTAAGGTGAAATAGGAGTATAGCAAATGGAAAATCAACACCTTGGAAGCAACATTCAGTAATCAAGGGACACAATCACGTGAGACATCAATTAATTCAATAACAAGCCTTACAATTAATTCCTTTTCGGGGAACTCTGGTGGCCTAATGGCAAGGAGCTGCAACTACAATCCCAGAGGCGCACGGTTTGAATCCACCAGATGCTCTGCTGGGGAAGGACGGACAATCTCCTTCTGTACCAGTCAGATCTGATTTGACAGTACACTCACACAAAAATAAATTAAAAAAAAAATAAAAAAATTAATTCCTTTTGCTACTTTAGGCTTGCAAAACAAAGGTCAAACTCCAAGGCAGAACATACATTGAATATACCATAGTGTTTTATATTGTGGGCTATTACAAATGCTCTTCAATCTCCCAGTAAGTAATCTAAGCACTTCTATTCCTCCCCAGTGCATCTATTGGCTATTTTATCAACATTTTGCTGTTATTAAGTGCCATCAAGTTGGTTCCGACTCATTGTGACTTTAACAAAGCACATCCCAGCCTTTCATCATGCTCACAATCATTGTTACGCTTGAGTTAGTGGGTTGAGCAGTCACTTTGCCAATTTGCTTCATTGAGAACCTTCCTCTTTTTCATTCACTCTCTATTAAATATGATGTCCTTCTCCAAGAATGGACTCTTCATGTTAATATGTCCAGAGTGTGTGAAATAAAATCTCTATATTCTTGCTTTTTAAATTACTATTATTATACTCATTTATTTACAAAATTCAAATATGTTGTTTAGAATCATTCTGGCTCACTTCCTCAAGGCAGATTTGGTTTTGGTTGGGTTTTAATTTGGGGGGGGGTTTGGTAGGCTATGGTATGGTCAATATTCTCAGTATACTTTGCCAACATCACAATTTAAGGGCATCAATTCTTCTATGTTTTTATTCATTGTCCACTTTTCTCATGCATGTTAAGACAACTGAAGGTACCATGACGTAGGTCAACCACACATTAAACTTCAAAGTGACATCTTTGATCTTAAACAATTTAAAGAGATACTCTGTAGCAGAATTAGCCAATGGATTGTCATTTGACCTCTTGATTGCTGCTTCCAAAAGGTGTTGGGTGTTCATTTGGTGTATTCCTGTATCACCTTCACAACTGTACTTCAACCTAATCTCCTCAGTGAAGCTCACTCTACCTTTAAAAAAAAAACCCCTTGTATCTCTTCCTTGCCACATCATATTTTTTAATACTTATATCAAATGGCTTTTTATAGTGCCTTATTATTTCTTCTTGACATTGCATACTCCTTGATAAGAGGCTCTATTTCTCCTTATCTAAAAACCTCTAGCATTTGGAATATATTTGAATACTTAGTGAATGAATTTTTTTTCATTTTTTTCTTTTTTTAATGAATGCATATTTTATTTTTCCATCAGAAGCTTGAATTTGCTTTTCAATTTTTCCATCTTTCGAAATGCTGAGTGAGTTCTTCCTTTTTCTTTCCTCCAACTCCAGCTCTTCACATAGTCCATTTTAATGCTTTGCTATGTCTTCTCAAGCTGCCTTTTTATATCTCCTGTTTATCTTTTTCATTTGGGCATTTATCCACTTTGTTTTGTCTTTCTCACGTTCTAGTACAATTTTCAGAGTCTTTTCTACAACCATTTTGATATTTTCTTCTGCTGCTGTCTTTGTAGCAATCTTTTATTCTTTTCATTAATGCTATCCTTGATGTCATCCATAATTCATCTGGTCTTCTACAAGTATTGGTCAATGCTTCAAACCTATTTTGGGTATGATTTTTTTTAAGTTCAGATGGGACAGAGTCAGAGTTGTATTTGGGTTCTTGTGTTAATGTTATTAATTTTCAGTTTGAACTTTTAAATGAGTAATTGATGGTCTGTTCCACAATTAGCACCTGGCTTGGTTTTGAATTCTGATGTTGACTTTCTCCAATAATTCTTTCCACATATGTAGTCAATCTGATTCCTGTTCAGTCCATCAGGTGAAGTCCATGTGTAAAATCACCATTTTGGGGGTTCTTTTAAAGCTATTTGTAATTATAAATCATTGAGTGTACAAAAATAAATCATTAGATTTTAGCCTCATTTCTGTTACCCAGACAATACTCTCTGACCACCATTTCTATTTCATTGTTTCCAATTTTTGCATTTCAAACACCAATAAGTATTATTAATGCATAGATTAAAATCAGGAAAAGTATACATCAGGGTGGCATCTCTTCTCCATAGAAATGAATCTTTATGATAAGCAAATTATTGGGCAAAATGGACTCTGTGAAGACAAACATGGCATCAAGGTTGGAGGAAGTATCAAAAACTGTGTTATGCAGATGATACAACCTTGCTTGCTAAAAGTGAAGAGGACTTAAAAAACCCTTGAAGATCAAAGATTATGAGCCTTCAATATGGATTGCTTCTCAGCATCAAGAAGACAAATATCTTCACCACTGGACTTATAGACGACATCATGATAGATGGAGAAAAGATTGAAAGCGTCAATGCTTCATCTTACTTGGGTCCACAGTCAATGCCCAAAGTACTAAAAATCAGGAGATCAGGAGTCATATTGCATTGAGCAATTAAATCCACTGTAAAAATTCTCTCCAAATTACTAAGAAGCAATGATGTCAGAAGCACCCTGATGTACACATTTCCTGCTTTTAAACTATACATTAATAATTATTGGTGTTTGAAATGCAAAAGTTGGAAACAATGAGATAGGAATGGTAGTCAGAAAATATTGTCTGGGTGACAGAAATGAGGCTGAAATCGAATGTTTGGATTTTATACACTCAGTGATTTCTAATTACAAGACTAAGGTATGCCTGATTCAGTCTATAGTATTTTAAATCACTTGTTATGCATATGAGAGCTGAACAATGAATACGGATGACAGAGGAAGAATTCATGTATTTGAGTTGCTGTGTTGGAGGCATATCAAATATCCCATGAACTGCCAAATAACTAAACAGCTATACTGTGGGAAAAGTGCAGCCAGAGTGCTCCTTGGAAGGAGGAAGAAATGCGAATTTCATCTCACATATTTTGGGCATGTTGCAAAGAGAGGCTCTTCCTTGGAAAGGGATATCATACTTGGAAAAGTGAAGAGTCAGCAAAAGAGAAGAAGATCCTCAATGAGATGGAGTGACACAGTGACTGCAACAATAGGCTTTATTGTGTTAGAGATGAGGATGATGGAAGAGGACATGACAAGGCTCAGACCTGTTGTTCATAGGGTCACTGTGAGTTGTACTCAACTCAAAAGCACCTAACAACAACAATCGGGAGAACGGAGCACTGGTGTCCTGGTGGTAAGGAACTGTGCTTCTAACTCAAAGACAGATAATTATAATCCACCAGTGCTCTGAGGGAGAAAGATGGGCAATTTCTTCCCAAGTGATTTATAGCCTCTGAAAACTCACTGTGGGATTAGCTATGAAATGGTTCTGACTTGACAGCACATAATAGCAACAACATTATCAAGAAAAGCAGGAATTCAGGAGTTTAGAAACATTGAGTCACAGCTGCTTTATAAGTATTATTATTAATTGTTAAAAATTGATGCCTTTGAGCTGTGGTGCTGGAGAAGAATATTGATCACCCAAGTGACAGCTAAGAGAACAAATAGATTTGTCCTAGAGAGGGTGAGACCAGACTGCTCCTTGGAGGCAAGGATTCTGAAGCTTCATCTGACATACTTTGGACATGTTACAAGATGGGACCAATCCTTGGAGAGTGATGTCATGTTTGGGAGGGTGGAGGGACCGCACAAGAGAAGAAGACCCTTTTTAAGGTGTTCAGTGACTTGGGTAATGGGGTAGGTGTGTTGGAGACAGTGAGATTGGCACAGGATAGAGCAGGGTTTAGGGATGTTGTACATAGGGTCGCTATGAGTCACAGGTAACTCGATGGCATATAACAACAGCAGTAATAGTTCCAACTCATGGTGGCTTTGTATGTAAAAGAATAAAACATTGCTTGGCTCTGCATTAATAATTGTTAGTATATTTGAATTATCCTTATTGGAGAATCCTTACAAATCCTTATTTGTGCAAGGATTAGCTAATGGGCCCAGTTCTTGAAAGCTGAGTGAAGCTGTGTCTAGGTTTTAACATGGCACGGCAGGAACCACCATCTCTGTATCTCTAGTACTTGGCTTAAAACATGCTCAAGAAATTTTTGTCAACTGTTAAATTACTATTTTTTCTATTGGGCCATTTGGTGATAGACTTGAGACAAGTGACTAATCTAAATGGTTCAAGAAAGGTAAAAGCAAGAATGAGAAGATTGGTGGGTTAGACCTTTAGATTATGTTATAGTTTCTTTTTTAAAAAATTATTCTATTATTTTTTGTGTGTGTGTGGACTGTCAAATCTAATCTGACTGGTACAGGAGGAGATTGCCCCTCCATCTCCAGCAGAGCATTTGGTGGATTCGAACCTCGTACCTCTGGAATTGCAGTGCAGCTACTTGCCACTAGGCCACCAGAGCTCCCTTAGATTATTTTATAATTTCTGATGTAAATGTAAACTTTATTACATAAATGTATAGAGTATCAGCTTGACTCCGCCCTAATGCTGGCCTGCAATCTCTGATCCTGGGGATTTATCTGAAACCGGGTGGCTCCTTGGAGGCAAGGATTCTGAGGCTCCGTCTAACTTACTTTGGATATGTTGTGAGGAGAGACCGGTCCTTAGAGAGGGACATCATGCTTGGGAGGGTGGAGGGACCGTGCAGGAGAGGAAGGCCCTCTATGAGGTGGATTGATTCAGTGACTGGGATAATTGGGATGGGAGTGTCAGAGACAGTGCGATTGGCACAGGACAGAGCGGAGTTTAGGGCTGTTGTACATAGGGTCGCTATGAGTCGCAGGCGACTTGACGGCACATAACAACAACAACAACAACAATATACTTGGTTAGATAAATCTCCGTGTGGGTGTGGAGTAACTCCACTTTTAAGGTGCTATTTTAGCTTATCAAAATGTATGTTCTCCCCTCCCACATTCCATTTGAGAAGCATATCTGTATAAGATACTTTTATCAAGGTCACCAGTCAGCTTGTCCAAAGTTTGTCAAAGTTAGTTACCAGAGAATTATAAATAGCTTTAGCCTTCAAATGTGGTTGTGTTGGAGGGTGGGAGGAAAAAACTAAAAATACAAAGGAAAGAGGAATAAGCTAATGGTGGACTTTTAAAACTATCACCATATTAGGTGCTTTAAATTGCTTCTCCATTGTGCTTCTCATGAGGGTGAGGTTTATTAGACACGTTGATCTGGTTGGGCACAGCCCCATGTTTGGACAGTGGTGGACAGGGCTTTCCATCCCCTTCTGGTCTAGTGCTTTTCCTGCGAAGGATAGTGGCATTTCTCTTGAAGACTATTAATACTTCTATGGGGTAAATATTGTACAAAAACTAATGCTATTTCTTTCTTTGCAGAGGTTGCCTAAAAGATTTATGTCAAAATTTTGTTCCACTTCTAAGAGGCCAAGTTTTCAGATTGAATAAAATAACTATCATTTTTTAAGATTTACAGTGTTTCACACACTGGACTAAGCACATAGCATCTATTCAATTCTTACTAGCTACGGTGCAGGAGATCAGACAATTTTGTCCTGTTACATGTAGTGCCACTATGACTTGGAGCCTAATCAATAGCTCCTATCAACAGTTACAATACCTTGTGAACTATAATGTACTTTTCTCTCTATTTTATAGGTTAAAGAACATAAACTTGGAGAAACTAAGATATCTAAGAATTACTCAGACCTGGTCCTATCAGATGTGAAAAGTTATATAGCAAGTACGATATTCAGGCCACAACACACCAATCATGTCTGTTTAAAGACTAAGGTGCACCTAATCCAAGCCATGATCTTTTAAATTACTACTGTGGATCTGAAAGTTGGACAATGAATAAGGATGGCAAAAGAATTATTGATACTTTTGAGTCATGGTATTGGAGAGGAGTACTAAATGTCCCATGGACTTGCAAAGAACATACAAATATGTCTTGGAGAAAATGCAACCAGGGTGCTTCTTCGAGGCAAAGATGGTGAAACTTCATCTCACATAATTTGATCATGTTGTTAGGAGGGGCTAATCCTTGGGGAAAGTCATGATATTTGGAAAGGTGCAAGGTCAGCACAGTAGTGGAAGACCTTCAGCAATATGTATTTATAAAGTGGCTCTAACAATGGTTTCAAGTATATCTGAGATAATGAGGAAGGCACAGGATAGTGCAGGGTTCAGATATGTTGTTTGTAGGGTTTTTATGAGTCATCGTCAATGTGAAGGCACCTAACCATAACTTTTTATGTCTTACTGTCACTTCACCACAGAGTTGTACTGAGAACAGTGCTGATATTGCTGAAAGGTAGTATCTATTTTCAACTGTGCTGTTGAGATTATTTCTTACTGTTCTAGACTTCTTCATAGCTGGCTGCTTTGACACTAATCACACACTTGAGATGGTGTGAGGATTGTTGGTAAAGTTCAAAACTCTAGTGACTGGTGTGCCACTCTCCAGATACATTAAAGTCATTCCTGCTATCTTACGCCACATCCAGGCAGTGCTGATTTTTTTACCAAACACTGAATCAGCACCTAGCATTTGACCTCCTTTTGGTCTGGAAGACCTCTTGGTCCCTCTTTCTGAATTTTTCTGAGTTATTCTCTGTCTCCCACTCTTACCTGTCACAACAACCTTAAGTTAATCATAGTATTATTTCTCCACCAAACTCTCCCTCTACACAATCTAAAAAACCTCTCTACTCCAAATACTTTCTGTTTATACCCTATAAAACTCTAGAAGTAAGAAAACGCTAAATTTAAGTCTGACTTTAAGGTTGGAAAAATATAGAAAAAATAGCAGTAAGCTAATATTCCTCTAAATGATCGTACACATTTTTCAGGTCTTCTTTCATTCAGGATAGCCACACTGGTTGTTCATATGGGCATGGATCTATGTTTGGAGTTTAATGAGTTTTAAGGATTATGTCTTTCCCTTACAGCACTATTTTATAGGACTTGCTGCCAGTAATAATTGCATTTCTTCTAAACCACTGGCTTATTATTGTTATTTTGCAGTCAATCTGCATTTCCCTTTCTGCAGTCTTTTGGAAACATTTTGCTCAAATATGTGTCTATGTCTTCTAATATTCCTCAGGAATATTTGCTTGACTGAATTTTAGAAACTGAAGAGTGCTTACTTTTTAATGAAGGAGAGAATTCTGAGTAAAGTGACTTCTGATTCAGTATCTCATTAATGTTAATATATCTTTATTCAGTTTATAGGTTTCAGATTTTTAAGCTTAATTAAGCATTATGGTATTGTGACTACATTTGCTTTGATTCTGATGTTTTAAGAATAAGAGAAACATATGTATACCAACGAAGAAATTGATCTTTTGCTTTTCAAAGAGAGGAGCGAAGAGGGGGGTAGGGAAAAAAAATGCAACAATGAATGAATGGAAATCCAAAATCTCTGTGAATGTTCATGAAAACTAGTAAAAGAAATTTTTTTTAAAAAAAGAAACATATGTTTTCATCTTTGACTCTCTTTAAATATTTTTCTTTTTTTCCACAAGAACTGGGGAGAGGAAAGGGTGCAGATCAGCTTAAGGAGGGAGAGTCAGCAAAATTACTGGAACCGGAGCATCATGACTCTGCATGTACTTACACTCCCTATGCCCCTGGGCAGTCCTACAGACCGAATTTACCCACCATTCAGAGGAGAAGAGAATTGGATTTACTTCCACTTACATTGCTCCTAGGCTATCATACACCCTTGAACATTCAATAAATATTGACTAAATGGAATGTTGCTTGTGTTATCTTTTTTCTCTCTCCCTGGTACTCTGGCTGGACCATCGAGCTCTTTAAAAACATTTTCCCCCAACTTCTTACTTACTTTTTGTCAGTTTTCAGTGTTAGACTTCTCTATGTTAATATCACTTCTAGTTGTTGGTTTTCTCTGGGATTAGTGTACCTAAGCTTCTCTCTGAACCTTTTCTCTGAAGCTTTCTTTCTCTGTTCTTCCATCCTTTCCCTCCTTCTTTGTCTTGTCTCTCCATCTCTCTGTCTTCAACTCTTTCACACATATGTGTGCACTCAATCACATGTAAGCAATACATGTAAGCATATGTGTACATCCATGCACACACACACACACACATACACACACACACATTCCTTTTTATTCTTGTGCTTTTTCTCATCCAGAATTTATCATAAACTGTTACATTATTCTAAGAATTGTTCACCCTTTGTGGTTTTCGTAAGTATTTTGAATAACTCATTTTACATTTTTTTTCCTTTGAACCAGCATTTTTTAGCTCCCAAATGTAGGCCCCCAGGGAAAAGTGGATTGATCTATATTCACCAGAAACCCTTTAAATCATGCAATGTGATTGGCACCTCCCTCTTTGAGCCCGTTGTTTACTTTCTGTCCAGACAGAATTGCATTCTTCTGCTCATTCTGACACAAATAGAGTGACATTTCACCAGATCTGGAGGGAACACCCAGTTTCTCCCTTCCCCTCTGGAGTCCTGGTAGTGTGGTGATGAAAGTATTCAGCTGCTGCATTGATGGTTAGAATACTCGCTGCTCTGCAAGAGGAAGACACATACTCTGCTTCTATAAAGATTTCCAGCCTTGGAAATCCTGTAAGACAATTCTGCTCTGTCCTGTTAGGTCACTATGAGTCAATATTGACTGGACAGCAGTGGGTTGGGTTTGGTGCTAGGTTCACTTCCCATAGACATTTCAAGTCCATTCCAGTAACTGTGCCAGATATTGACACAGAAACATCATTTGCATAAAGTCTTTGGAGCCCTGATGTTGAATTTCTGTCGTCCATGCTGTCAAATAAGAACTCAAATGGTCCATGTACTTACCATTTTTTTCTTGTAGCCACTCTCTGGTAAATACCTAGAGGTTTGTGACAAATGACTGTGTTGTCTTTGGCATTAAAGTGTATTCTGTAAGCATGGTTTGTATCTGGAAAAAATGAAAAACTCAATTGATATCTGGAGGATTGAATATCCAAGTCAAGTGTCCTTGGACTGGAAACAAAACCTCTGCTCTCATTTGAGGAGAAAAATCAAATTCCACCTCCCGACCCCACATGTAACCCATGATTGAGGAAGGGCTAGCATTTTCCAAGCATTGTACAAAAAACCCAATCTCATAAAAACAAAACAAAACATATAATCTCATATAATCCTTACAAAAGTACTACAAAATCAATACAAAGACATTCATTTTACAGATGAAAATACTGAAGCTGAGACATTAAATGATTTGCCAAAGTTCATAGAAATTAGTGAAATAAAAAACTTGCTAAGTATAATAAGTATTTTAAGTTATATAGGCACAGGTAATGATTCTGAAAGGCAACTTTTGTGCCTACTTAATAAAAGAGTCACTTAATATTATTTTGGTACAAAATTACTGTTTCATTAATTTAAAATCCTTGTTCTTCTTAATTTATATATTTATAAATATGATTAATAAAATGATTAATCTAGGTCATTGTATAATTACCATTAAGAAGGTATTACAATGAAATTAAATTTCTCCAATACTTAACTACATTTATTAATGCATTATATTTTAAATGTATTGTGAAATTAACAAACTCCACAATAACTCTGTAATTCTTATAAATATAATAAAATAAATTCATAGATATGGTGAACTTAGGCTCCCTTCAATGTTCCAAGTAAAATTTCAATTTGAAAGTACAAATCTTCAGCAATTATTCATTTTAACTTGGATTTATAAGGTTGACCATTTGTAGGAATAGTTCAGATTTTCTTAAATACCACAAATGATTAAAATTCTAAATAAGCATAGATTACTAAACATACTGTAACTTTGATATTTTGGTTCTTTATACGTAAGACTAAGTTTTGTCAGTATTTGAAGAGTAGAAAACTACTATTTTGTCTCTAAGAATTTTAATATTACATTCCTAAGTAATTTGAGGATGAATTTTCAATTGGTTGAAGTTTCTAAAAGATCAGAGTTTTCAGGCAACCATACCTGGACAATTACCTGTAATGTTTTTGTGACTCACTGAACTCTATTTACTGAAGAAAAACCCTATTTGTGGTAGATAGAATTCAAAGATGACCAACAGGATACTGGATCCTGTCTGCTGGTGTATACAAACATATAATATCCCTTGAGTACAGACAGGGCTTGTGAATATGAGGAGGTATCATTCTTGAAATTGTGTCAGAGAGCTGGACAATGACTACGGAGGATGGGAGAAGAATTGATGCCTTCAAATTGTGGTGCTGGAGAAGAGTTGTAAACATACTATGGACTGTCAAGAAAACAAATAGGTCTGTCTTGGAGAGGGTAAAACCAAGTTTCTCCTTGGAGGCTAGGATTTTGAAGCTCTGTTTCACATACTTTGGGCACGTGGCCAGGAGAGACAAGTCCTTGGAGAAAGACATACTCAGAAGGGTGGAGGAACAGTGCAGGAGTGGAAGTCCTGGGATGAGATGGATTGACACAGTAACTGGGGTAATGGGAGTTGGTGTGTCAGAGCCAGTGAGACTGGCTCAGGACAGGGCAGGATTCAGAGCTGCTGTACATAGGTTTGCTATGGGTTGCTGGTGACTTGATGACACATAACAACAACATATGTCAAAAGAAATTTTTTCAAGTGTGTATTTATAATACATTTTGGTAAGATTGATAGCAGACCACTTAGAAGAAGTACAGAGTCAACACTGTCCCAAATGTTTGAGATGAGGAACTCATGAAATATTATACAATATGGGTGACCCTGGAGGACATTATGCTGAGTGAAATATCTAAATCACAAAAGGACAAATACTGCATAGTGCCACTGTTGTAATATGGGACTGACATTGGGATTGGGGGGAGACTGAGAAAAACTGGGAAAATTATGTATACTGCATTGAAACAGATGATGGAGATAACTGTTTAAAAGAGATACACTATTAGATATTATTCTCATGACAGGACTCCAGAATGAAGGCTGCACAGTGGAGTGGACTTGAGGGGAGGGATTGTGTAACAAAGAATTTTCTTTTACTTTTCAAAGAAAAGAGCAAACTGGGGTGGCAGAGGTATGGGCAGGGAGAAAAGTACAACAATGAATGAATGAAAATCCAAAGTCTCTGTAAACTTTCATTAAAATTAATAATAATAAAAAAGGAAGAGAAAAAAGAGCACTCTTGCTTGTTTCAAAAAATTAAACTGCCGTCTTCTAAGATCTGACAGTGGTCTCTGACTGAAAAACAGCAAAAAATGAGGGTCTAGCTCTATTGTTATGGTTGGGCGCCATGGAGTTGTTTCCATGTTGTAATAACTTTATTACCACAGAGTAAAACCCTGCCTAGCCTGTGTCGTATTCATAGTCTCTGCTGTGCTTCAGCTCACACACACTGCATAGTGCCACTGCAGTGTTGTTACTGTGTCTGTGCATCTCACTGAAGGTCTTCTTTTTTTCATCAAGCATGAGGTCCTTTTCTAGGGATTTGTCCCTCCTGATAACATGCTCAGTGTGTTAAATAAACTTTCACCATCCTTGCCTCTAAGGAGCACTCCATCTATTTCTTCCAAGACTTTTGTTCTTTTGGCAGTCCATGGAATATTCAACACTGTTCACCAATCTCAAGGCAAAGACAGAAATTCTTCTTTAGTCTTCCTTATTTGTTGTCCAAATTGTACATGCATAAGCAATTGAAAACATGATGACTTGGTTCAGTTGTATGTTAGTCTTTAAACTGACAGCTTTGCTCTTTAGCAAAGAGATCCTTGACAACAGATTTGCCCAATGCAACATGTCTTCTGATTTCTTGGTTGATGATAGATATTGACAGTGGATCTAACTAAAATTAAATTCTTGATAACCCCAATCTATTGCCCACTTATTATTATGTTGCCTATTTTTCCAGTCATGAGGATTTTTGTTTTCTTGATGTTGAGGTGTAATCCATGCTAAAGGCTCCATCCAGTCTTTGATCTTCTTCAGTAAGTGCTTCAAGTTCTCTTCACATTCAGTAAACAAAGTTGTGTCAGCTATATGTTATGGTTATTAAGTCTTCCTCCAATTTTGATATCATATTTTTCATGTTATATTCCAGCTTCTGGGATTTTTTTGTTAAGCACGCATATTGAATTCATGTGGTAAAAAGATACAATCCTGATGCGTACCTTTTCTAATTTTAAACCATATGATACTCTTTTGTTCTATTTTAATGACTGCTTCTTGGTCTATGTACAGATTCTGCATAAGTGCAATTAAGTGTTCAGGAATGCCCATTCTTCTTAATGTTGTTGTTGTTATGTGTCGTCGAGT
>NW_006399940.1:5586554-5592288 GCF_000299155.1 Elephantulus edwardii | reverse complement strand
ATAGTCATGAACTACAAGTAAACATCTTTCATTTACTTATTGCTTTCAGCCAAGATCTAGCTGACATTAGCAATGAAATCTCTTATTCTATGACCACTTCTGAATACAGCTTGAAATTTAGGCAGATCCCTGTGGATGTGTTGCTTTAGCTGTTTCTAATGTTTTTACATGCATGTGACATCAATATAATGTGTGATAATGTCCTCATTCTTTGGGGTACCTTTTTTAGAAGGGGCACAAACAAATACGGATTTCTTCTAGTAAATTAACCAGTGTATCATCTTCCAAATTTCTGGTCATCTTGATATAGACAAGTCAACGCATCCAGAGCTGCACCTATTTTCTGAAATTCCCTAGGCACAGGGAAATTAATTCTGCCAAACACTTGTGAAACTGGTTTATATAAGATCATAGTTTTGGCTGACACCCTAATTTCAGCCTGATGAGATCCTGAACAAAGATCCAGGTAACCAACACCAGAACCATGAATTTGTGAGATAATAAAATTGTGTGGCTTTAAGCTACTAAACTTACAGTAATTTGCTTGGTAGTGATAGTAAAATATACACCTGCCAAATGAGACTTTCAAATGAGATCAACACTTAAATTATCTCTATCTATGTCTCTATCTCTATCTCTCTCTATCTCTATCTCTATCTCTATCTCTATCTCTATCTCTATCTCTATCTCTATCTCTCTATCTCTATTTCATCTGTATCTATCAATCATCTATTTATCTACCTATTATCTATCTATCTATCTATCTATCTATTATCTATCTATCCATCCTCTGATAAAGGATGTGCAATCTCCTCCTGCCTCTGAAAATCCCCAGAGGGTCAGGTATGGGTTGGTTCCGACTCTGTGGTACACAACAACAATAAATCTATCCCAGTGTCCAGTTCAGAGTCTGGTTCTTCACTAGACTCTCAATAAATATTGGTGAGTGACTGGATGAAAAGGCTTGTCAAAATCACATTCTTTTTTTTTTTTTTAAATCACATTCTTGATGTATGACAGAACTAATGTATTGTAAACTTCTTAAATGCTTCCTCTTATGACATAAGTGGGAGATCCATAAGGGTTGTGTTGCTAACCCAAAGGTGGTTCAAATCCATTATCCACTTCAAACCAAAAAGATGGACAGTTTCCTCCCATAGTTTACAAACTTGGAAACTCAGTGGAGGGCAAGCTATGAGTCAATTCCAACTTGAAAGTGATGAGTTTGAGTTTTAATTGAGTTTCTTACCCAGGAGGAAGAATAAAGTAGCTCTAGAAAAAACTAGAAGTAGCACTCCTGGCCTTGTGGCAAGAAGCAGCACTGCAATCCTGAAGGCACAAGGTTCAAAACCACCAGTTGCTCCACAGGAGGATGGAAAATCTCCCCCCTCCTGCAATTTAGAGCATTGAAAAATCTTCTGGAGGATCAACTATGAGTTTGAATCTTTAACTTGATACAGAGACAAGGAAAGAGAAGAAAGATATCCTGTGATGTGGCAGTTGTGAACCAAAAAAACAAAAACAAAAACAAAACACTTGGGAGTTACCAGGGTCTAGGAAAGAGTCAGAGGGTGGAAGATTCCTTAGAGCCTCAGAAGGAAGCAACACTGCCAACACCCTGATCTCAGACACTTGGACCCTTGAGTTGTGAGACAATACATTTCTGTTCTTTAAAGCGATCCTCTTTGTGGTATTTTTTTAATGTCATTCTAGAAACTAAAACACCAATTTCTTTCTGTACATAAATTTAAAAATATTTAATATCATCTCTGAGGTGCACTAGCAAATATAAAGCAGATTTAAGAATGTTCTGTATGTGATCTGGTTGACCACATTAGCCTTCATTTTATAACTGGGTGGTTATACTAACTCACACACAAACTATAGCACGTAAACAAGAGCAGAGAAATATTTTCTTTTCGATATTATGTTTGAATATGAAATTCTGTTTTGAACTGAGTATCTGGCATTATGGGTGGGTAAAATAAGCCTCACATGGGTTTAATCTGCCTAGAAAGTGATGAAGCAATGTTGTTTGTGTCTGGTTTGAGTGTTAATAAAAGCACAAAAAGTTCTGTTGTTACATGCTATGGAGTCAGAGTGAAGTCATCAACTGACTCGCAAACAGATTTTCAGAGGCTGTAAATGACATGGGAGAGATTGTTCATCTTTCTTCTAGAAAGCAACTGACGGATTAGAACTGGATGCCTTAGGGTTGCCAGCTCTGTCCCTTACCATTAGGCCACCAGCTCTAGCTAGGAAAACAGTAGTGAGTATTGACTATTTGAAAATAGCACTGTCCATGTATGTACACTGGTAAGCTTCACCCTGGACTTTCTCCAAACCTTTCCTGAGAGGTAGAAACAACCCAACTTAATTTCCTGTTCACAAGAAGCAGAAGACATGGAGATCCTGCAGGCAATGCTTTAAAGGCCTTAAGGGACAGTAAAGATACAGCCTTTTATGATTTCAGGCAGAAATGCTGCCTCTGAAAACTCACAATTTAAATGATAAACAACAGATCCCTAGAGAGAACTTTAGAAAAAGCTCAGAAAGCTTACAAATGTCAAAAGCTATCAATATTCTCATTTTTCAGTCTTCCTCTTAGGCCTTTAAATTCATCTGGGATGTATGTGCTGTTCTGTGGTAAGAAATAAGCCTTGATTTATGTGTTTGAGAACCCTCCCCTCCTACTTGGAAGAAACTGAGCTATAATCTCAAAGGCACATTATTCAAATCATAGCTGTTCCAATGAGAGAAGGATGTACAATCACCTCCCATGCAATTTATTGCTTCTTAAAACCCTCTGGAGGATCAGCTAGGAGTAGGTTCTGATTCCACGGCACAAAACAACAATTGGAAGACTATATGGTCATAGGCATAGTAGGTAAACAACCTTTACCTTACATCAGCAGTCAGAAAATAAGGAGACTCATTAAACTTGGAAAATTTGCAGTTAGAAACCTCTCCAAATTATTGAGGAGTATGGTGACAGTTTGAGGACTAAGGTGCATCTGATTCAGGCCATAGTCTTTCTGATCATTTGCTATGTATGCATCTGAAAGCTGGACAATGACTAAGGATGACAGGAAAAGAATTGATGCTTTTGAGCTATACTGTTGGAAAAGAGCCCTGAACATCCTATGGACGGCCAAAAGAACAAAGAGATACATCTTGGAAAGGGTGCAGCAGAGTGCTCTTTGGAGGCAAGAATGAGGAGGCTTCACCTCATCACTTTGGGTATGTTTCTAGTAGGGACTATTCCTTGTAGAACAAAACGATGTTAGGAATGGTGGAGTGTCGTTGAAGGAGAGGAAGATCCTAAATCAGGTGATTGCCACAATGGGCCCTTGTGTGTGAGGAAGTGTGAGGATGGTGCAGGTTAGAACAGGGTTCTTATCTTTTGTTCATAGGATATTTACGAATTGTTCTCGACTTGATGGCACCTAACAACAACAACCACAACCTTAAATTGGCAGTCCACATCCACAAGCTACTCCATGGAGATGTTTGAGATACAGTTCTTGTTAAGGTTTATGGCCTTACAAACCCTTTGAGTCAGATCTAGGCATGTTCTGCAGCGTCAGTGAGTGTCAGAACCAACTCAACAGCAATTGGTTGGGTTGGGCTGGATTGAGTTTGAGTTTATGCAGTGACAAAAAAGGATACTACTCTTCTTTTTTAGTGTCTCTTTAGCATCGTGCTATAAGGTGAGCAAAAATTTTGTAAGTTTTCTATCGAATGAAAGGCTTGATAGCTGCTAATGATATCCAATATTTTTTTTACAATATCCAATATTAAAGACTATTTTCCCCTTCTCTGATTTATCTTAGCATTACATAATGCGGATCTACTAGAACTACATATATCTTAATTCTCCCTTGAGAAACATGCATATTAACCACTACCTCCCACAAAAAAATAAAAATAAATGCATCAAGAATACCCACTGAATTTTTTTCCATCTTGCTAATAGAAATAGTTTATACTTTATGTTATGTTAATGGTAGCTACAATTATTTTATTTCTGTGCTGGCAAGTTTAGTTTAAGAATGTAAATATAATCACTTATGAGGTTGTCTTTTTTATTTATATATAAACATTAATACGGCTATCATTCAGAGAAAATTAAATAACCAAAAGAAAACAAAACAAGAATAATGGTGCTAGCTGAACAGTGTATCAGGGTTCAATTGAGGTTTCCATTCTAGGCTGATGTTTAATTCTTTTCATTTAGTTTATGCCTTATAGTTTTCTCCTTGCCACAATAATCTTAGGTTCTGATGCAATGTCTTATTATAACATTGAGCTAAGAGGGAAATCTATATAAACCCAAAAATGCTGTTGTCTGACCATAAAAGGGATCAATTTATGGTTTAAAATTAGGAAGGGCATGCATCAAGATTGTGTCCATTCTCTATAGTTATTCAATCTGAATACTGAACATGTAGTTCGTGAAGCTGGAATCTATGAAGAAGAATCAGGATTAAAGGAAGACTCATAGACAATCTGTGTTATGCAGATGGCACATCCTTGTTTGCTGAAAGTGCAGAGGACCTGAAACCCTTGCTTCAGAAGATCAAATGCCACAGCCTTGAATATGGATTACATCTCAACATCAGAAAGGCAAAGGTCTTTACCACTGGGCCAGTAAGGCAATATCATGATTGATGGAGAAAAGACTGAAGCAGCCAATTATTACGTCTTACTTGGATCTACAATCAACTCCCTTGATACTAGCAGCCAGGAGATTAGGAGACATTTTGCATTGTGCAAGAGTGCTTTCAGGGACCTCTCCAAAATACTGAAAAGCAATGATGTCAGTTTAAAGACATATCTGTGCCTATTCAGGCCACAGATTTTCATTCTTTTCAATCACTTGCTGTGCATCTGAAAGCTCGACAATGACTAAGGAAGACAAGAATTGGTACCTTTGAGTTATGGTGTTGGAGAAGAGCACTGATTATGAACTTCCAAAAGTACAAACAGATATGTCTTGAGGGGAAATACACACAGAATGCATTTTGGAGGCAAAAAATTATAAAGCTTTATCTCTTATACTTTGGGCATGCTGCTAGGAGAGGCTATTCCTTGGAAAAGAATATCATGCTTGAAAAGGTGGAGGGTCAGCAAGAAAAAAGCAAGATTTCTAATGAGATGGACTGACGCGGTGACTATGGTAATGAGCTCAAAAGTATCAGAAATGCAGAAGGTGGCACATGTTAAGATCAGATTCAGGTCTGTTGTTTTTAAGGTTGCTGTGAGTCATACTCAACGCAATGGGACCTAACAAAAAGAGCAAAAAGAAAAAAAAGCACATTTTATTATTAACTTCCTCTTGCAAGTTTCATGTATTGTTGAGGATGCTGTCTTAGTGTTCTTCCCTTGGGCCCATTTTCTTGCTTTTTTATTTAGTTAATACAATTGCTCATTTCTTTCATCCCTAGAAGCCATTGTTGTCCTTTCCCAAATTATTTCTTTTTCTGGAATACTGTATTAAACATAGACAATTCCTTTGTTATATCTTTCAGAAACCTTATTTCATACTTCCATTTCAATCCAGTTCAAGTCAACAATTATTTCTTGGCAGCTTATTACATGCAAACCACGTAATAAGGCAGGAGGAAGAGGAAACACAGAGACGAGGGTTCAGATACGACAGTCAAAGTAACAAAAACTATCTTTTATTCCAGTTGCATGAAGTGCATTTTGACAAATTCAAACCTGAGTTGCT
>NW_006399940.1:5584256-5585209 GCF_000299155.1 Elephantulus edwardii | reverse complement strand
GGACAGGTCCTTTGAGAGGAACATCATGCTTGGAAGGGTGGAAGAATCGAGCAAGAGGGGAAAACCCTCTATGAAGTGGATTGATACAGTGACTGGGGTAATCGGGATGGGTGTGTCAGAGGCAGTACAATTGGCACAGGATAGAGCAGGGTTGAGGGCTGTTGTACATAGGGTCACTGTGATTCGCAGTGACTCGACAGCACATAACAACAACAACAACATGCTATTAGTATCCATATCATTTTGCCAGTGAGAACTTTGAAGATTTGGCATTAAGTGGTCTTCATATAATTAACAAACCAATAAGTAGTCAATCTAAGATTTGAACTGGCATCACATTCTAGTCACTACACATGTTTAGATGGTGGTAAGAGAAGTAGATACAGAAGGTAGAATATGAAATAGTGGAGTATTAATTTTATGTCATTGTTCACCTCCAGTACCTTCTAATCCACTGGAATATTTTTTTCTTCCTAAAATACACTTTAATTCCAGAGTCTATGTAATATTTTTGTTTAGTTTCATTGTCTTTCTTAGATAGGCACTCATACCAATTTTACTGCCCAAACAACTATCCCCAAGAACACTCTCATTCCTTACTTTAACAGCCTTTTCTCCTCACAAACAGTTCTCTTTGACCTATTCTTTACATTGTGCAAGACGGATTTGTTTTACCAAGTTCTTACTAAAAATCCTTCCATTTCTCTCCTTAGTACAAAAATGATTTCTATGGCACAGACACGTCAAGTTGAGTATGATTCGTAGTGATCCTATTAACAAAAGATCTGAAGCCTGATTTATCCTGTGGCATCCACACACTTCCTGACACACAACAACTCATTGCAGCACTCACCGTGTCAATCCACCTAGTTGAGAATCTTCCTCGCCTGCACTGACCCTCCACCCTTCCTAGCATCATGTCCGTCTCCAAGGACCTGTCTCTCCTTACAACA
>NW_006399940.1:5580160-5581411 GCF_000299155.1 Elephantulus edwardii | reverse complement strand
TGGAATCCATGTTGGAGTTTTAAAATGTGCCTTTCCAAATCTAGTTCCTTTAGCTTTGATGGCTGACCTGGCCAGATATCTTAACTATACTCCCCCTCCCCCAACAAAGTCTAGCAGGTGAAAGGTATTTAATCTATCCCCTAGAACCTTTTCTTTTTCCATTGTAAACAAATAAATACAAAATGTGATAGCTTATGCCCAAAAGTTCTTGAGATAGTTATCAATAAATCCTTATGATGGGTCTCCAGAAGCAGAGGTGATGGAAGTAGCAATTGTACTGCTAGGTTACCAGAAAACCTTGTCTACTTAACTATTTAGAACAACTATCTTATAATAAACTGAACAAGCACATGCTTTTGATACAGTATGCGATTTCAATTTTGTATTATACACCTATCATTACCAAGTTTTCACTTCTACATATTCCACCATTACCTCTTCTAGTGGTTTTTCAGCTAATTATTAACTTTCTGACCCATACTTCTGCTCCAATAATATAAAAATGTATTTTTTTTTTTTTATGGCTCAGTAGAGTGAGAACTCTGTAACACTTGACTTTCCAGGTCTAGATCATCTCTCTCTCAATAACCCTTCTTTCTTTTTTTTTCCCATTAAAGTGGACTCATGATGCTATTTTACAATGCAGGCAAGGACTATCATTCATTATACAAATAATTATTACTTACTAGAAAGGAGAATGTAAAAATTATTTCTATTAGGTTTTGGAATACAGTGTCTGCATTGTCATTTACTGTAAACACACATGAAACTAAAATACCACACTGAAACCCACAATGAGTCATTAATGAGGTATCTGGGGACATTTAAATGAATTTCAGAGATTTAATTCCCTGGTACTACTCCCTCACTCCACTCTTTACTATACTTTCTAAGGCTTCATTCTTTCTCTCTGTCTCTGCCTCTCCTTCTCCAACTCTTGAAAGTGAATTTTAAAGACAAACAAACAAGCTAGTATAAATACTCTCCAGTTTTAAATGTTGGCTGCTGTTGCTTCAGGACAAGTCTGTGATTATCTTAAGTGCCATAATACATTCACAAGTGGTTTCAGATAAAGTATCCCTAGGGATGGAACTGAGCTCTTGATAACATTCTGTTTGTTTCAGAGTTTGTAGTCTGTCTGGCCACAGTGTTCTTTTTCTCTTAAAAACAACAATCACAGAAATAGTAAGGGCTTTCTTGCGACCTTCCTAGCTTAAAGAAGAGAGGTATAAAACTGTGCCAATATAAGAT
>NW_006399940.1:5577391-5579506 GCF_000299155.1 Elephantulus edwardii | reverse complement strand
AACAACAACAACAAAGTCACCAGCTGCTCTGCAGGAGGACAGACAATCTCCTCCTGTGCGATTAACTGCCTCTGAAAATCCACCGGAGGGTCAGCTATGGGTCAGTTCTGACTCTACAGTACACAACACGACCAATAACAAAGAAGAACTTAGCAAATACTTCACATAGTAGGTGAACTGAGTGAAAATACATATTTTATAATATATATTTGAGATTAAAAGTGAGAGAATGCCATAAATTAGTACAATCTCTGTGATGACACTTTATTTAATGGAGAAGGGTAAACTCACATTAAGTCTACATCAGGCCAGAATTTATTTCTTCATAATCAATTTATGGGAATAAGTATTTGTGAACTATTGAGTTTTGGTAGGCTAATGAGTAAGAAAGCTCTGGTGGCCTAGTAATAAGAGACTGTGCTGGAATCAAAAAGGCACACAGTTTGAACCTATCAGCTGCTCCATGGGAGAAGGCTGGGAAATCTCCTGCCATGAGATTAACTGCCTCTGAAAGCCCACAGAAAGGTCAGCTTTGTGTCGATTCTGACTCAATGGTACAAAACAACCAGAGAGTAAGGAGGGAGCTCTAATGTCCTAATGGTAAGAATTTGTGCTGCCAACTCTAAGTCACAAGGTTCAAATCCATCACCTGTTCTGTAGGAGAAAGATAGGCAATCTCCTGTGCATATTATTGCCTCTCAAAACCCACAGGAAGGTCAGTCAGCTATGATTTGGTTCCGACTCAATGGCACACCAGAACAAGTGGGTAATGAGGTGTGCTGCTAATCCAAAGGCAGGCAATTAGAATACACCAGTTGTTCACAGAAGAAAGATAGGCAGTCAAGTCCTATGTGAAGTGCAGCCTCTGACAATCCCTTAGAGGATCCGTTATGAGTCAGTTCTAACAAGACAGCAATGAGTGAAAGAGTAGACAAGAAAAGCTTGAATTCCAGGTCAGAAGAGACTTGGGAGGACAGGTGGGCCCCATTTGAATCTGATTGTATCAATTATTAGCTATTGTTTTGGAGCATATTGGTTAACTCCTCTAAACCCCAGTTTCCTCTTTTATAAATTGTAGATGAAAATTCTTCACAAGTTTGTCCTGAGGTTTAAATCAGAAAACGTATTAAAAGTGCATTTAATGCAGTGATTGGTATAGGGTGAGTGCTTTAGAAACTGACTGCTACTTACTATCTTTGAATTGTAGTGTTGATGAAGAATATTGATTAAGTCATGAACTGCGAGACAACCCCCAGTCAAATATGTCCTAGAAGTGCAGCCAGAGTGCTCCTTCAAGGCAAGAATGGTGATACTTTGGACATGTTATTAAGAAGAGTCCATCTTTGTAAAAGGTCATTGCGTTTGAGTAAATAGAGTCAACAACATGAAGGAAGCCCCTTGATGAAATGGGTTGAGATGGTGACTTGAAACAATAGGCTTAAAGCACAGCAGAGATGGTAATGCTGGAAAAGGATGGCTCAGCGTTTTGTTCTGTAGTATATAGTGGACTTAACAAGAGCCACTTGCTGACACAAATTTAATGAGGAGTGGCATCCACTTCCTAAATAACATGCCTCCAGAAACTCTATGAACTTTGATAAATGTCGATAGTTGTGGAAGGCCTTCAGGCCTTTTGTTCATAGGGTCACTATGAATCATGCTCGACTCGGAACAACCACAACAACTTAGCTCAGAAGAATTCATGGAGTGGTACAAATAATATGTGCTACCTTACTAACCTAAAGATTGGTCATTCAAATCCATTAAAAGGTATCCTGAAAGGTAGGCCTAAGTGATCTTCACAGCCTTGAAAACCCTCTGGAGCATTCAACTTTGCATATATCAGGTAGCCATGAGTCAGAATTGACTCAATGGCAACTAGTGACAACACAAGAGAGAATATAGAAGTTGTTGATTCATTTCCATGATACATCTTCAAGGATATGAACATGTATGGCTAAGCACAATTGATAACAGTGAATCTAAATTCCAAAATCAATCTCCATAATAATCTATGTGTGTCCT
Source organism: Elephantulus edwardii (assembly GCF_000299155.1). Classification (NCBI taxonomy): domain Eukaryota; kingdom Metazoa; phylum Chordata; class Mammalia; order Macroscelidea; family Macroscelididae; genus Elephantulus; species Elephantulus edwardii. Next base: position 5,577,481 of record NW_006399940.1, on the reverse strand, counting down.
ACTGCCAAAGGGGCCCTTTAGAGTAGTGAGAGAAGATCTTCACCCTGAAACCCACAGCGTCCCTTTTCAGCAGGAAGTAGCTAAGAGAAT
>NW_006399940.1:5570530-5577216 GCF_000299155.1 Elephantulus edwardii | reverse complement strand
AGGAGAGTAGAGAAAACAGTGCAACTATGGGTGAATGAAAACCCAAAATCTCTGTAAATGTTCATTAAAACTAATAAAATTCAATAAAAGAAAAAATGGTATTTCTATTTCCAACTTTTTGAGAAAGTAAAAAAAAAAGAGAAGTTGTTGATTCACACCCACCAGTGGCATCATAGGAAGCTATCATGGTGATACACTTTCACAAACATCATTTTTTTAATGTTACATTCCAATTTACAGTAGTTCTTTAGGGCTGAATACTGCTTCCACATAATATTTCCTGGGCTGTAATCTTTAAGGAAGCAGTTTGCCAGGTTTTTCTTCCAGCATAGAGGCTGGTGAGTTTAAACTGCCAACCTTTTGGTTAGCATCCAACAACTTTAACCACTGTATAACCAGAGTTCCTGTCCATAAGTATTATAGCTAAAGTAATAATTTTGAAAGTATGGACCAATTTTAGTCTGTAACAGACAGAGATGGAGTCACTGTTAGAGTCAGCTCAACAACAATAAGTAAGTATATTTGGAGGGAGAAGGGTTTTTTTGCTTCTCATTTGTTGTTTCTTTTTAAACCAGTGCATGAGGCCATGGTGGCACAAACAAGGTCCATAAAGGGTGGTACTCAACCCTTTATGGAGCAATTAGAAGTTCAAGTAACTCAGAGCACCTCAGCAAAAAAAAATCTCCCAGTCTACTCTTGAAAACTCATGTCTTGAAATCCCTCCAGAGCACTGTTATGCTTTAATGCACAGGATCACCACGATATTGGATAGATTTTGATTAATGGAGACCCAGATTCCTGGAGATAGAAAAACTGCTAGGATAAAAAGCATGTCTATATTCTACTTGTAAAAATGCTGGTTTTGAGTAGAAACTGACTCACAGCTGACGCTCCACAGAGTTCTTGAGGTGTAAATAACATGGCAGGAGATTGCTAATCTTCCTTCCAAGGAGCTGCTGATGGATTCGAACCTGTCAGAATCTTTGGGTTAGCTGTGCAACTATACCACCAGAACTCCTTATATTTTACATATGCATACCGACAAATTACACTAGGGCCCCCCAACGATAAGCGTAAACCTCTCAATTGTAATCTCCTGCACTAATAGTTGTGTCTTTAAAAACATGAGTCTTTTACTTTACTTTTGTATCTATCAGCTAGCAACATTGTGCTCACAGCTGAACTTGAATGCATATTAAATGTTACTTTATCTATGTGGCTTCTGTGATAAGGGAACAGATTCATAAAAGGCAAAAGGAGTGGCAATTATTATTATTATTGGTGTTATAGTTTCCATAGTCAATGCTAGTACAAACCAGAGCACCAGAGTGGAAGCTTCTCATCACAGGTCTCGTGTATTGGCTATCATTGTGTGGTTTAAGGATAGCAGTAGAAGACTTAGCTATTATTATGTGTTAAGAACTTTATATTACCTTACTTACCAGACTTAACTTTTTTTCCTTCAACCTACGGGAAGAAGCTGAGGCACAGAGAGGTTTAAGTAACTTGTCTAAATCCACTGTTGTTTGGTGCCATTGAGTTTGTCCCAACTCACAGCAACTCAGTGTAGAACAGAATGAAACACAGCTCAGTCTTATCACATCCTCACAACTATTGTCATGCTTGAGCTCATTGTTGAAGCCACTGTGTTAATCCATCTCATTGAGGGCTTCACCTTTTATTCTGATTCTCTAGTATTTCTCCAAGTGTGATATTCTTCTCCAAAAGTTAGCCCTTCATGGTAATATGTCCAAAATGAGTGAGTGAAGTATCATCATCCCTGTTTCTTAAGAGCATTCAGACTATACTTCTTCCAAAACAGATTTGCTACTGCTTCTAGCAGTCCATGATATATTCAATATTCTGTGTCGACAGCATACTTTAATGGTATAAATTTTGTCATCTGAATTTATACAGTTCATAAGTGCTAAGATTGAAATCCAGAACAGCCTAATGCTTTCGACCAGAAAACACTGCGTCTCATGTTAGCCATGGGACAGTGATGAGAAGTACGATAATTGGGAGAGTCCCAATGTGCTCTGAATTGCGTGGTAAGTTATTGGTAGCTTTACTAAGTGTTTATCTTTCCTTATGATCACTGTAATTTCCTGATGAAGCTGTATCATCAGAACAAGCTCCAAGATGTGCCTCAGCCAGATAGATGATGAGAACAGAGAGAGATTCTGTAATTTTAGTTAGAATTCAGCTCCCTATGTTCACATGTCATGAAAGAATGTAAAATGCCTTTTACATGACTAAGTTTCCCTGAATGGCCAGACCTTTTCCTTCGATATGGTAAAATAATTCAGGAAAATTCCTTTGAAAACTACTGTAATAATAACACTCTGCAAATGTTCCAGTTAAATGGACATGCACTGCAAGGTATAAGAACAACAAAGAAAGTTCATTTGTTGGTCATTCCCTTATATTTTAATTATATCTTCCAAATCCCATTTTCTTCAACCCAATAATTTTATTCTAAGGAAAAATATGTTTAATCTACCTGTAATGGAAAAATCAATACACATCTTTCACTTTATTCCAAACAAAATTGCAAATGCCATCATGCACTTTTTACTTTTGGTCCAAATGAAAAGCAACCTCTTGAAGGCCTGATAAATTTGAGTTCTTGTGTAGTTTTATGATAATCATCAGTTGAATTCTGTTAGCTAAGCAATGGCATTTTTGAGCCTACAAGTCAGCCAGCAAACTGTAATCTAATCCATTTTCTAAATGACCTTGAACATCTTGACACACTTCAGAAGCCCCCTGGTTGTCTGCTCCGAGGATATTTGGTCTTTTCTACTACTGATGAAGACAAACTCATCATTCCTGTCACAGAAGGGAAGAAAAGAAAGGAGTAAGGGAATAAACAGTAATAAACAGTAAATTGGATTAAGGGAAAAGGAACCTGCCATAAGCGGTCAATCTGATATGTATGTGAATGATTGAATGAAAATCCAATATAATCTGCACACTATCGCTCAGAAAACAAAAAACAAACAAATAAAAAATGTCATCCAATTGATCATCTATTAGAAGAGATTGGAATTGATTTAACTAGTGTGCTATCAAGAACCACAATTTCTTTGGCATTTTTTTATCAAGTCTTGCCTTTAAGCAAAGTTCCTTAGAATTAGTTTTTGCTTGTAGAGAGCCTTTCCCTAAACCCTCCTACCTTACCAGATATATTTTAATCTTTGAAACAATCTTATATGGTTGTTGTTGTTGTTCTTATTGTGTTGTGGAGTCATCAGCGACCCATAACAACCCTTTCTATGTACAGCAGGTCTGAATTCTTCTCTGTCCTGAGCCAGTCTCACTAATTCTGACACACCAACTTCCATTGCCCCAGTTTTTGTATTACTCCATCTCATCTGGGGTCTTCCTCTCCTGCATGGTCCCTCCACCCTTCTGAGCATGATGTCCTTCTCCAAGGACCAATCTCTCCAGGCCTCTTGCCCAAAGAATGTGAGAAGGAGCTTCAAAATCCTAGCCTCCAAGAAGAAACTTGGTTTCACCTTGTCCAAGATAGACCTATTTGTTTCCTTGGTGGCCCATGATATGTACAAGACTCTTCTCCAGTACCATAATTCTAAGGCATTGATTATTCTTCTGTCATCCTTAGTCATTCTCCAGCAAGTAATTCTGAAGGCCATTGCCTGGATTAGGTGTACCTTAATCTCTAGACTGACATTGTTGCTTCTCAGCCCTCTGGAGAGGTCCCTGAGAGCAGATTTTCTCAATGCAATTCATCTTTTGATTTCCTTACTGCTGGTGCTGAGAGTGTTGATTGTGGAGCCAAGTAAGCTATAATTGTTAACAACCTCAATCTCTTCTTCATCTATTATGGTGCTGCCAATTTGTCCAGTGGTGAGGATCTTTGTCTTCTTGATGTTGAACTTTAATTATATTGAAGATTATAGTCCTTGACCTTGTGCAGCAAGTGTTTCAGGTCCTGTTTCAGCAAGTAAGTGTGTCATATACATAACGTAAGTTGTTAATGAATCTTCCTCCAATCCTGATGCCACATTCTTCCTCATAAAGCCCTGCTTTGTAAATGATATAGACTGAAAATATATGGAGAGAGAATGTATCCCTGATGCACTCCTTTCCTGATTTTGAACCAAACCATGCAGTGCTTCCTTCGTCTGTTCTGAGGACTGCTTCCTGGTTCAAGGATAAGTTTTTCACGAGCACAATCAAATGTTCTGGGATTCCCATTTTCCTAAAAGTTAGCCACAATTTGTTGTGATCCTCACAGTCAAATTCCTTTGCATAGTGAATGAAACACAGATAGACATTTCTCTGGTACTCTTTGCCCTATGCCAAGGTCCATCTGACTGGCAATAATGTCTCTAGTGCCACTACCTCTTCCAAACCCAACTTGTATTTCTGGTAGTTCTCTGTCAATGTACTATTCTGGTTATTTCTGGATTATCTTCAAGGATTTTGCTAGTGTGTAATATTATATGATCATTTCCACACCATGTCTGGTTACCTTTTATTGGAATGGGAATAAATATGGATCTCTTCCAGTGAGTTGGTCAGGTAGTTGTTGCCTAGATTTCTTGGCACAACATGGTGAGCACATCCAGGACAAGTATTTATTGAAATATGACACATGCGATGCCATCTATTCATGGAACTTTATTTTTTTGCCAAGTCCTTAAGAGAAACCTGAACTTCCTCTTTCTTCACCATTGCCTCTTGATCATATATTGTCTCTTGAAATTCTTCTGTGTAAGCCAATTCTTTTTGGTACAGTGACTCTGTTGTATACTCCTTCCATCTTTTTTTTTGATGCTTTCCGAATCATTCGGTACTCTACCCATAGCTTCCTTAAGCATTGCAACTAGTGGCTCGAATTTTTTTCTTTAGTTCCTTCAGCTTAAGAAATGCTGAGTTCAGCTCTTTTGATTCTCCCACTCGAGCTCCTTGCGAATTTTATTATAATATTTTGCCTTGTCTTCCCAAGATGCCCTTTGAAGTTTTCTCTTCAGCTCCTTAACTTCTTGATTTCTTTCCTTTGCTTTGGCCTCTCAGAGCTGTAGCACAATATTCAGATGTCTTCTAACATCCATTTTCATTTCTTCTTCTTCCTTCTTTGTAATGATTTTAGGTGTTCTTCATGGATGATAGATAGTCTTGATATCTTCCCATAACTCATTTGATCTTTGTTCTTTAGGGTTCAAAACCTCAAACCTGGTCCTGAGCTTATTTTTAAATTTAGGGGGAATAGACTGAAGGTTAAATTTTAATTACTGTAGATTAGATTTGACCTTCTCTCGATTTTTTTTAATTGAGATTTTAATGAACACTTGGTTCATTAAAGAACTTGGGTTTCCTATCATTCACTGTTGCAAAGTTTCCTCTCTGCCCCACCCCCAAACTAAAGTTTTTCTTTGGGATAAAAATATCTTTCATTGTAATACAGTCCAGACCATTCTACTATGCAGCTCTTATTCTGGACTCTTGCATGTGAGTAGTAGATTGTCTGTTCCTCAATCAGCATCAGGCCTAGTTTTCAGTGTTGATACTGCACTTGTCCAATGATTCCTTCCACAGATGTAATCAATTTGATTCCTGTGCATACCACTAGGTGAAATCCATGTGTATAGCCTTTGTTTATGTTTCTTATAAAAGTTATTTGCTATGAATAAATCATAGATTGTGCAGAATTCTATCATTTTCTCCTTAGCTTTATTTCTGCCACTAAGTCCATGTTTTCTGACTTGTCTTTCTTCCTGGTTCCCAACTTTTGCATTCCTGTCACCCATTATTATCAATGCATCTTGGTTGCATGTTCCTTTGATTTCTGACTGCAAACATTGTTAGAAATCATCTATTTTCTCCTCTGTGGCTCTGATTGTTGAGTAAACTTGAATGATGGTGGTATTAACAGGTCTTCATTGTAGTTGTAAAGAATATTCACCTGTCACTCACTATATTGTATTTCAAGATGGATCTAGAAACAGCCTTTCGAACTACGAAGATGACCCATTTATTCTCACCTTCTTATCTCTAGCATAGAAGATCATATGATCGATCATTTGATTCATAATATCACATGCAAATCCATCTTATTTCATTGATACCTACTATGTCAATATTTATGTGTTTCATTTCTTTCTTAACAATGTCCATGCATGCTTCTCACATTCCACATTTGAATCATTAGTTTCTACTTACAATTGTTCCACCTCCTTTGTGTTTCCAAATTTGAGGGCTCAGCCTCTGATGCCATATCTAATAGTCTATAGATCATGAAACTGATGCTTGAAAAGCTTAAATAAAGTGGCCTGTCTCACATAGAATAGCCTTGATGGCCTAGTGGTAAGAGCTGTGCTGTCAACTTAAGGGCACGTGATTTAAATCCACTAAATGCTCCATGGATAAAGATGAACAGTCAACTCCTGTACAATTTACTGTCTCAGAAAACTCACTGGAGGGTCACCTATGGGTCACTTCTGACTCAATGGTAGTCAGCAATAAAAACAACAAGACAGACTAAGGTCAGAGTGGAGGTTAAACTACATTTATCAGATACCAAAGTCCAATCTTTTCACCTACAGCATGGTTTTCTTAATATTCTTTGATTTTCCTTTCCTTAAAGGTTTTCAAATCAGGGTGAAGTCTCTCTCAGGGAGGAGTGATAGGGAATGGCAAAGGACACACTGACAAAG
>NW_006399940.1:5558631-5566458 GCF_000299155.1 Elephantulus edwardii | reverse complement strand
TATATTCCTTCCATCTTTTTTAATACTTCCGGGATCATTTAACGTTCTGCCGAAAGCATCTATACTTGACTCAACAACACCTAACAACAACAACAAAGACTTTTACTGGACTCCTCAACTTAGAGTACTCCCACAGCACTAGTTGGTGTAAAGGTCAGATTTTGAAAAAGAAATGGCAAATTAGTATTTAATTATCACTTTACTCTTTTCTAAAACTACTTGACAGTCAGTCCTCTTCTGTGTATTTGGCTCTCTGAGCCTACATGTACATGGAGACAGTAGTTGTAAACAAGAACTCTCAGTTCAAGGTTAATAGTGTTAGAATTCTAAAAGCCAGAGCAACTTTTCTCTGCCCAAATACAAAAGAAAATCATCCCTTGAATTCTAGTGGTCATTTATAACCAGTCATTGCCTCTGGATAGTGGCAAGTCCCTGTTCTACAAACATTCATGTAAAATCAATACAAGGACTGATTAAGTCAGAATCAGAATTCATTTTGCTAAGGAGGCAAAAAAGGTGAAATTTGAACTCCTTATGCTACAAAGATATTTCAGAAAGCTCTACTCTGTTCCTGTAATGAACTGTGTCACCCAGACAAATTTCTGAACAGACCAAGAAAATACAGAAATAGGCAAGGTCCCAGGTGTCACACAACTTCTAGTACAAATTGTGACATCACATCAAGAGTATACTTCCTTAGAGTGAAATTTCACTGTAGCTGACAACAGATGAGCACTCTGTTTTAAAACCTCAGACTGAAATGAGCAAGATGTTGTACTAAATCATGGGGTATAGAGGAACTTTTTGCATATTTCCCTGATGGTTTTGACCAAGCCCCAGCCAACTTGGATAGAAGTTTGAAAAAGTGATGTTGTGGGTGAGTGTATGTTGTCTAGTGTTAGGTGACAGCTGTTCTTCTGGAAAAGAGTCCCCTTTACAGGGAAAGGTTAATGTTTCTAACACTGTAAAAAGCAGGGATAAACTTCTGTGGAGAATCTGCTTTTCAATATGACCCCTTACTGCCATCACCTCTATTCTGACTCATAGGAGCACCCTACTGAGTTTCTTCCTCCCAAGAAATAGCTAGTGGATTTGAACCACCTACTTTTCGGTTATCTGCCCATTGCGTTATGTTTTAAAACACAAGAGATTATTGTTTTTGCTGTATGCTGTCATTTTGGAAACAACTCATAGCTGACCCTCCAGTGAGTTTTTAAATTGTATAGGAGGAGATTTTACATCCTTCTGCAGAGTAGCTGGTGGATTTGAACCACGTGCCTTCAATTGTTGTTAGGTATGGTCGAGCCGAGTAGTCAAAGTGACCCTATGAAAAGCTGATCTGAACTCCCTCCTGTCCTGTGTTATCTTCACACTTCCTGATATATGGCTGTCACCACATCCATCTACCTAGTTGAGGTTCCTCCTCTCGAGAGTTTCGCCAGCACTCCACCCTTCCAAGCACTGTGTCCCTCTGCAAGGAATAGCCCCTCCTAAAACATGCCCAAAATATGTGAGAAGAAGGATCATCATCCATGCTTCCAAAAAGCCCTCTGGCTCTCCAATATATATTTCTTTGTTCTTTCGGCAGTCAAGGAGATACTCAGTGCTCTTCTCCAAAACCACAGTTCAAAGACATCAATTCTTTTGTCATCCCTATTCATTGTCTCTGATGTGTCAAATGCATTAATGGTTGGCTACCCAATGCGGACAGAGAGTGGGGTGGAGTTTCCCGGTTAAAACAAGCTTGGAAAGAGGAGTGGCATCCACTTCCATAATAGCTTGACTCCGGAAACCCTATGAACCTGGAGAGAGGATGAAAGGCACCCAAGCGTTGAGGACTCTCCTTCATAGGATCGCTATGAGTCGCCTGCGACTCGACGGCACTTAATAACAACAACAACAACAACATTCATTTTCTGCCTTTCAGATGCATAACAAATGATCAGAAAAATCATGGCCTGAATCAGATGCACCTTACTCCTAACACAGACATCATTACTTGTCAATAATTCAGAGAGGTTCATAACTGTAGAGTTTCCCAATGCAATATGTCTCCTGATCAAGGGTGTTAATTGAAGTAAGATGAAGTTGTTGACAGTATTAATCTCTTCTCCATTTACCTCGATGTTGACTATCAGTCCAGTGGTAAGAACATTTGTTTTCTTGATACTAGAAAGAGGAGAAACATTTAAATATTTCAGAACAAACCTGACAAAGAATTTTACTGTGTGATTTCCACACTCACTCATTGCCATCAACTCAGAGTTGACTCGTAGTTCACCCTCCTGCAGGTTTTCAGAAACTATAAGTTGCAGAGTAAAGATTTTCTTGACATTAAGATACAATACATATTGAAGGCTACATTTCTTGATCTTCTGCAACAAGTGATTCAAGGCTCACTTTCATCCAGCAAATTTATGTTATCAGGATAATGCAGGTTATTGAAGAGTCTCCCTCCAATCCTAATGCCACATTCCTTTTCATATTTTCATAGAGTCCAGTTCTTAAATAATTTGCTCAGCTTATAGTTTGGCTAGTTATCAGCCAAGAGCTTTAATCACTTCAGCACTAAAGGCCTTATTTAAAATACCATCATATAAAATGTACTTAACAAGCCAAAGATTGCCAAGTATACTGGAGACTACCAAACCTGGAAGAAAGAACAAAATCTTCCCACAGACAGGACAAAGCATGGCTCTATCAATACCCTGTATCCAGAATTTTAGCTTACAAAATTGCTAATGAATTTAAATTTTATTAGCTAACAAACTGCTAATAAATTTTTCCAAAATTGCTAATAAAAATAATATATTTCTGTCCTTACATTCCACTATTTTGAGGTATATTATTACTACAGCTTTAAGAAATTAGTACAATTTTTAAAATAAACACCTATTTATTTTTCTATTTTATTCTTCAAAGATCCCTCACTATTCATTGATTTACTGAGCTCATTCTCCTTTCTCTTTCTCTACTTATACAAACTACACTACAAGAAGTTTAGAGACAGCGAGGAATGTTTTACCAAATAAGGCACAAATGCATGCTTCCATTCACTGCTCAGGAGGGTTTTGAAGATTTCTAATCTCCAAGAAAATAAATGGACAATCCATTCACTCACTCATGCTGGTGTGCATTTATTCAATGAATAGTAACTAAGACAGTAGGAACATCCATCTCTATGACACATTGTTGTGCTTTGTGCCATCATGTCAGCAGTGACTCATAACAACCATGTGAAGAACAGATCTGAACCCTTCAGATGCTGTGTTATCCTCAACATCTCTGATACCCTTGTGCCCACTGCTACAGTAACCATGTCAATCCATCTTGTTGAGGGTCTTCTACTCTTACACTGACCTCCACCGTTCCAAGCATGATTTCCTTCTCAAGCACTGGCCCCTCTTCACAACACTCCAAACGTATGTGAAGTGAAGTTTCACCATATGCCTTCAAGGGACACTGTGGTTTCACTTTCCCTAAGACAGACCTGTTTTTTCTCTTGGTAGTTCATGGGCTAGTCAGTACTCTGTCATATACCACAACTCAAAAGCATTGATTCTTCTGTAATCCTTAGTCAATGTCCAGCTTTCAGATTCATAGCAAGTAATTGAGAAGTCTATCGCTTGGATAAGGTAGTCTTCAGTTTTTAAACTGACATTTTCACTCTTTCATATTTTGGACACATCCTTCACACTAGATTTTCCCAGTGCAATATTTCTTTTGATTTCTTGACTGCTACTACTAAGGCTGTGGATCATCATATGATAAAAATTGACTTCAATCTTTTCTCTATCGTGATGTTGCCTATTGACCTGGAAGCAAAGATTTTTTTAATTTTTTTTTTTATTTGTGTGTGTGCGTGTACCGTCAAATCAGATCTGACTGATACAGGAGGAGATTGGCCCTCCTTCCCCTGCAGAGCATCTGGTGGATTTGAACCATTCGCCTCTGGGATTGTAGTTGCAGCTCCTTGCCACTAGACCATCAGAGCTCCCCTTAAATATTTTTTTTTTATTTTCATTGTGATTTTTACAAAATTTTACAGAAAAGTTATATTTTCATTCATTCATTGTTGCCGATTGTATCCCCTCTCCCTTCCCAAGATAACTTTTTTAATACTAGTTTATTGACAAAATTCAAATGCATTGTTTTTGAGAACTGATTCTTCCAATTTCCCACACACCCCCACCCATCAAGTTATATAATTCCATGATTAACCCCTTCCCCCTGCATATCCTCATCCCTCTGTTTCCAACCTCCCCTATGCCCCTTGGAAGATTTTCCCCCCTTGATAATGAGATGTAATTCATATTGAAGGCTGTAGTCTTTCATATTCTACAGCAAGTACTTAAAGTATTCCTCACTTTCACCAAGTAAAGTTGTGTAATCAGCATAACATATGTTGTTAATGAGTCTTACTCTGATCCTGATGCCACATTTTTCTTCATGTAGTCCAGCTTTTCAAAGAATTTGCTCTGCATTTAGATTGAACATGTATGGAGAACAGATATATCCCTTATGCACATCTTTCTTGATTTTAAAGTATGCAGCATTCACAGACAACAGAGCCCTTGCTCTATTTGCACAACCTCTTGGTTTAGGTATAGTTTTCTCATAAGCAGAATTCTAGGATCCCCCATCTTTTCTATATCAGTGGTAATTTGTTGATAAAGTCAAATGCTTTTGCATAGTCAATAAAATACAAAACATAATTTTTGAATTTTCTGTTTCAGCCAAGACCCATCTGATGTCAACAATGAAATTGCTGATGCTATGGCCTCTGCTAATTCCAAATCGAACTTCAAGCAGTTCTCTGTTGATGTACCATTCTAGTCATTTTTAAAAATCCTCATCAAGATTTTGCTTGCATGTGCTATTAATGTTGTGGTTGTTGTTAAGTGTGTTTGAGTTGTAGACAACTTATAGTGACCCTCTGAGCAAAAGACCTGAACACTTGTATAACTTTCACCATTTCTCCATGTTCATAGAATTTCGAGAGGCAAGCCATTTCAGAAGTGGATGCCATTCCCACTCCCAAGCTTGTTTAAATCAAGAAGCTCCAACAAACACTGTCCACCATGGGTAAACATTATTGCATTTGACATATCAGTGTCACAATATTTAGCATCATAACAACCATGAGCCACGTTTGTACATCAAATGTACATACCACAGTTATACCACTTAGAAGAATGTTTGACAAATAAACAATTAAAACCAGGCCTGAGGGTCACAGATTAAAATCACCCACCTTTGGCTTGTTAGCAGAACTTTCTGCCCACTAGGCCAACAGAGCTCTCTCTATATATTAATGATATTGTTTCATAATTTCTACATTCTGTTAGATCATCTTTTTGGGAAATAATCTGAATCTGGGTCACTTCTAGGTAGTTGGCCAAGTAGCTGTCTTTCAGATCTTGGCACTGTTTACTAAACGTGTCCAGGGCTGCACCTATTTCTTGGAATGTGTCAGTTGGTATTCCATCAATTCCTGGGTGTTTTGTTGTTTGTTTGGTTTTGTGGTTTTTTTTTTTTGGCAAATGCCTTCAATGTTGCTTAAATTTACAAAATGACCCGTTAATGATAACTCTCTCTTTGCTGTCAATGCATAGCTGACCTTTCAGCAGATTTTTAGAGGTTGTCAATCACACTGGAATAGTTTTTTCGTCTTCTCCCACAGCATTGCTGATGGTTTCGGAGAGGTGCTGCCTTTCGGTTATTAGTGAGTGCAACTTCCTAAAATTACCCCAAGATGTTAAGAATATCTGTCCTCATTTTCTAGATTCAATACCCTATCTCATTGTCTTAGAACTGGTTTTTACTCATTTCATTATGAACCTCCATTGGGTTTCCAAGGCCATAAATTCCAATGGGAGGACATTGCCTGTCATTGCCCCATGGAACCATAGATAGGTAGATTTAAACTATCAGAGATGTGCAACATTTGGATTAGTGGTGTGACTTGCTATGAACTGTCACCACTATTCCCTATAGATGAGAGCATTTTATCTCAGTTTAACTCATCCTTGGTCTCACCGTGGTTGATACAAGGAGCTTGCCCTCTCTTTTATGAAACTTGCTCTTTCCTTGCCCCGCCCCCCAATTTAAGTTGCTTATTATATTAGCCCATCAAACTGGCATATACCATATCATCTTAAAGAGCTAATTTTCTCCAAACGTTCCTTATCCTAGTCAATGTTCAGCACCTTAAAAACAAACAAAAACATGGCCCAAAATACCTTGCTTTGGGAAGAGATATAGGATTCCAGGTTTCCACATTTACTTAGTCAACCCTTCCACCTGGGTTTTCAATTGTATGGTGTTTATTGTTTAGTGATTTCTCTCCTCAGTTTTGCCTTTAATGCTATCATTGATACCAAAATGTTTCTTTGTTTTGTTTTCACCTTCATAAATGGAAAATGTTGCAATTCTCCTAGTTTTCAGTCCTGACTAAGCAACTGTGGAGCTGTACAAGTTTGTGTCATTTAATCTATTTGAACCTTTCTATCTTCATCAATAAAAAGGGACCTTAGATATAATTTTTTTACTCCATTAATGTGTTTGTACTGTTTTTGTTGTTGCAATAGCTGTCACACAGTCAGTCTCCAACTGCCAAGTCTTGCACCAGCCTCATGATCAGTTACAGAGTGGGTCATGTGATCCAAAGGATTCATTGGATAATTTTTGAGTGTGGATCACCAGATACTCTGCATAGTCCAAATGTCATTGAATCCTGTGCAGTATCATACCTACATGCAAACCTCCACTGACAAATGTGTGATGACTGTACATAACGATCTGGACAGGACATTGACTGAAGTACTCTAGCTAGAAGACAAGAATTCTATCACTGAATTCTCTATTGTGGTTATTGTTGCTGCTATGTGTTGTCAAGTCAACTCCTACCACAACTATAACTTGGAACGATTCCATAAACCACAAATCAGATACCTGCCCCATTCTGCAACATCCTCTAATTCATCAACCTACTCAAGTTTATTGTTATAGTCACTGCGTCTGTTTATCTAGTTGAGGGTCTTTCACCCAATTCTAGGAAAAAGACATCAGGAGTTCTGGGTTAGTGTGTGTGTTTAATGTTTCCCAATTATCTTAGTGCTTCATTGACTCAGGAGCTTGCCCATTTGAGCTTGTTTGTCCACTTACTCAAGTGAGACACATTCTCATTTTATTAAAGCAGAATCCCTAGTATCATTGCTGAACAGCTTCAGCTAAAACAATTGTCTGTGTAAATTCAACCCATACAACTATCTTTTTCCTATTAAATTTTTCTATTACTTACCCCATATTCACTTGATATACAGTAATAAATAGGACTCCAAACCAAGATTGGAGATTGTACTTCACATCTCCCTAATCATTACATAGTACACCATTTCCTTTCTCTAAAACACTGAATTTCTACTTTCTTCAGCACATGCTATTTCCTAGTCTTCTAAGACCTAATAATTCTTCACCTCTTTTGTGACATCTTTTTTTACTTCCTCATTTGTCATCAGAGTCTTTTCCACTGTCAAAGCTTGTTAAAAATATTTACCACTCTGTATCATATGTGTTTCTCCAGAGATTCTTTACACAGATGTAATCAGTTTGATTCCTATCCATACGATCAGGTGAAATCTGTGTGTATAGCCTGTGTATGTGTTTCTTATATAATGTATTTGCAGTGAATAAGTCATTGATTGTGCAAAATTCTATCATTCTATCTCTGGCTTAATTTCTACCACCAAGTCCATGTTTTCCAACTGCTAATCATTCTTCTCTATTTCCAAATATTGTATTCCAGTCACTCATTATTATTAATGC
>NW_006399940.1:5548708-5557111 GCF_000299155.1 Elephantulus edwardii | reverse complement strand
GTAAAGTATTACAATGAAATATGAAAGGCGCTGGAGTCAGAAAATCAAAAGGGCTGAACTCGCTCAGCATTTCTTAAGCTGAAGGAACTGAAAAACAAATTCAAACCTCGAGTTGCAATACTTAAAGATGCTTTGGGAAGAATATTAAATGATCCAGGAAGCATTAAAAGAAGGTAAAAAGAGTATACAGAGTCATAGTACCAAAAAGAATTGGTGGACACAGAAGAAACAACATATGAACAAGAGCTTGTGGTGATGAAGGAGGATGTGCAAGCTGCTCTGAAAGAATTGGCAAAAAACAAGGCTCCATGAATTGATGGCATACCAGTTGACATATTTCAACAAAGAGATGTTGTCCTGGATGCACTCATCAAGTTGTACCAAGAAATCTGGAGGACAACCACCTGGTCTACTGACTGGAAGAAATCTATATTTGTTTCCATTCTAAAGAAAGGTGATCTGACAGAGTGTGGAAATTATCAAATAATATCATTTATATCACATGCAAGCAAGATTCTGCTGAAGATTATCCAAAATGACTAGAACAGCACATCAACAGAGAACTGCCTAAAGTACAGGCTGGGTTTAGAAGAGGCCATGGTACTAGGATATTATAGCGAATGTCAGATATATCTTGGCTGAAAGCAGAAAGTACCAGAGAAATGTCTATCTGTGTTTCATTGACTATGCAAAGACATTTGACTGTGTGGATAACAACAAACTGTAGCTGACTCTGAGAAAAAAGGAATCTCAGAACACTTGATTGTGTTTACTTGGACCAGGAGGCAGCTATCATAACAGATCAAGGAAACACTGCATGGTTCAAAATTGGGAAGGGTGTGCATCAAGGATGTGTCCTATCTCCATATCTTTTCAATCTATATGGAGAACAGATTATCTGAGATGCTGGGCTGTATGAGGACAAGTGTGGCATCAGGATTGGAAGCAGACTCATCAACGATCTGCGTTATGCAGAAGACACAACATTGCTTTCTGAAATTCAGAAGGACCTGTAATGCTTGCTGCAGAGAGTCAAGGACTGCAGCCTCCAATGTGGAATGAAACTCAACATCAAAAAAACAAAGATTCTCACAACAGGCCAATTGCCAGCATCCTGGTGGATACTGAAGAGATTGAGATTGTTGACAGCTTCAGTTTGCTTGGTTCTATAATTAACACTCTTGGTACCAGCCGCTAGGAAATCAAAAGACAAATTGCATTGGAAAAGTCTGAAGTCACAGACCTCTCCAAGGTACTGAGAAGCAACAATGTCAGTCTGGAAATAAGGTGCGCCTGCTACAGGCCACAGTCTTTGCTATTACTTGCTATGCATCAGAGAGCTGCACAGTGACTAGGGATGATAGAAGGAGAGTTGATGCCTTTGAGCTGTGGTGCTGGAGAAGAGTACTGAATATATCATGGACTGCTGAGAGCACAAAGTTCTTCCTGGAGAGGGTGAAGCCAGGCTGCTCGTTGGACACAAGGATTCTGAAGCTTTGTCTGACATACTTTGAACATGTTGCAAGGTGGGATCAGTCCTTAGAGAGGGACCTCATGCTTGGGATGGTGGAGGGACAGTACAGGACAATATGAGATGAACTGTCAGTGACTGGGTAATGGGGATATGTGTGTCATATACAACAAGATTGGCAAGGAATAGAGCAGAGTTTAGGGCTGTTGCTATGAGTCACAGGCGACTCGATGGCACATAACAACTACTTCATAGTTGCTATTGTCAAAATAACAAAGTATATGGTAATGAACACAACTTCTTGTCTTGAGATGGCCTAGGATTATAATTATCACTGTGGCATTTATTGTGGATGAACAGGCTACTTCTTAGTAGCTCAGTTTTCTCCTCTGACAAAGAATTATACTACCTTCAGGGTTTTGAGAATTAAATGAGTTAGAACATGAAAGGACATAGAATTGTTTATTGTACTTCACATATGGTCCCAGCCACCAGGGACATAGTTTTCGCCTTCACTTTGTTTACTGATCAGTGAGGGTATGGTCATGCAGTAGGATGAGCTGCAATACAGAGATGACATCAGCTGCTGTGGTAGCTCACAGTGTTTATGACTTACTCTGAAAATGAGAGCAGGCTTCCTGAAGAAAATGACATCCAAGCTGTGTCTCAAGAGATGAGCAGAAACAGATTATCTTTGGGAAAAGAAAAGAGTATCCCAGAAGGGAAATTCTTCGTGAGAAAATACAGAGACAGGAAACAGGACTGTGGAAGCAGAAGTTTCAAGGAGACCAGAACAGGAAGAGATAAGCATGAAACAAATTACTAAAGACTTTTCTTCTTCTATTTAAATTTTCCCTGCAGGTAATGTGGAGCTCTTCCAAACTTTTAAGCAAGAAACTAACATGGTCCAGTTTGGGGTTTATATTAACAGTAGTGCACGGACACAAGACTGAAGTATCAATAAAAAGGAGTTTGTGAAGTTGTTGCCATAATAATAATGCAAAAGGAATAATGCTAAGGGATAAAGGCAAAAGAAGAGACAAAAATTACTAAGAAGGAATAAATCTGGATTTCTTCTGCAAAGATAGTAATGGGGATATAATCTTTCAGTAATTCTCTATAATACCTTTCAACATGTCAGCATAATTCCTATATACAATGACAGTCATGGTCAGAAGTGCAGGAGCTGCAGGTTGTGTTTTCCTTTATCCCACTGGCGGGGTTGGTGGAACGCGGCAAGAAGCTTGGGGCTTTCACTTTTGGGAATACAACATACCTGGTCCCTAAGGAATGGATACTTTTTATCCTGAATAGAAGCTTATTTTACTGTTCTGGAACCAATAATTCACTGTATGTCCAATGTTCTAATAAAATGATGGAACATATATTGAACTCCTATAGACTGCTTGAATATACTCTGCTATTACTTTTGTTGTCAATTATTTCATTCCCTTCTATGCATTCTTCTGGTTTCTTTTAAGAAAGATTATTGACATTGGTTTTTTATTTTTTAAATTTTTTTAAGATTTTAATTTTAGTTTATAAAGAACTTGGATTTCCATTCATTCATTGTTGAACATTTTCCTCCCTGTCCCCCTGCCCTTTGCCCAGTTCACTTTTTTCTTTGGAAAAAAGTTGTTTCATTGTTATACAGTCCCCCCCTTCTCCCCTGGACCACATTACTATGCAACTCTTAGTCTGATCTCTTGTCATGCCAATGATACTTAATTATCTATTCCTTTTATACAGTTCTTTCCCTTGTATGTTTCACTGTTGTGTACATTAGATTTTTGAAGACTCAGCAAGATAATCTAGGATCTATTCACTTCATGTGCAAACATTGCCTATATGCCGATGGTAGGTTTTAAGCAGAATTCTCAGATTAAGACATGAGGAAGAAAGACCGGACAATCTATTTGTAAATATCCATCAAGGAAAATTCTATAGGTTAAAAGTTCTGTCCCTTTATGATCATGATGACGGTAAGGGACAGAGTAGTATTTTATTTTTTTTATGAGGAGGACTTACTGCAGAGGGTCAAGGACTGCAGCCTTCAATATGGACTGAGGCTCAATGCCAAGAAGACAAAAATTCTCACCACTGGACCAATCGGTAGCATCAGGATGAATGGTGAAGAGATTGAGATTGTTCACAGCTTCAGTTTGCTCGGCTCCACAGTCAACACTCTTGGCACCAGTAGCCAGGAAAATCAAAAAACGTATTGCGATGGGAAAGTCTGCGGTTAGGGACCTCTCTAAAGTACTCAAGAGCAACGGTGTCTCTCTCTGGAGACTAAGGTGCATCTGATACAGGCCATGGTTTTTGCAATCACTTGTTATGCATCAGAGAGTTGGACAATGACTAGGGAGGATAGAAGGAGAATTGATGCCTTTGAGCTGTGGTGCTGGAGAAGAGTATTGAATGTACCATGGACTGCCAAGAAAACAAATAGATTCATCCTAGAGAGGGTTAAACCAGGCTGCTCCTTGGAGGCAAGGATTCTGGGGCTTCGCCTGACATACTTTGGACATGTTGTAAGGAGAGACAGGTCTTTAGAGAGGGACATCATGCTGGGCAGAGTGGAGGGACAGCGCAGGAGGGGAAGACCCTCTATGAGGTGGATTGATTCAGTGACTGGGGTAATTGGGATGGGTGTGTCAGAGGCAATGAGATTGGCACAGGATAGAGCACGGTTTAGGGCTGTTGTACATAGGGTCGCTATGAGTCGCAAACGACTCGACGGCACATAACAACAACAACAATGCTCTGATAAGAATTGAATTAAAGTGTTGCCTTAAATATATGTATAGATAGATACTTCATGTTTGCTTAATTGTCCAAATATTTTTTAATCTATCAATTCCTTGGAAAGCCAAAAAGGAAGAAGAGAAAAAAAGAGTTAGTTGTATTTAGCATGGAACATGTACTTCCTCAAATTAGCTACAAATTGTGGGTACAGAGTTGTGCTCCCAAATCAAAGGTGAGTATTTCAAATCTACCAATTTCCCCAGAGAAGAATGATGGAAGATCTCCTCCTATGTGATTTACAGCCCCTAAAAACCTGCTGGAAAATCAGCTATGAATTGGTTCTGATATGATGGCACTGAGTTCTGTTTTGTCCATATGCTAGTAAATGCAGTCATTACACAGAACTGGTTATAAAACTAGTAGGTTCCCAGAGGTTACAATAATTCATTTTAAATATGAAACCAAATGTTTCTTCATTAATCAATGTCTAGGGAAAATGCCAAGTGTTTCCTGCCTTTAGCAAGGTTGATTAGATTAGAGTAACAGGGCACTGCTTGTAATGTCCAAGGGCATTTGTGGTCATTTATTGTTATATCTCCAAATGCTACTGTACTCAGCCTGGTAAATGTGTTTGAATATTGATAACAAGATGAGGTGAGAGTCACAGTTTCTATTATTGTTATTGTTAGTATTTATTTTGTTGTTCTTAGTTTAAGACCATTGCTATAGCCACTATGTTAATCCATCTCATTGAGAGCCACCCTCTTTTTCTTTACCCTCTAATTTTCCAAGAGAACTCTGGTAGCTTAGTGGTAAAGAGTTGTGCTGTCAACCCAAAGGCAGACTTTTTGAATCGAGTAGCTCCTCTGGAAGGGTAAAGATAGGCAATCAATCTCCTGTGAAATTTATAGTCTCTGAAAACCAGCTGGAGGATGAGCTTTGCATTGGTTCAGACTTGAGGGCACGAACAACAACAACAATATTTTCTCATAAGGCTATGGTTTTAGCAAAGATCAACCATCTGATAATACATTTGGTTGGTAAGGGTGCAGAAAATAGACATTCCATATGTGTTGGCAGGATGTAAAATAAAATAGTTGTTTAGACAGTTATTCAGTGATGCTAAACTACATCTCCTTGTTGTAAAACTAAAGCTTGCTGGGTTGATTTCCAATTACTATCACCTACAAAAATGGGCGAGGACGCAGGAAGAAAGGGGCATATTGACTTATGTTAAATATCTAGAATTAGTGATTCTAATTATGAAGGTGAAATTATAGTGGAGTTGGCTAGTTGTTATGAATTTTCATTGATATCCTGGTAAAAACCTTAATAAGTTCAAGTATCAGTAAGAATATGATTTTATATGAATGCCAGAGGGTCTTAAATTATAAATTACCACTTAAAAAACAACTTCTAGTATGGTGTTCAATATATTAGAAACTGAGCCTCATCACAGGAGAGTAAATGTCCATGTAAACAGAGATGCACATCAAGTGCTGGGTTTTTTTGCCAGCATCTCCAGATCGGGTTGGGCAGACAGAGCATCTGTCCACAGTACAAGGGCTAGGATACAATGTCCCCTTCAAGGGAGGAATATTTTGTAACTAAATTTGGAGAGAAATGCCAGCACCTGATGATGAAAAAGGGAGCTCTTGTAGTTTAGGTAAGGAGTTGTACTGCCAACATAAAGGTTATTATGTGCTGTTGAGTTATCTGCAACTCATAGCAACCCCATATACACTAGCTCTGAACCCCACCCTGTCCTGAGCCAGTCTCACTGATTCCAACATACTTACCTCCATTGCCCCAGTTACTGTATCAATCCATTTCGTCTGGACTCTTCCTCTCCTGTGTTGTCCTTCAACCCTTCTGAGCATGATGTCATTCTTCAAGGACCATTATCACTGGGCCACGTGATCAAAATATATGAGACAGAGCTTCAAAATCCTAGCCTTCAAGGAGAAATTTGGTTTCACTCCCTCCAAAACAGACCTGTTTGTTCTCATGGCAGTCCATGATATGTTCAAGACTCCTCTCCAGCACCACAACTCAAAAGCATCAATTCTTCTGTCATCCTTGGTTAATGTCCAGCTCTCTGATGCATAGCAAGATATTGTGAAGACCATGGCCTGGATCAGGTGAACCTTAGTCTCTATTCTGTCATCATTGCTTCCCAGTACTATGAGGAGGTCACGGAAAATGGATTTTCCAAGTGCAATTAGTCTTTTGATTTCCTGATGGCTGGTGCCAAGAATATACTTTGTGAAGCCAAGCAAGCTGAAATTGTTAACAACCTCAGTCTCTTCTCCCTCTATCATGGTGCTGCCAATTGGCCTTTGGTGAGAATCTTTGTTTCTTGTTGTGGATCCATATTGGAGACTACAGCCCTTGACCTTCTGAAACAAGTGATTCAGGTCCTCCTCACATTCAGCAAGCAAGGTTTTGTCATCTATATAAAATATATTGTTAATGAGTCCTCCTCCAAACCTGATACACATTTCTCCTTATAGTGCCCAGGCTCCTTAGTGTTCTGTTCTTTATATAGATTGAAAAGGTATGGAGAGAGAACACATCTGTGATGCATTCCTTTCCTTACTTTGAATTATGTAATATTTCCTTGTTTTGTTCAGAGGACTACTTCCTGGTTAAGTAAAATTTTGCGTAAGCACAATCAAGTGTTCTGGGATTCCCATTTTTCTCAGAGTGAGCCACAATTTGCTGTGATCCGTAGTCAAATGTCTTTGTATAATCAATGAAACATAGATATACATTCTTCTAATACTCTTTGCTTTCTACAATGTTCCATCTGGCATTAACTATAATGTCTCTAATGTCACAACCTCTTCTACACCCAGCTTATATTTCTGGTAGTTTTCTGTCAATGTACTGTTTCAGTCTTTTCTGGATAATCTTCAGCAGGATTTTGATTTTGTGTGATATTGTTTGATAATTTCTACAATCTGTTGAATCCTCTTTTTTGGAGATGGAAATAAAGATGGATCTCTTCGGGTTGTTGGCCAGGTAGTTGTCCTCCAGATTTCTTGGCACAACTTGGTGAGCACATCTAGGGCAACATGAGTTTATTGAAATATGCCACTTGGTATTCCACAATTCCTAGAACTTTACTTTTTGCCAAATCTTTTAAAGCAGCCAGAACTTCTTCCTTTATCACCATTGCTTATTGATCATATGTTCTTTTCTGAAATACCTCTGGGCCAGCCAATTCCTTTTAGTACAATGACTCTGTATACTCCTTCTATCATCTTTTAATGTTCTCTGAATCATTCAGTATTCTGTCCATAGCATCCTTTAGCATTGCAACTAGTGACTTGAATTTATTCTTTAGTTCCTCAGCTTAAAAAATACTGAGCGAGTACAGCTCTTTTGATTTTCACAATTCCAGTTCCTTGCAAATTTTATTATAATATTTTGCATTGTCTTCCCGAGCTGTCCTTTGACATTTTCTATTCAGACCCTTAATTCTTTATTTCTTCCCTTTGCTTTGGCTTCTCAGACCTCTAGTGCAATACTCAGGTTGTCTTGTGACATCCATTTGGTCTTGTCTTCTTCCTTCTTTGTAATAACTTTTTATGTTCTTCATTGATGATATTTTTTATATCTTCCCATGACTCATCTGGTCTTTGTTCATTAGTTGCCAAAGCCTCAAACCTATTTCTGAATTGGTTTTTAAATTCAGGGGGGATAGACTCAAGGTCAAATTTTAATTCCTGTGGATGTGACTTGACTTTATTTAGCTTTAATTTGAACATGCTTATTAGTAGTTGATGGTCTGTTCCTCAATCAGCATCTGGCCTACTTTTTACTACTGATATTGAACTTCTCCAATAATTCCTTCCACAGATGTAATCAGTTTGATTCCTGTGCATACCACCAGGTGAAATCCATGTGTATAGCCTTTTTTATGTTTCTTATAAAAGATATTTACTATGAATAAATCATCAATTGTGCAGAATTCCATCATTCAATCCCCAGCTTCATTTCTGCCACCAAGTTCATGTTTTCTGACTACTGGCCCTTATACCTGGTTCCCAGCTTTTGCATTCCTGTTACCCATGATGTCATGGCAAAATTGGAAAAATATCTGCAAAAGACTCAAGCAAGACCCACACCTCACTCCATACACAAAAACCAACTCAAGGTGGATCATGGACCTAGGACTA
>NW_006399940.1:5538305-5547147 GCF_000299155.1 Elephantulus edwardii | reverse complement strand
AGAGAGAATAGGGCAACAATGAATGAGGGGAAGCCCAAAATCTCTGTAAATGTTTATGAAAATTAATAAAATATAATTATAGAAAAAAAAAGACACTGGAGGGTCAGCTATGGGTCACTTCTAACTCAATGGTACTCAGCAATAACAACAACAAGACAGTTAGACTAAGGTCAAAATGGAGGTTAAACTGTATTTATCAGATTACCAAAGGCCAATCTTTTTACCTACAGCATGGAATAGGAATGACAGAAAGAGAATTGATATCTTTGAGCTGTGGTGTTGGAGAAGAGCATGGAAAACCTATGCATGGCCAGAGAACAAAGAAATATGTCTTGGAGAGAATGCAGCTGGAGTGCTCTTCTGAGGCAAGGATGATGGATGAGGCTTCACCTCACATACTTCGGGTGTGTGACTAGAAGGGACTATTTGTTGCAGAGGGACATGATGCCTGAAAAGGTAGAGAGTCGGGAAGGAGAAGAAGGCCCTTAACCAGGGGTGCCTTGACTGACACAATGGGCTCTGGAGTGTCAGGAAGTGTGAAGATGGCACAGGATAGGATGGAGTTTAGGTCTGTTGTTCATAGGGTCGCTATGAGTCGTGCTTGTCACAATAACACCTAACAACAACAACAGCAACAACAAAGTCTTTTGCTGGACTCCTCAACTTAGAGTACTCTCACAGCATCAGTTGGTGAAAAGGTCAGATTTTGAAAACGAAATAACAAATTAGTATTTAACTATCATTTTACTCTTTTCCAAAACTACTTGACAGTCAGTCCTCTTCTGTGTATTTGGCTCTTTGGACATACATATACATGGAGACAGTAGTTGTAAACAAGAACTCTCAGTTCAAGGTTAACAGTGTTAGAATTCTAAAAATAAGAGCAACTTTTGTCTGCCCAAATACAAAAGAAAATCATCCCTTGAATTCTAGTGGTCACTTATAATCAGTCATTGCCTCTGGATAGTGGCAACTCCCTGTTCTACAAACATTCCTGTGAAATCAATACAAGGACTGATTAAGTCAGAATCAGAATTCATTTTGCTAAGGAGGCAAAAAAGGTGAAATTTTAATTCCTTATGCTACAAAGATATTTTAGAAAGCTCTACTCTGTTACTGTAGTGAACTGTCACCCAAACAAATTTCTGAACAGACCAAGAAAAGACAGAAATAGGCAAGGTCCCAGGTGTCACGCAACTTCAAGTACAAATTGTGACATCACATCAAGAGTATACTTCCTTAGAGTGAAATTTCACTGTAGTTGATAACAGATGAGCACTCTATTTTAAAACTTCAGACTGATTTAAGAAATGGGCAGGCAGTTGTACTAAATCAAGGGGATAGAGGAACTCTTTGCCTATTTCCCTGATGGTCTATGACCAAGCCCCAGCCAACTTGGATAGAAGTTTGGAAAAGTGATGTTGTGGGTGAGTATACAGGGAAATAAAAATATTCCTAACACTGTAAAAAATAGGAATAAACATCATTGAATGATCTCCTTTTCAGTAGGAACCTTTACTGCTATCACCTCTATTCTGACTCATAGGAAACCTCTATTGAATTTCTTCTTCCCAAGAAATAGCTAGTGGATTTGAATCCACCTACATTTAAGTTATCTGCCCATCACATTATGCATGAGGGTTCCTTACCCAGCGACTATTGTTGTTGCTGTATGCTGTCACTTTGGAACCAATCCATAGCTGACATTCCAATGGGTTTTCAGAGGCAGTAAATTGTATTTGAGGAGATTTTCCCAACTCCATAGAGTAGCTGGTAAAATTAAACGACATGCCTTCAAATGTTGTTGTTAGGTGTGGGCAAGCTGAGTACTCATAGTGACCCTATGAAAGCAGATCTGAACTCTGTCCTATCCTGTGTCATCTTCACACTTCCTGACAAACGACAGTCACCACAACCATCCACCTAGATTTCTAGGTTTTCCTCTCCTTTGCCAACCCTCCATCCTTCCAAGTGTCATGTGCCTCTGCAAGGAATAAGCCTGCCTAGCAACATGCCCAAAGTATGTGAGAAGAAGGATCATAATCCTTGCTTCCAAAAAGCACTCTAGCTGTATTCTCTCCAATACATATTTACTTGTTTTGGCAGTCAACAGGATATTCAGTGCTCTTCTCCACACCACAGCTCAAAGGCAACAATTCTCCTTTTGTCACCCCTATTCATTGTCTAGCTCTTAGACACATAGCAAGTGATTAGAAAAACCATGGCCTAGATCAGATGCACCTTACTCCTCACACTGACATCATTACTCTTCAATAATCCAGAGAGGTCCCTAACTGTAGATTTTCCCATTGCAGTATGTCTCCTGCTTTCCTGACTGCTGGTACCAAGGGTGTTAATTGTGGATCCAAGTAAGATGAAATCGTTGACAGTTTCAATCTCTTCACCATGTACCTTGATGTTGCCTATCAGTCCAATGGTAAGAATCTTTATTTTCTTGACATTATAAATAGGAGAAGCATTTAAGTATTTCAGAGCAAAACATGACAATGAATTATACTGTGTGATTCCCTCACTCGCTCATTGCCATCAACTCAGAATTGACTCATAGTTGACCCTCCAAAAGGTTTTCAGAAAATATAAGTTGCAGAGTAAAGATTTCCTTGACATTAAGATGCAATTCATATTGAAGGCTGCATTCCTTGATCTTCTGCAACTTGTGATTCAAGGCTCACTCTCATCCAGCAAATTTATGTTATCAGGATAATGCAGGTTATTGATGAGTCTCCCTCCAATCCTGATGCCACATCTTCATAGAAGCCAGCTTCTTGATTAATTTACTCAGCATACAGATTGGCTGGTTATTAGTCAAGAGCTTTAATCACCTCAGCATAAAGGCTTTATTTAAAGGACAATCATATAAAATTATTACATGCCAAAGCAAGCCAAGCAGTACTTGAGACTACCAAAACCTGAAAGAACAACAACAAAACCTTTCCGCAGACAGGAGAAGCAATGCATGGCCCTACCAATACCCTGAATACAGTCTTTTCACTTCCAATATTACTAAGAAATGTAAATTTTATTAGCTAATAAATTCCTAATAAATTTTTGTAAAATTTATAATAAAAATATTTCTGTCCTTACATGCCACTATTTTGAGGTATGTTATTATTACAGCTTTAAGAAATCAGTAGAATTTTTAAGAGGAACTTCTATTTATTTTTCTATTTTATTTTTTAAAGATCCCTCGCTATTCAATCATTTACTCAGCTCATTCTCCTTTCTCTTTCTCCACTTATACAAACTACACTACAAGAAGTTTAGATACAGTGAGGAATGTTTTACTAAATGAGGCACAAATGCATGCTTCCATTCACTGCTCAGCAGGGTTTTGAAAATTTCTTAACTCGAAGAAAATATATGTGTAATCCATGTACTCATTTATGCTGGTGTGCATTTATTCAATAAATAGTAATAAAGACAGTACTCAGGAACATGCATCTCTATGATACATTGTTGTGTTATGTGCCATCATGTCAGCAGTGACTCATAACAACCATGTGAAGAACAGATCTGAACCTTTCAGATGCTGTTTTATCCTCAACATCTCTGATACACTTGTGCCCACTGCTACAGTAACCATGTCAATCCATCTTGTTGAGGGTCTTCCACTCTTTCACTGACCTCCATCGTTGCAAGCATGATTTCCTTCTCAAGGACGGGGCCCTCTTCACAACACTCCAAACGTATGTGAAGTTTCACCATTTGCTTTCAAGGGACAATCTGGTTTCACTTTCCCCAAGACAGATCTGTTTGTTCTCTTGGTAGTTCATGGGCTAGTCAGTACTCTGTCATATACCACAACTCAAAAGCATTAATTCTTCTGTCATTCTAAGTCAATGTTCAAGTTTCAGATTCATAGCAAGTAATTGAGAAGTCTGTCACTTGGATAAGGTAGTCTTTAGTTTTTAAACTGACATTTTCACTCTTTCATACACTGGATACATCCTTCACACTAGATTTTCCCAGTGCAACACTTTTCTTGATTTCTTGGCTGCTGCTACTAAGGGTGTTGGCTGTGGATCATCATATGATAAAATTGACAACTTCAGTCTTTTCTCTACCATGGTGTTGCCTATTGACCTGGTAGAAAAGTTTTTTTTAAATAAAATTTTTTATTTTAATTGTGATTTTAACAAAAGTTTACAGAAACGTTATCTTTTCATTCGTTCATTGTGACACATTTTATCTCCTCTCTCTCCCTTCTCTCTCCCCAAGTTGACTTTTATTTTTACACTAGTTTATTTACAAAATTTGAATACATTGTTTTTGAGAATACATTCTTCCAATTTCCCTCACCCACACTCATCCATCAAATTGTACAGCTCCATGATTAATCCCTGCCCCCCTGCATATCCTCATCCCTCTGCTTCCGCCCTCCCCCATGTCACTTGGAAGATTTTTTTTTCCTTGATATTGAGATGTAATTCATATTGAAGGCTGTAGTCTTTGTTATTCTGCAGCAAATACTTCAAGTGTTCCTCACTTTCTCTAAGCAAGGTTGTATAATCTGCATAATATGGGTTATTAATGTCTTTTTCTGATCCTGATGCCACACTGTTCTTCATATAGTCCAGCTTCTCAAAAAAATTTGCTCTGCATTTAGATTGAATCTGTGTGGAGAAAGGAGATACATTCCTTATGCACATCTTTCTTCATTTGAAAGAGTGCAGCATTCACAGAGAATAGAGCCCTTACTATGTTTGCACAACCTCTTGGTTTAAGTATAATTTCCTCATAAGCACAAATCTAGGATTCCCAATCTTTTCAATGTCAGTCATAATTTGTTGACACAGTCAAATGCTTTTGCATAGTCAATAAAATACAAATCAGTATCCTTTTGGCATCTTCTGCTTCAGCCGAGACCCATCTGATGTCAACAATGATAACCCTTATACCATAGCTTCTGATAAATCTAAATTGAATTTCAGGCAGTTTTCTGTTTATGTACCTTTCTAGTAATTTTTTTAAATCCTGAGCAAAATTTTGTTTGTGTGTGATATTAATGATATTGTTTCATAATTTCTATATTCCATTGCATTATCTTTTGGGAAATGGAATTAAATCTGAGTCTCTTCCAGGCAGTTGGCCAGGTAGATGCTTTCAGATCTTGACACAGCTTACTGAGCATGTCCATGGCTGTACCTATTTCTTGAAATGTGTCAATTGATATTCCATAAATTCCTGGGTCTTTTTTTTTTTTTTGCAAATGCCTTCAATGTTGCTTAACTGTACCAAATTACTCTTTAATGATAACTCTATTTCTTTTCTGTCGATTGGAATCAGTTCATAGGGGACCTCCCACCAGATTTTTAGAGGTTGTCAATCACACTGGAGTAGTTTGCCTGTTTTCTCTCACAGCATTGCTGGTGGTTTCAAACAGCCAGAGAGGTGTTGCCTTTGGGTTATCAGTGAGTGCAAATTCCTACAAATTACCTCAAGATGTTAAGGATGTCTGTCCTCATTTTGTAGGTTAAATATTCTTTCTCATTGTCTTAGAATTGGTTTTTACTCATAGTGAATCTCCAGTGGGTTTCCAAAGCCATAAGTTCCAATGGGAGGACAATGCCTGTCATTCCCACATGGGATGTAAACTTTCAGACATGTGCAACTTTGGGTTAGTGGTGAAACTTGCTATGAACTGTCAGCGCTATTCCCTATAGATGAGAGCAGTTGTTCTCAATTTATCTCACCCTTGGTCTCGTTGTGTATAATTCAAGGAGCTTGACCTCTCTGTATGGCACTGGCTCTTTCTTTCCAGCCCCTTATTTAAGTTTCTTGCTCATATTAGCCCATCAAACTGGCATATATCATATCATCTTAAGGAATTCATTTCTTCCTTATCCTAGTCAGTGTTTACAACTTTAAAAACAAAACAAAAAACAAAAACTTGGCCAAAAATAACTTACTTTGGGAAGAGATATAGGATTCCAGGTTTCTACATTTTTTTAGTCAACCCTTCCACTTGGCTTTTCAATTGTATGGTGTCTATTGTTTAATGACTTCACTCTTAAGTTTTGCCTTTAATGGTATCATTGATACCAAAATGTTTCTTTGTTTTGTTTTACGTTCATAAAAGATCATTAGTTGACCCATGGAAAATGTTGCAACTCTCCTAGTTTTCAGTCCTGACTAAGCAACTGTGGAGCTGTACAAGTGTGTGTCATTTAATCTATTTGAACCTCTCCATCTTCTTCAATAAAAAAGGACCTTAGATGTCTTTTTCCTACTCCATTAATGGTTTTGTACTGTTTTTATTATTGCGATAGCTGTAAAAAAGTCAGTCTCCAACTGCTTAGTCTTACACCAGCCTCATGATCAGTTACAAAGTGGATCATGTGATCCAAAGGATTCATTGAATAATTTTTTATTCTAGATCACCAGATACTCTGCATAGTCCATATGTCATTGAATCCTGTGCAGTATCATAACTACATGCAAACTTTCACTGACAAATGTGTGATGACTGTACATAACGATCTGGACAGGACATTGACTGAAGTACTCTAGATAGAAGACAAGAATTCTATCACTGAATTCTCTATTGTGGTTATTGTTGCTGCTATGTGTTGTCAAGTCAACTCCTACCACAACTATAACTTGGAACGATTCCATAAACCACAAATCAGATACCTGCCCCATTCTGCAACATCCTCTAATTCATCAACCTACTCAAGTTTATTGTTATAGTCACTGCGTCTGTTTATCTAGTTGAGGGTCTTTCACCCAATTCTAGGAAAAAGACATCAGGAGTTCTGGGTTAGTGTGTGTGTTTAATGTTTCCCAATTATCTTAATGCTTCATTGACTCAGGAGCTTGCCCATTTGAGCTTGTTTGTCCACTTACTCAAGTGAGACACATTCTCGTTTTATTAAAGCAGAATCCCTAGTATCATTGCTGAACAGCTTCAGCTAAAACAATTGTCTGTGTAAATTCAACCCATACAACTATCTTTTTCCTATTAAATTTTTCTATTCCTTATCCCATATTCACTTGATATACAGTAATAAATAGGACTCCAAACCAAGATTGGAGATTGTACATCTCCCTAATCATTACATAGTACACCATTTCCTTGCCCTAAAACACTGAATTTCTACTCTCCCCAGTGCATGGCTATTTCCTAGTCTTATAAATCTAATAATTTTTCACCTCCTTTGTGACAACTTTTTTTACTTCCTCGTCTGTCCTCAGAGTCTATATCACTGTCAAGGCTTGTTAAAATATTTGCCACTCTGTATCATAGCTGCTATTGTCAAAATAACAAATTGTATGGTTTTGAACACAGTTTCTTGGCTTGCGATGTCCTATGATTATAATCATCACTGTTACATTTACTGTGGATGAACGGACTACTTCCTGGTAGCTCAGTTTTCTCCTCTGTCAAAAGGATAATAATAATAACACTTTGATCCTGCAGGGTTTTGAGGATTAAATAACTTAGTATATGAAAACATGTAGAATTTGCATTGTAGTCCCAGTTGCCAGGGACCTAGTATTTGCCTTCACATTTTTTACTGATCAGTGAGGGTGTAGTCAATTATACTCCAACTCTCCTGCATTGGGATGAACTGAAATAGGGAGATAAACTCAGATGCTGTGGTAGCTCACAGTGTTTCTAACTTACTCTGAAAATGAGAGCAGGCCTCCTGAAGAAAATTACATCCAAGCTGTGTCTCAAGAGATGAGCAGAAACAGATTATCTTTAGGAAAAGAGAAGAGTATCCCAGAAGGGAAATTCTTTGTGAGAAAATACAGAGACAGGAAGCAGTACTGTGAAAGCAGAAGTTCCAAGGTGTCCAGAACAGGAAAAGCTAAGCATGTGACAAATTACAAAAGATTTTTATGCTTCTATTTAAATTTTTCTTATAGACAGTGTGGAGCTCTTCAAAACTTTTACGTATAAGACTAAAAAGGTCCAGTCTGGCATTTATATTAACAGTAGTACATGGACACAAAGCTCAAATATAAAGAAAAGCAGTTTATGAAGTTATTGCTATAACAATGCAAAAAGAACATGTAAAGGGATAAAGGTAAAAGAAGAGACAACATTTACAAAGAGGGAAAATAATATGGATTTATTTTCAACAATAATAATGGGGGTATAATTTGTACTACACCTTGAAGTAATTCTTTATTATACCCTTCAACATTTCAGCATAATTCCTATATACAGTGACAGTCATGGTAAGAAGCTAGGGTTTTCACTTCTGTAAATAAAACATACCTGATCCCTTAGGAATGGCTACTGTGTATCCTGAGTAGAAGCTTATTTTACTGTTCAGAACCAGTAATTCACTGGATATCCAAAGCTCTAATTAAACGATGAAACAAAGATTGAACTCTTATAAACTGCGTGAATATACTATACTATTACTTTTGCAGTCAATATCTTAATTCCCTTTTATGCATCCTTCTGGTTTTTTTAAGAAAGATTATTGGCATTAGATTTTTAAGATTCAACTAGATAATATAGAATCTATTTCTAGCCAATTTTCTTGACGTACAGACATTGCCTATATGCCAATGGTAGCTAAGTGTTGTTATAAAGATCAATAGGTTTAAGTGGAGTTCTCAGACTAAGGCATGAGGAAG
Source organism: Elephantulus edwardii (assembly GCF_000299155.1). Lineage (NCBI taxonomy): Eukaryota > Metazoa > Chordata > Mammalia > Macroscelidea > Macroscelididae > Elephantulus > Elephantulus edwardii. Next base: position 5,538,531 of record NW_006399940.1, on the reverse strand, counting down.
AGAGACCTGACAATTTATTTGTAAATATCTATCAAGGAAAATTCTATAGGTTACAAAGGTCCATCCCCTGTATGATCGTTATGGTGGTAAGGGACAGAGTACTATTTTATTGTGTTCAGAATGCTACATTAAGAACGGAATTAAATATGTTGTCTTAAATGTATGTACAGATGAGACAGTCACTTCATGTGTGCTTGTTGTTGTTGTTGTTATGTGCCGTCGAGTC
>NW_006399940.1:5534519-5535775 GCF_000299155.1 Elephantulus edwardii | reverse complement strand
TGTTGTACTTCAAGATGGATCTAGAAATGACTTTTTTTACTATAAAGGCAACCCCATTTTTCCTTGTCTTTTTTGTCCAAATTTTTTTAATTAATTCCTTGGAAAGCCAAAAATGAAGAGAAGCGAAAAAGAGTTGTGTTTCTCCATTTAAAGTAAAGTTACATAAAGATGTGGCTCTGGTGGTCTAGTGGGTGGAGTTGTGCTCCCATGTCAAAGTTTAGTAGTTCAAATCCACCAATTTCCCCAGAGAAGAATGATAGCAAATCTCCTCCTGTGTGATTTACAGCCCTTTAAAATCTACTGGACTATCAGCAATTAATTGGTTCTGATATGATGGCATTGGGTTGTTTTGTTCGTATTCTATATATGAAGGCAGTCATCACACAGAACTGGTTATAAAACTAATAGGTTCCCAGGAGTTATAATAATTTATTTTAAATATGAAACCAAATGTTTCTTCATTAATCAATGTCTAGGGAAAATGCCAAGTGTTTCCTGTGTTTAGCAAGGTTGATTAGATTAGGGTAGCAGGCCACTGCTTGTAATGTCCAAGGGCATTTGTGGTCATTTATTGTTACATCTCCGAATGCTACTGTACTCAGCCTGGCAAATATGTTTGAGAGTCGCAGTTTCTATTATTGTTATTGTTAGTATTTTGTTTCTTAAGCCAATTGTTACAGCCACTATGTTAATCCATCTCATTGAGAGCCACCCTCTTTTTCCTTACCCTCTACTTTTCCAAGAGAACTCTGGTGGCTTCGTGATCAAGAGTTGTGCTGCCAACCCAAAGGCACCCTGTTGGAATCAGTAGCTCTTCTGCATGGTAAAGATGGGGAATCAATCTCCCGTGAAATTTACAGCCTCTGAAAACCAGCTAGAGGATGAGCTTTGCTTTAGTTCAGACTTGAGGGCACGAACAATAACAACAATATTTTCTCATAAGGCTATGGTTTTAGCAAAGATCAACCATCTGATAATACATTTGGTTGGTAAGGGTGCAGAAAATAGACATTCCAAATGTTGTTGGCAGGATGTAAAATAAAATGGTTGTTTGGACAGTTATTCAGTGATGTTATATTGGAAGCTGTTAGACTACATCCCCTTGTTCCAAAACTAATGCTTGCTGGGCTGATTTCCAGCAATATCACCTATAGAAGTTTGTGAGGGCACAAGAAGAAAAGGACACATTGAATTATATTAAGTCTCTAGAATTAGTTATTTTAATTATGAGGGTGAAATTATGACAATAGAGTTGG
>NW_006399940.1:5531844-5533584 GCF_000299155.1 Elephantulus edwardii | reverse complement strand
CTGTCATCATTGCTTCCCAGTGCTATGGAAAGGTCACTGAAAATGGATTTTCCAAGTGCAATTCGTCTTTTGATTTCCTGACTCCTGGTGCCAAGAGTGTAGCTGTGAAGCCAAGCAAGCTGAAATTGTTAACAACCTTAATCTCTTCTCCCTCTGTTATGGTGCTGCCAATTGGCTGTTGGTGAGGATCTTTCTTTTCTTGATGTGTATCCATATTGAAGACTATAGTCCTTGACCTTCTGAAGCAAGTATTCCAGGTTTGCCTCACTTTCAGCAAGCAAGGTTGTGTCATCTATATAACACATTGTTGAAGAGTCTTCCTCCAAACCTGATACACAATTCTTCCTCATAGTTCCCAGTCTCCTTAATGATCTGTTCTTTATATAGATTGAAAAGTATGGAGACAGGATGCATCCATGATGTATTCCTTTCCTGACTTTGAACCATGTAGTATTTCCTTGCTCTGTTTGGAGGACTGCTTCCTGGTCCAAATAAATATTGCACAAGCACAATCAACTGTTCCAGGATTCCCATTTTTCTCAGAGTTCATCCCAGTTTGCTGTGATCCACACAATCAAATGCCTTTGCATAGTCAATGAAACAAGTATAGACACATTCCTTTGATACTCTGCTTTTTGCAAAGATCCATCTGGCATTGACTGTAATTCCTCTAGTGTCATGACCTCTTCTCACCTAGCTTATATTTCTGGTAGTTCTTTGTCAATGTACTATTTCAGTATTTCTGTATAATCTTCTGTAGGTTTTGCTTGTGTGTGATATTGTTTGATAATTTCCACACTCTAATGAGTCACCTTTTTTTAGGGATGGGAATAAATACAAATCTCTTCCAGTCAGTTGGCCAGGTGGTGTCCTTCAGATTTCTTGGCAGAACCTGGTGAGCACATACAGGGCCGTATCTGTTTCTTGAAATATGCTAGTTGGTATTCCATCAATTCCTGGAGCCTTTTTATTAGTAAAGTCCTTCAAATCAGCCTGAATTTCCTCCTCCATCCCCATTGCCACTCAATCATTTGTTGTTTCTTTAAATTCTTATGTGCCAGCTAGTTCCTTTTGGTACAATGACACTGTATACTCTTTCCATCTTAATGTTTCATGGATCATTCCATATTCTGCCCATAGCATCCATAAGTATTGAAACTCATGGCTTAAATTTGTTGTTTCATTTCTTCAGCTTAAGAAATGTTGAGTGATTTCAGCCCTTTTGAATTTTCTGACTCTAGCAGCTTGCACATTTCATTATAATACTTTGCATTGTCTTTCCAAGCTGCTCTTTAAAATCTTCTATCCAGTTCCTTAACTTCTTGATTTGTTCCCTTTGCTTTGGCTTCTCAACACTCTAGTGCAATATTCAGTCTCTTCTGACATCTTTTTGATCTTTTCTTATTCCTCCATCTTTGTAATGATCTTTTACATTCTAAATGGATGATATGCTTTATATCTTCCTACAGCTCAGGTGATTTGAATTAATCAGCTGCTCGATGAGAGAAAAATGGAAATCTTTATCCCTTCCTCACAATTTCCTCTTTGAAAATCTATGGAGGGTCAATTTTGAGTGGGTCCTTACTTCATGGTACATAGAAACAATAAAGATAAAGATAAAAATCATTGTTGTTGTTGTTGTTGTTATGTGTCGTCGAGTCGTTTTCGACTCATAGCAACCCTATGCACAACAGCTCTAAACCCTGCTCTGTCCTGCGCCAACTGCACTGCCTCTGACAC
>NW_006399940.1:5528105-5529754 GCF_000299155.1 Elephantulus edwardii | reverse complement strand
GGTGCAGGAGAGGAAGACCCTCAATGAGATGGATCAATTCTGTGATTGGGATGGTGGGAATGAGTATGTTTGAAACAGTGAGGTTGACACAGGATAGAACGGTGTTTAGGTCTCTTGTACATAGGGTGGCTGTGAGTTGCAAGTGACTTTATGGCACATAACAACAACAGAAAATCTCATTATTGGCTGAATAATGGCCTTCCCTCTGCCATGCCCTTCATATGGAATTACACCACTGGATCATCCCTTTGGCAAAAGACATTGCACTAAATGCTCCAGGCTCATCATTCCCTGAAGCCAGGTATGACTAGTCAGTGATTTTGACTAACAGCATTTCCCCAGATGAATTATGTTCAAATTATCCTTCATGATAACTGACTTGATAATGAATCCATTATTGTTTCATGTCTCCACTCTCCTTTAGGATCTTCTTGCATTTCTCAAATAAACTATTTGTACCCAATTCTTGTCTCAGGTATGGGTATGGTGTGATAAATTTGGGTTTTCAAATTGACTTCCTAAGCATTGTTTTTCACCACATCTGTGGGTGGGACTATGCTGGTAATATGAAAGAGACAAATAGTATCTTTTGCTAAAAAACATGCTAATAAGGTGTGTGGACTATTGAAAGAGTAATTGGCCATCTATCAGGCTTACATAAAGCTTGATCCACAGAAAGGGAAAATCTCACTACCAGCAAGAAAGAAGAATCCGAGTCCAGTGCACATCCATTTGGGCCAGAGATTACTGCCTGGATCAGATGGAGATATAAATCCTGGCGGCAGCAGCAGCAGAGAACCAGAAACGAAAGTGATACAAAGCTGACCCAGAACTGCCTTCTCAAGAATCCAGAGCTAGAGAAGGAGCTTCACTCAAGCTTGCTGGAAAACTAGGGATTGGGGCAGCAGAGGCACCATGCCCTGCTTAACAAAAGGCCATTCTTCTCCGTCAGTTCAAATCCTCTAGCTGCTTATAAAGAGGAAGATAGACAATCTTCTCTTGAGATTTACAGACTGAGAAAATGAATAAAGGATCATCTATGTGTTGGTTCCAACTCAACAGCAGCCTAAAAACGTCAAGACCAAAGGTCAAAGGGCCTGCAAGGTGACCTGAGAAGTTGACTTGACTGAAGTATTGTAGCCTGTTTCCAATCTGAATTTCAGCCTGTTAAGTTTTCTGTAATAAATCTCATAACTGTAAGTTTTGCCTATAAGTACTATATGCCCACTTTAATAGATAGCAGACCTAGTAGTTAAGCATCACACTCCTCTGAAAGGTACAGTTGATTTTAGTTTTGATAGAAAAAGATACAACAGCATGGAGACATGTCTACTCTTACAGGAATTGTTTCTGTGCGATGGATCTTGTTGAGGGGGAGTGTTCACCTTGTGGAGGTCACGCTTGGCTATCTCCATGCCATCTGCATTACTTTTATATAAGAGTCACACAAAACATAAATCAACTAAGACAAATAATTGTTACTGCTGTTGTTATGTGTCGTCGAGTTGTTTGCGACTCATGTACAACAGCCCTAAACCCTGCTCTATCCCGTGCCAATCTCATTGCCTCTGACACACCCATCCCGATTACCCCAGTCACTGAATCAATCCACCTCATAGAGGGTCTTCCCCTCCTGCACTGTCCCTCTA
>NW_006399940.1:5512864-5527145 GCF_000299155.1 Elephantulus edwardii | reverse complement strand
ACAGATAGACATTCTTCTGGTATTCTCTGCTTTCAGCTAAGATCCATCTAACATCAGCTACAATATCCCTAGTACCACGGCCCCTTCTAAACCCAACCTGAACTTCTGGCAGTTCTCTGCTGATGAGCTGTTCAGAATCTTGCTTGCATGTGAAATCAATGATATTGTTCTGTAGTTTCCACACTCAGTTGGGTCCCCTTTCTTTGGGATGGGAACAAATATAGACCTCTTCCAGTCAGTTGGCCAAGTGGTTGTTCTCCAGATTTCTTGGCACAACTTGGTGAGCACATCCATGGCAGCATCTGTTAGCTGAAATAAGTCAATTGGTATACCATCTATTCTGGTGGCCTTATTTTTTGTTATTTCCTTCAAAGCAGCAAAGCCAAATACTAATTTTTTTTTCTTGGCTCCAGAAATACCACTTATAGTAATTCTTTTTAAAGATATACTCACCAGTATGTCTAAAATTATATAACTATTATTATCACATTTAACAACCCTATGAGGTTAAAATCATAGCTACATATTATAAATGTGGAAACTGAAGCACACAAAGATTAATAACTTAAGGTGCTAAACGCTTTTGGTGCAGAACCAGAGTTCATATCCAGAAAAACTGCTGTCCAATCTCATCTTCATGTCTGCTATAACATGCCCTCCCTCTGTAAAAACATAAATAAAATAATACATCATTGTCTGTACTGGCAAATATGCCTAGAAAAAAAATTCAATAGAGGGATAGGTAAATACATTTTGAAATAGAGAACATAAAGCCCACTAGCTCTTTAAAACTGCGGATGGCAATATTAAACTTATGTAATTTGAACATTATTCTTAAAAAAGTAGAAGGGCACGGAAGAAAAAGAAAGATAAAAAATGAGATAAACTGATAAAGAACTACAATAGTGGACTGAGTCAGAATTATTTTGAGGATGGCCCAGGACCAAGCTACAGTTTGCTCTGTTAGAGTTGGCGATGAGTCATCACTGACTTGCTGATGCCTCACATGCTGTTTTCAGGAGAACAACAGACAATCTCCTCCCGTGAGATTTATTGTCTCTGAAAACACACTGGATGGTCAGCTATGGGTTGGTTACAACTCAATAGTACTCAAAACAACAACAATGTGTTTGTATAAAAATATTTGCCGTTGTTCTTGTTGTTATGTGCCGTCGAGTCGCTTGCGACTCATAGCGACCCTATGTACAACAGCCCTAAACTCTGCTCTGTCCTGTGCCAATCGCACTGTCTCCGACACTCCCATCCCAGTTATCCCAGTCACTGAATCAATCCACTTCATAGAGGGCTTTCCCCTCCTGCGCTGTCCCTCCACCCTCCCAAGCATGATGTCCTTCTCCAAGGGCCGGTCTTTCCTCACAACATGTCCAAAGTATGTTAGACGGAGCCTCAGAATCTTTGCCTCCAAGGAGCCACCCGGTTTAACCCTTTCCAGGACAAATCTGTTTGTTTTCCTAGCATGGTGCATTCAATACTCTTCTCCAACACCACATCTCAAAGGCATCAATTCTCCTTCTATCCTCCTTGGTCATTGTCCAACTCTCTGATGCATAAGAAGTGATTGCGAAGACCATGGCCTGTATCAGATGCACTTTAGTCTCCAGAGAGACACCATTGCTCTTCAGTACTTTGGAGAGGTCCCTAACAGCAGACTTTACCATGGCAATGCACCTTTTAATTTCCTGGCTGCTGGTGCCAAGACTGTTGACTGTGGAGCCAAGCAAACTAAAGCTGTGTACAATCTCAATCTCTTCACCATCCATCCTGACGCTGCCAATTGGTCCAGTGGTGAGAATCTTTGTCTTCTTGACACTGAGCCTCAATCCATATTGTAGGCTGCAGTCCTTGACACTCTGCAGCAGGTGCTTCAGGTCCTCTTCAGTTTCAGCAAGCAGGGTTGTGTCATCCGCTTAACGCAGATTGTTGATAAATTGTCCACCAATCTTGACCCCACATTTCTCCTCATAGAGCCCAGCCTTCTGGATAATCTGTTCTGCATATATTTGCCATAGAGGAACATATTTGTATTTATTAAAATATTTTTGTCAAAAGCATTTCCAGATATATAAATTGAAAAAGGGAGGGATAAAACATGTGACAGAAAAATGATGGAGTAGATTGTGTAGGGTAGAATCCAAATTGTACAAAACTCAAAAAACTACCTGTACATGTTACATTTCTGTGTAGACTATCGTTGGAGAAGAGTACTGAATATCCCATGGACTGCTGAAAGAGCAAATAGAGAGGTCTGAAGAAAGAACAGCCAGAGTGTTTGTTCCTTGGTGGCAAAGATATTAAAACCTCACTTCTCACACTGTGGTCATGTTGCTTGCTGTTGTTGATTGCTGTTAAGTTGGAACTGACTCATTGCTGAACTTGCAGCAGTTTTTCAGAGGCTGGAAGTCACCAGAGAGGAGATTGCCCATCCTTCTCTCATGGAGCAACTGGCATCTAGTAGATTTGAACTGGATGCCTGGTTGCAGCACACCTTCTTACTATTAGTCCAACAGAGTTTCCTGTCTCTAGGCAAGCTGCTATTGTTGTTATATACCATCAAGACAGAACTGACCCGTAGTTGACCTTCCAGGAGAGGTTTCAAAGGCAGTAAATTGTAAGGGAGGAAATTGTCCACCTTTCTCCCATGGAGCAGCTGTTCAAGGGTCACTATGGATTGCACTTGACTCAATGGAACCTAACACCAATATAGTGTAAAGTGACTATAATTCTTGTGGACTATTATGGGGAATAATCCTATTCCCCTTTCCTTCTGGGGAAGTCTACATTGAAAGAATGAGGAGGAGGCATACTTTGCAATTAGATATTTTCTTATGATTTTAATTCTTGAATATAATTTTATATTACTCTTTTTTTTAAACTGTACTGAAAAATACTGCGTAATAATATAAGAAATATAATTAATGTCCCCGAGTTGTACATGTAAAATTGGAAATCGTAAATGTTTTGTTATATATATTTCAACATAGTAAATGTTTTTTAAAATACCGTGCAATAGAAATACCTATGTGTTTGCATGGGGTCACAGAAAAAGAAGAAATTCATTCTGTCTGGAAGAATCCGTGAAGACCAGATAATCATGAATAGGTAGGAACTTGCTAGACTAAATATAAAAAGGAGTACTCATGTCTGAAGCATATTTGAAGGTTCTGAAATGAGAGCTTGTAAGATTGTCAGTTAACTGTACACACTTTGATGTGTAGGGTTGGCAGGAAATGAGTCTAGGAAGTGAGATAGAGATTAGATGACTTTAGATTAATTCGCAAGTGAAATATTCAAGTCTACCAATAACTACTTGAAAGAATATTTTCATTGTAGGTGATTTAAGATATTTTTTTTAATACCATTTGCCACAGAAGGTGTTCCAGTAAAGGAAAAGAATTTCCTGTTGAAGATGGCTGCTAGCAGGGGTATTAGCTGTTTCATTCTCTCCAATGTGAGTTGTTTGGAGAGGAAATATACCAGTTAAAAAATCAAAGACGACCAAATTGAAGCACCCTTTCACTACTTAACAACTGTTAAGTCTGGGAAACAGCCACAGTTCAGCGTCAATGTTTCCACCTATAGGGCACAGATTATAAGAATTATAAACTTCATAGGATTCATAAGGATTAACAGAGATGGTATATTCAAAGAACTTAGTATACTGTCTGGCATTTAATGAGCCCTCAATAGTAGTTCAAATCCACCAGCTGCTGTACCAGAGAAAGATGGACAATCTTCTCCTATAAAGATTTACAGCCTCAGAAACCTGGTGGAAGGTTGCATTGAGTCAGAACTAATTCACCTGTAGTAGGTTTCTTACTGATTTTTTTAAGGCACCCTGATGCAGCAGTGCATTACATGTTGGACAGCAAACCAAAAAGTTGGCAGTTTGAGTACACCAGTCATTTTAGAGTAGATTGATAGTCTGGAAAACCCAATGAAGAATCACTGTGAATCACAAAACGCTCAACAACAGTGGGCTTCCCTTTGTTATTGTTAACAAACAATGATTATGACGCCATCAGAACCTTACTGATGAAGTGAAATTAACACATTTCCAGAGGAAAATTGAGGTCTGCAATTTTAACCTAAAAGACATCTCACCCCTAAATTGTTCTCACTTGTTTTTTTCTGCCGCTAAAGCATCAGCAGTATTCTTGTTCTGCCAAGGACCACCTGGGTAACTTGTTTCATGGCTGTAGGAACTGTCAGCTAATTTCTAATACATATCTCATCGCCTCCAGTCCTACCAGCTATACCCAGGATGCTGAACCACATCTAGAGCTGCTAGACTGTGACTTTAAATGAATACTTTAAAAATTCAGAATATTAACTTTGCCTTAGGCAATCCAATAATATAAAAGCCTTTCTGTCTAACTTTATAATATAAAAATATTTTAGCCATTTCTTCTACTAAGGATGCTCCCCAATGGTGCTTCATCTTAAATACAGAAGAAACAAATCAATCACTATGGAAAAAATGTCACTGAACATGTATCAGCAACACAACCTTAACTAGGTATCACAAAATAAAAAGGGGGAAAGTTTATAGTAAGTGTCAAATTATCTTTTTATATTGAACCCCTAACACTGGATCCGCATGAAAAGTATGAAAGAATCTAGGTTATAGACACTTATATCTAATATTTTAGTGATATATTGTTCCCCTTTAACACCTATTGTCTGATTTCTCTGTTAACTCACACATGATACCATCCACATTCCCTCTCCGTCGTTAAAATGGTGTATCATGTTTTCCAAACCAGAAATTAAAGTGCATATTTCTATAATAATGCTACAGTACCAAACAATAGAACCAGAGCCAAAATCCTATTGTGAGTAAGTTAATTCTGACTCACAGCAACCGTATAGGAGAGACTATCATTTTTACAGAGACAAAGTGCTTTATCTTCCTCCCACAGCAAAATTTGGTGGGTTCCAACTACTGAAATTTCCATTATTAGCTAAGTACTTAAAACTACTGTACTATCAGGGCCTCTGCCAATGGAATTGTTACTGTGTACCACAGAGTCAGAACCAACCCTTAGCTGACTCTCTAGCAGGTTTTCAGAGCCAGTTAATCACACAGGAGGAGATTGCTCATCCTTAGCCCAAGGAGCAGCTGGTGGCCTTGAACTGCGTGCGTTCAGGATTGCAGTGCAGGTTCTTGCCAGTAGGCCATAGAGGGTCTCAAAAGAGACTTTTTCTTCCTAAATTTTGGAACAATGGTAGAACTCATCTGACAATTAAAAATGGGGTTTCCCTCCTCCCGATATTTTCCTTGAAATGGGAAATATTCAATTTTAAATTCAAAGTATTTTATATGTACTTTCAGTTCAAAGTAATTTGTGTTTTGAATATGTATTAAAGGTGAGGAGAAAAAGGAGAAGTTTTCAGTTTCTTTGTTAAAAAGTAGAATGACAGAAATTGACTACATTATAAGAGTGAAAGAAACAAGAGGAGAAAAGGAGATAGAACATCATCATGAAGATTTTAGTCTTTTTCCCTAAAAATTAAATGAGGTTAGATTCAATAATAATGTAAAAATTGGGGAGGAATATAGTATTATGGTTTAAATAAAAATGAAAATTTCTTGAATAATAATTTTATTTTTGTTGGACTCCACAAATGCCCCACATTGGTGAATACTGTTTATAGGGGTTTTGAAGATTGGTTTTGCGGTTTGTTTGTTTTTTTACTTTCTGCAGATTACTTTCATATTTATGTCCCCTGGAGAGAAGAGACTTACCTCATATAGCAGAGCTATAAGATACCTTAGTACTTGCATTATCCTAAATATTGACAATTCACAATTATGATCACAGGGGGGGAAGATCATTCCCCAGAAAAAAGTTAGTAGTGACTTAAACATTTTTCTCTAATATTTCACTAGTATTTGAATATGATATGCATTTTTCCTTGTTATAAATCAAAGAACTTGACGTTTTCATCACTCTGGGTGTTGTTAAGGAGAGAGCATCATTAAAGGATGCTTCAAAGCATGAACAATCTTCTCAACTTCTCAACATCCACAATTCTTTGAACTCTGATTACTGAACTGTGGAAATCATATCTTTTTTTCTTAAGGTTAATGTCTTATTAGCGCTTCGTATTTTAAAAAAGAATAAAGACTAGGAGACTGTTTCTGGGCTATGATCTTTGAAAGTAAAAACAAAATCTATAGTGTTTTTACTGGATTAATTCAAGTGGAATCTAAAATGTTGTGGAAGAAATTTACAATCCCAATATTTTTTTTACCTTCTTCCTTTATAACAATAACCATGAATTTTATCTGCATACTCAGGCCTGTTGTTGTTTTAAAAGTGAAATATCATGGCCTCTTTCACAGCAATTTGTGGTTGTATAGTTTTGTTCAATGGGATATAAGCAGAAGTTACATATTCAACGTCCAGCTTAGACCTTTAAAATAAAGAGTTTGCCATATATACTTCTTTTCTATCTTTCCTACTGCCTATAATATAGACATAATAAAAGTAACTTGACAGCTATTTTAAATTACAAGATGAAAGGTAAATATGGAATAACAAGAAAGAAAGAGACTGAGTTTTCAACCTCATGCAGCCACAATTGTATTGACCTTGTGCTATTTACAGTCAGTCTGTTATATTAGAAATAAGCAACTTTAAATTTTACTTTGTTTTTATTTTGAGAGCTTTGTTGCTGTTGTTGAAGATTGCTGTGGACGGGAGCTTGACTCATAATGGCCCTATGAACAAAAGACATGTAGCCTTTAATGTATGGTATAATTAGTACACAATAAACTCCACAGACTTGCATAGATAACTTAATAAATCAATGGCGTAATGGCAAGGAGTTGTGCTGCCAATCCAAAGGCAGGAAGGATGACTTGAATCTACCAGTTCCTACGTGATAGAAACATGGGCAATCTCTTCCTACACAATTTACAGCCTCTGAAAACCTGCTGAAAGGTCAGCTATGAGTTGTTTCTCAAACAAAAGCACCTAAGAATAGCAACATACTCAACTGAGACACCTTTCTATATACCTAATGCTTGGTATATAAATGTGCAGGGCAAGCAGAGAAAAGAATTAAGTAAATTCATTCAAGCCTGAATGACTCATATTGGTGATGTAGGCATAGTTTTACAGATATTTATTCTAAGGTGCAGAAACTCAGTAAGAAGTAAATCAAGAATGTCATAGAGATTGGGATGGTCCCTTGAGCTCATTAGAAATAACACTACTGGACCTGAAGCACCTGCTGCAGTCTTCAATATGGATGAAAGCTCAACATCAAGAAAATAATGATTCTAACCACTGAGCCAATAAGCAACACCATGAAAGATGAAGATATTGAGATTGTTAACAATTGTAGCTTGCTTGGGTCCACAATCCATTCTCTTGCCACCAGCAGCCAGGAAACCAAAAGACAAATTGGATTAGGAAAATCTGCTGTCTGGGACCTCTCCAGTGTGCAAAAATGTCAGTCTAGAGACTAAGGTGTGCCTGTTCCAGGTCATAGTCTTCACAATTACTTGTTATGCATCCAAGATCTGGACAATGAGTAAGGATGATAAAAGAAGAATTGATGTCTTTGAGTTGTGGTGATGGAGAAGAACATGGAACCTACCATGGACTACCAAGGAAACAAACAAGTCTGTCCTAGAGAGGAAAAAACCAAGTTGTTTCTTGGAGGCAAAGATTTTGAAGCTTCATCTGACATACTTTGGGCATGTTGCCTAGAAATATCAGTCCTTGGAGAAAAACATCATACTGGGAAGGTGGAGGAACAGTATGCATGAGGGAGACCCTGAATGAGATGGGTTGACACAATAACTGGGATAATTGGGGGTAGATGTGTCAGAGTCAGTGAGATTAATTCAGGTTGGGGCAGGGTTCAGAGCTGTTATAGATAGGGTCACTGAGAGTCACAGGTGATACAAAGGCACATAATAACAACAACAATATTGAGAAAGTTGTTGCTAAAAACAAAAATATACAACACTTGAAAGTGCAAGGATAGTGAGCTTAGTATGGAGTAGAGAGTAACTTTCCAATCTCGAAAGTTTATATGGAGTCTTGAGGTGAAGCAATAAGTGAAGCATTCAGCTGCTCTCCTGAGTGGATTATGGCTTGTTGGGGACCACTTGAGATTTGTGCCTCCTAGCTATTAATTTCTATTAAATGTAAATTTGAAAGGCAAAATTCATATTCTTTGAATATAAATCTCCCAGTTACAGCAAAAATTTTTATACTCCAGTTACAGCAAAATTCTAAGTAGAAAAAAATTAGGGAAAGTCTTCAATAGCAGAAATTCTAAATGCTTATTTAAATGTCTGAATTTCAGGTCTCAGGAATGACCTGTTGTTTTAGAGATTTGCTACCTTATTTGCAATGCCATCTAGACAGTAATTGCAAAGACCATTGATCAAAAGTTGAAGTGCCAGATATGTGTATTGAATTTCTAACTGAGTAAATAAACTTTGTGAGATATGTTCTTTTTTCTCTGCATTTTCTGACCCCTTGTGTTTTCAGAATTCTCTAGTCCACTCAGGGCTCTGTAAGGGAAGGATATTTCATGATGGATTCAGAAAATAGGGAAAAATTCAAGGAACAGGTTATTTTGTAGTATGATTCCCAAGACTTTCTTTAAGTATATATACTAGAACAATTTCTTTTTAATAAAAGGAAGAACTGTCAAAAGGAATCCTTTTCTATCATTTAAGGACCTCAGAATCTACTTGGGATACAGATAAAATTGAAGAGTTAAAATTGTTCTTCAAATTATCAGAGAAATAAAATGGTACAGAGGGTGTTGGGGAATAAAAAGCAGAATGTGGAACCTATTTTTGTTATGTGTCATTCAGTCACCTGTGACTTATAGCGACCCTATGGACAATAGCTCTGAATCCTCTCCTATACTGAGCCAATCCTACTGTCTTCTCCAGCACCACAAAGCAAAGTTATCGATTCTTCTTCTGTCAACTTTAATCACTATCAGCTCTCTGATGCATAGAAAGTAATTGCAAAGACCATGTCCTGGATCACATGCATCTTAGTCTCTAGACAGACATCTTTGCACATCAGCACTCTGGTGAGGTCCCTGACAGCTGACTTTCCCAAAACAACTCATCTTTTGATTTTTTTAACTGTTGGTGCCAAGAGTGTTGCCTATCGATTTGAGAAAGTTGAAATTATTAACAACCTCAGTCTCTTCTTCATTTATCATGGTGCTTCCAATTGGCCAGTGGTTAGAATATTTGTTGGTGGGTTTGTTGGTTTTGTTTTGTGTGTGTTTTTTATGTTGAGCTTCAATGTATATTGAGGACTGCAGTTCTTGACCTTCTGCAGCAAATGCTTCAAGTCTTCCTCAGTTTCAGGATCAAGTTTGTTTCATCGGCATAACACAGGCTGTTGAGTGTTCCTCTACTCCTGATGCCACATTCCTCCTTATAAGGTCCAACCTCCTCAGTGATCTGTTCTGCATATAGATTGGAAAAGTATGGAGACAGGAGTCTCAAGTTGCAATACTGATAGATGCTATAGGCAGAAATTGGATGATTTAGGAAGCATCAAAAGAAAATGAAAGAAGTACACAGACAAACTGTACCAAAGAGAATTTACTGAAATTGAAGAATTTCATGAAATAATATGTAATTAAAAGGAAATGGTGATAAAAGAAGAAGCTCAAACTGCTCTGAAATAATTGACAAAAAAACAAGGCCCCAAGGATTGATGGAATACCAACTGACATATTTTAATAAACAGATGCTGTCCTGGAAATTCTCACCAGGTTGTGCCAGGTAACCTGGAGGACAACAACCTGGAGGACAACTGACTAGAAGAGATCCATATTTATTCCCATTCTAAAAAAAAAAGTTGATCCAACAAAGTATGGAAATTATCAACAATATCACTAAAATCACATGCAAACAAAATCCTGAAGAGCATCCACAAACAACTGGAACATCAACAGAGAACTGCTAGAAATACAAGCTGGGTTTAGAACAGGCCTTGGCACTAGGGACATCATAGCAAATGGCAAATGGATGTTGGCCAAAAGCAGGCTACCAGAAGAATATCTGTCTGTTTCATTGAGTATGAAAAGGCGTCTAACTTTGTGTAAAACAACAAATTGTGTCTAGTCTTGAAAAGAATAAGGATCCCAGAACATTTGGTTGTGTTCATGTGAAACCTATACTTGGACCAGAAAGCAGTCACCAGACAGATTAAGGGAACACAGCATGGTTCAGAATAAGGAAATGAGTGTGTCAGGGGTGCATCCTGTCCTGTCTACCTTCTTAATAGCTTAAGGAAATTTAAGTATTTAATTTCTAGCTTCATGTGACTTGGTTTTCCAGAAAGGCCTTACTGGGCAAGCATTCAAAATAATGTTAAACCGAATTTTGTTTCCTCAAGATTCAGCTTGCTAAAAGAAATCTCCGAAACCAAGTTGAATCAGAGGGTTAATGATTAATTCTGGTTTACTTTGCTTCCCATCTAGATCATGTTTATATATTGATATTATCAACGTTTATAGATCAAAATGTGAGTGTCATGAAAATTTAGATACAAGGACAGAGATTGGTTTGTTGTTGTTTTTTTTTTTTCCTTTTCCCCCCTCCTTTTTATTTTAAAGAAGATTTAAACAACTTTTGTCATGCAAGGCCAACAAATATGTGAACAAGCAATTTTATGGGGACAGAAAACAAGTTCTCTCTCCACTCTGCAGTTATTTATTCTCATTAATGTTGAGTTGATTCAGATTCTTAGCAACCATCTCTTGTGTTTGTGACACTATAAATGGCAGAAAGGAGAAGGTTGTCCTTTTTCCAGTGGAACTACCCGTGTATTGAACTGCCCTAGACACTTGGCCTTTGGCTTAACAGTGCAACTGTCCACAGACTACACCAGAATAGCTCTATTGTTGCTTAATTGTTGTTGTTGTTGTTCTGTACCTTCAAGTCAAGGATGACTCATAGTGACCCTTTGAACAATAGGTTTGAACCCTGTCCTATCCTGTGCCATCTTCTTCATCTCTGATACACTTGAGCCGATTGTTGCCTGCAGTCAGTGCCAATCCATCTCATTTATGGTCTTCTTAATAGAAGTACGAATTTCAGTCTTTGTACCTGTAACATGCTGATAATCCTGCCCAACTTATGGGGTTATAGTGAATGAAATTAAGTGACTTATAAAATAACATGAAATCTCCTGGAAACAAAGTTAATGTTAGTTTCTCCTCCTCATTATGAAACAACTGGGATCCTTTTATTGATATTTTACTTTAAAACAAAACTTATTGCTGTTAAGTCAATTCCAATTGCATACTCTGACCCTACAGGAGAAAGGAGAATGATTAAAATACTATTGAATACAGAAGAACAAGAAGCATTAACAGAAAAATCAAGAACACAGTGAAGTTCTCTGAGATTAACTTTACATATGTTCTATTCAAGGTTAATTTACAAGTAAGCTGGTTACAGGAAAACTAGCACAGAATTTGATGATGTTTCGCTACATCCATTAGAATTGTTAAAGTCTTCTATTTACTTTTTTATTCATCTGTTCACCATTCATTTCTATACCTATTCAAATTATGAGCAAACACAATAGATACTTGTAAGGAGCATCTGTTCGACAAGCCAGGCAGCTATGGTTTTCTCCTGGCATCACAGTGAACCACGCCCTGACATTTGTGAGCAAGGTTAAAAGGTGCAATGAGTCACTTAGGCTGAGGCAATAAAACACTTGGAAAAGGAATTTTCCGAGATTCCACAGATATGGTGCAGGTGAAGTACAAATACCATAAACTTACAGTCCACCTAACAGGACCTACTTGATTAAAGGAAGACCAGCGGAAGATAGGCTCCCATTTAAGTCCTTCACTAACGAAGTAGCATGTGCAAGGAATAGCCATCATCTTGTGTAAGGAACAGCCATCATCTTTGCCCTGACATCTTCTACTGAGGGGAGAAGTTGCTTATAATGTGACCTTTTCCTTAACTAGTTCTTGTAAGTAATAACAAGTGAAATGTTTTCACAAAATAATGGTGTTCTGGCTAAAATAGCAGACACAATATTTATGGAGTAATCCAAAATATTTATTGTTGCTCATTTTATAATGTTTTCCTGGCTTTCTAGAAACCAGACCAATCTCTAAGGAACACTCAGATTTGGAGTGTTGTCTTACAGGCATGGAATATTTGAGCAGGATATGTTACGTTTGATCAATTTTTTAAAAAATCAAACAAAAGAAATTCACATGGAAAAAAAACCCCACCATATATATATATGAAAATTTTATGAAAACCAGTTTAAAAAATAAAATATATAGGCTCTCAACCAGCTGCAGGAGAGGGGACAGATACACAGGTTGGCCAGTAACACCATCTGAAACTTAGCGATTGCACTGTTGGGCCTTGCCCTGTCCCTAAGCCTTTGCCCAGGCAGGAATAGGCTCTCTCTTAGCCAGCCAAAAGAGAGGAGACATGTATGTGAGTCGAGCATTATTAACCAACTGAGACTTGAGGCCTGTACTACTAAGACCTAGCCACTTTTCTGGGCCTTTTTTTTAGCAAACTATCCCAGGCAGCACTCCTGGAACTTTGTCTACCCCTGGGGGAAACCACTACCACTTTATATCAAAATACAAAACAGGACAGAGAAGCAGTTGACCTCAACTTCCTGCCACTCAAAGGATAAATTGATGAGAAGCTTGCTACAGGAAACAGAGTAAGGAACACACATTCTGTAGGGTAAAATGCCACTAGGAAATAAAATCAGAGGCAAGGCTTAATGTCTGCAACTTATCAATAGCATCATGAAGATAAGAAACTGATAACCACCTACTCAGACAAAAGAAAATGCATCACACATACCAAGAATTTCACTTCATGTCAGGATGTAGCAGACAAGTTCAAACTTGATGATAAAGCAAATCAAGCCTTCTCCTAAAAAAGCAGATCTGATCACAGACCCAAGGTATGAGTCTCAATGAATACCCTAGAGACAGAGAGGCAAAAGAAATATATTGGTGTGGAGCTCTATGAAATTCTACTGATGAGATTACAAATTATGGAAAAAAAGAATTGAAAACATAAAGAAAGAGGTTATTGCTGTTTTTATTGTTACGTGTCATCAAGTTGCTTGTGACCCTGAAACGTGCTTTATCCTGTGCCAACTTTATTGTCTCTGACACACCTACTCCCTCATTAACTCAGTAACTGAATTAATCAATTTCACCAAGTTCTTCCTCTCTTGCACTGTCCCTCCACCCTTCCAAGCATGATGTCCCTCTCTAAGGACTGGTCCCTTCTTGCAACATGGTCTGAGTATGCCAGACAAAGTCTCAGAATCCTTGCCTCCAAGGAGCATCCTAGTTTCACCTTCTCCAGGATGAATTTGTTTGTTCTGCAGGCAGTCCATGTTATATTCAATACTCTTTTCCAGTGTCATAGATCAAAGGCATCAATTCGCCTTCTATCATCCCTAGTCATTGTCAAGCTTTCTGACTCATTGCAAGTAATTGTGAAAACTATGGCCTGAATCAGGCATACCTTGGTCTTCAGACTGACATTGTTTCTTTTCAGTACTCTGGAGAAGTCCCTGACAGCAGACTTTCCCACTGTAATTCATCTTTCGATTTCCTGGCTGCTGGTACCAAGAGTGTTGATTGTGGAGCCAAGTAAGCTAAAACTGTTAATTATCTCAATCTTTTCACCATCTAGCATAATGCTGCCAGTTGGCCCAGTGGTGAGAATCTTTGTTTTCTTAATGTTGAGCTTCAATCCATATTGAAGACTACAATCCTTGATCTTTTGGAGCAAGCACTTCAGGACCTCCCCTGTTTCAGCAAGTAGGGAATAAAGAGGTACAAGAAATTTTTTTCCTTTTAAATCATCCCAAGACAGAGAGAATTCAACTAAGATAGTACTAAAAATAATAGAAATGCATGAAAATACAATTCAAAATATCAAGACTGAAAAAAGGCAGACTTTTTCAACATAATAGAGAGACAAAAAAAAAACAAAACAGGATAGGAAAGATGGAACAGAGAATCGGTAAGCTTAAAGACAATAACCTCAATGTACTGTTGTTGTTGTTGTTATGTGCCATCGAGTCGTTTGCGACTCATAGCGACCCTATGTACAACAGCCCTAAACGATGCTCTATCCTGTGCCAGTCTCATTGCCTCTGACACACCCATCCCGATTACCCCAGTCACTGAATCAATCCACCTCATAGAGGGTCTTCCCCTCCTGCGCTGTCTCTACCAGAAT
>NW_006399940.1:5495698-5510834 GCF_000299155.1 Elephantulus edwardii | reverse complement strand
ATTCTATCTCCAGCTTCATTTCTGTCACCAAGTCCATGTTTTCTAACTACTGATTCTTCTTCCCTGTTCCCAACTTTTGCATTCCAGTCCAGTGAACACCACTATCATTCAGATATATGTACCAATAACCAGAGCCAAAGAAGAAGAAATAGATGATTTCTACCAACTCTTACTGGCAGAGATAGATCGAACATGCAATCACGATGCTCAATGTACTAGAAGAAGAAATAAAAGACTGAAAGAAAATGAAGAAAACATTATAATCACAGAGTATAACAGCAAATAGAACAACATATGTGTGATAAGACTCCCAGAGTCAGGGGGTGGGAGTGTGGGGAAGAGGTGTTTGTTGGTAATGCAATGAGAAAATTGTGGAAGATACTAGAAGAAAACTTCCCAGATATCACAAATAATGAGAAAAATCTACATTCAAGTAGGTCAGTGAATTCCAAGCAGACTAGGCCCCAAAAGAAAATCATCAAGACATATAAAAACCATATTCTCCAAAATCAAGATAAGTTAGAATACTAAAAGCAGCTTAAGAAAAACAAAGTCATCTACAAAGGACAGCCAGTTAGATTAACTTTGACTTCTCAGCAGAAACTATGTGAACAAAAAGACAACAATGGGATGGCATAAACAGAAGGCTGAAAGAAAATAATTGTCTGCCAAAGATCCTGTTCCCAACAATGCTGTCCCTCAAATATAGAGAAATTAGGTAATTTGCAGAAAGGCTAGAGCTTAAAGAATTTGTGAAAACAAGATCGAAAGAAATACTAAGAAAAGTCCTTTACAGATAAAAAGAGAGCAAAGGAAAGTGGATCGACCAAATCAAATAGTAACAAAAGGGGGGAGGGAAATACAGCAAAATGGCAAAAATAAAACCAGCCTCTCAATAATCACACCTACTGTGTATGGCTTAAATGGATTGATTAAAAGGAAATGAGTAGCAGAATGGATATAAAAAGATAGCCCATCAATGTATTGCACAGAGGAGACATGCCTAAGATGTCAGGAAAATTATAAACAAAACTTAAAGAGTAGGAAAAAAATACACCTAGGAATAATAATAATGTAAGAGTAATAAAAATATACCTAGAAATAATAAATAATAAGTATGTAAAAAAGCAGCCATGAGAATAATAATCATTTATAAATAGAGTTCATAGGGAAAACCAGCATAAAATATAAGGAAGGGCAGTATATAATGATTAAAAGCACAATATATCAAGACGACATAACTTTAGTTAAAATCTTTACACAACAATGTAGACCTGTAAAATATATACTACAACAGTTGACAGATTTAAAGAAAGAAATCGACAGCACCTCAATAGTAGTAGGAGATTTTAGCATACCACCAGCATCAAAGGACAGGTGAGTTTGTTTGAAAGAAACTCAAAATATACAAAAGATATGAAAAGATGCAGAAGGATTAAACTACATAATTAGCCAACAAAATTTGGTAGATATCTTCAGGGCAATTCACCCAACAAAAACTCAAGTGCACATGGTACAAAATTGATCATATACAGGGACACAAAACAAGTCTCAACAAATAAAAAAATATTTAAATAAAACAAACAATTTATCTTCTTAGACAACACAACTATAAAACTAGAAATTAACAAGAAGAAGATAAAGTGTAAAAACCCACCAACTTGAGCAATATTGGGTTATAAAAGAAATAAAAAATGAAATAAAAATGTTTCTCTAAATGAATGAAAAAAAAATATCAAAACCTCTGGAATAGAGCAAACACAGTTCTCATAAGACAGTTTTTAGCAATAGGCAAAAACATAAAAAAAAGAAAGAAAATAGACTATTTAATGCCTCCAGACAACAGAAAAAAAGAACAATAAACTAATCCCACAGCTTCTAGAAGAAAGAAAATTATAAGGATAAAAGCTAAAATCAATAGGATAGAATCATAAAAATAATTAAAACCATCAAAAAGGTGAAGAGCTGATTTTTCAAAATGGTCAATAAAATAGACAAACCGTTGACAAACTTAAGGAAAGAAAAAGAAGACATAACATGAATAAGAAAGGAAAGAAATGGTGTCACAACAGAACCAGCTGAAATTAAATTGATACTATTGGAATATTATGAAAGCTATGCTCAGACATACATCAGAGAGCTGGAGAATGACTAAGAAGGATAGAAGAATAGATGCCTTTGAGTTAATGTGCTGGAGAAGAATACGGAATATAAAAAGGTCTGTTAAGAGCATAACAGGTCTATCTTGGAGAAGGTGAAACCAAGCTGCTCCTTGGAGGCAAGGATTTTGAAGCTCCATCTCATAAACTTTGGGCATGCTGCCAAGAGGGACTAGTCTCTCCTTGGAGAAGGACATCATGCTTGGAAGGGTTGAGGTACAGTTAAAGAGAAGACTCTGGATGAGATGAATTGACTCATTAACTGGGGTAGTGGGGAAAGATGTGTCGGAGACAATGAAATTAGCTCAAGATAGAGCAGAGTTCAGAGCTGTTGTACATAGGGTCACTGTGAGTTCAAGTCGACAGTATATAACAACAACAACATACTCAGATAAATTTGAAAAGCTAGAGGAAATGAACATATTTCTATAAACCCACAAGCTACCCAGATTAACATAGATGTAGAACAGTTAGCAGACCCATCACAAAATAAGAAATTGAGCAGATCATAAAAAGACTTCATCCTAAAAAGAATCCTGTCCAAGATGGCTTCTCAGCTGAATTCTACCTAACATTTGGAGATTAATTATTACCACTTGTACCTAAATTATTTTTTAAAAAATAGTAAAAGAAGGAAGTGAGCATAATTTTAATAACAAAACCAGGCAAAGATATCACCAAAAAATAAAACTATATACCAATGTTTCTCACAAACATAGATGCAAAAATCCTTGGCCAAATCATGGCCTATAGAATCTAACAGTATACTAAAAAAATAACTAATCATGACCAAGTGGGACTCATACAGGTATGCAAGGTTGGATCAGCATAAGAAAAAGTATTAATGTAATTCATCACACTAACAAAGCAAAGAACAAACACCTTATGGTTCTATCCATTGATGCAGAAAAGGCCTTTGACAAAATTCAACATGTTTTTCTCATTATAATACTAAAAAAATAGGAATAGCAGGTAATTTGCTAAATAGAGTGAAAAATATCTATGCAAAACCAAGAACCAATATTATTCTCAGTGAATTAAGACTAAATTTCCCTTGCAATCAGGGACCACACAAGGATGCCCACTATCACCACCCCTATTCAATGCGGCATTAGAATTACTTGCTAGGGAAATAAGATAAGAGCAAAATTAAGGGGCATCTAAATTGACAAAGTATTGGTAAAACTGTCACTTTATGCAGATAATATGACAGTGAGCACAGAAAAACCCAAAGACTCAATTAAAAAAACTCTTTAGATCTAGTAGACCAATTTAGTAGAGTGGCAAGATACAATATCACTACACAAAAATCAGTGGAATTTCGTCACCTCAACAAAGAAAGTGTGGATATGGAAACTAGAAAAGCAAAACCATTTACAACAACCAACCACAAGACGAAATGATATTTCAAACAAGAGGCTTATACTGGAAGTTTGCAGAACACTACAGGGCCTCTACAAGCAAAAGACTAATAATCCAGTAATAAAATGTGCAAAAAAAAAAAAATCTCATTCGTAAGGAAGACATTCAAATGTGTGACAGACACATGAAGAAATGTTCAAAATCATTGGTAATCAGAGAGATGCAAATGAAAACAACAATGTGATACTGTCTCACCCTAGTAGCAGTAGCAAAGTTTAACACAACAGCAAAAAAAAATGTTAGAGAAGATGCAGAGAGATTGGAACTCTCATGCACTGCTGTTGGGATTGCAAAATAGTGCAAACACTCTGTAAGCCGGTTTGGTGTTTCCTCAAAAAGCTGTAATTAGAAATCCATGTTGTTGTTGTTGTTGTTGTTGTTGTTGAATCAACTCCTACTCATAATGAAACTATGTAAAATAGCTCTGAACCCTATTCTATCTAGAGCCAATTTCATTGTCCTGACACATCTACCCTCATTACCCTAATCAATCCATTTCATCCAGGTGTTTCCTCTCTTGCTCTGTCCCTCCACCCTTCAAAGTATGATGTCCTTCTCCAAGGATTGGTCCCTCTTTCAAACATGCCCAAAGTATGTCAGACAGAACTTCATAACCCTTGCCTCCAAGGAGCAGTATGGTTTCACCCTCTTCAGGACAGAGACGTTTTTGTTCTCTTATCGGTCCATGCATGGCCCCAACTATCACACTGCTAGGAACATATCCCTAGGGGAATAGAAGTGAAAAACAAACTGAAATATGTACACCTATGCTCATAGCAGCAGTATTCACAATAACAAGAAAATGGAACCAGTTCAAATGCTCATCATCAACAACAACAAAAATGGATTGAGAAATTGTATGTACATTCAAATGAAATAACAGATATGTCTTGGAGAGGGTGCAGCCACAGTGCCCTTTGGAGGCAAGAATGATAAGGTTTTGCCTCACATACTTTGGGCATGTTGTTAGGAGGAGCTTTTCCTTGGAGAAAGACATGATGCTGGGAAGGGTAGAAGGTCAGAAAAGGAAAGGAAGACCTTCAACTAAGTGGACTGACGAGGTGACTGCTGCAATGGACTCTTGTGTGTCAGGAAGTGTGAGGCAGGAACAGGATAGAACAGGCTTTAGGTCTTTTGTTCAAAGGGTCACTATGTTTAGTATTTGACTCAATGGCACCTAACAACAACAACAACATGCCACACTAAAGAAGTACAATTTAATAAAATATGGTATAACATGAGAGTCTAGAGAATGCTGTTGCTGTCGTTGTTGTTAGGTGTTGCCACGTTGCCTGAGATTCATAGTGACCCTATGTACTGCTCTGAACCCTGCTCTATCCTGAGCTAACCTTATCATCACTGAAACACCTACCCCCATTATCCTACTTACTGAGTCAATCCATCTCTTGTGCTGTCCCTGCAACCTCCCAAGCATGATGTTTCTCTCCAAGGACTGGTCCACTTTGCAACATGTCCAAAGTAGGTCAGAATCCTTGCCTCCATAGAGCAGCCTGGTTTCACCATCTCTAGAACAGACCTGTTTGTTCTTCTAGCAGTCCATGGTATATTCATTACTCTTCTCCAGCACCACAACTCAAAGACATCAATTTTCCTTCTATCATCCCTAGTCATTGTTCAGCTTTCTGATGCATAGCTCATAACACCATGACCTTGATCAGGCACATCTTAGTCTCCAGACTGACATTGTTGTTCTTCAGTACTCTGCTGAGTGAAATAAGTCAGTTTCATGAGGACAAATACTACATAAGACCATTATTGTAAAAATAGAGGAGTAATTGAGAAATATGTGTATACATTGTCAAAAGAGAAAAGGGAAAGGGAGAAGGAAACATGAAAAGGGGAGAAGGAAATCACTAGGGTAGCAGAGGTTAGTGGTCAGAAGGGAGGGTCGTGAAGGAATAGGAAAGATGCAGTGGAGATTTGAAAACACAGGCTGACAATAGACTTAGATCTATGATAATTAACTATATAAAATACAATGTATATGGATGATTGTGTAAAACACAATATCCATGAATAAAACAAAATACATATGAATGTATGCAAGCAATAAAAATACTGTTTTTTGCTGTTGTCTTCCGTGAAATTGTAACCTACCCATTAGCTGACTCTCCAGCAGGCTTTCAGAGGCAGTAACTCGCACAGGAGGAGATTGTCCATCCTTCTCCCACAGAGCAGCTGGTGGATTCGAACTGTATGCCTTTGGGATTGCAGTGCAGTTTCTTCCACTAGGCCATCAGAGCTCTAAATAATATATTAGAAGGGGGGGGGAAGTAAGTTTATAGGAAATATAAAATAAATTAAATACATACATACATACATAAAAGTATGGAAAGGTAGTGGTAATTAAAGGTGGAAGTGAGAAAAGATTAATTAAAAATTTATTTCTGAAAGAAATATAATCAAATGTAAGAAAAAATATTTACTAAGGATCTACTATTTTCTAGGTACAGTTCCCATTACCAGTAATTAAAAAACAATTAGAAGCTTTCATCTTAATTAATCTAATAGTCTAGCATCAGTGATAGGTGAGTTCTCAGTCTAAACACAATACAATAAGTGTGTGTGTGAGAGTACAAAGGAGACAGTATCACATGAATGTGTCTATACAAGTACTCCAACCCCAAAACACAGTTTCTATTTTTTTAAATTGTTAGTTATGTTGTTTTTGTGGTGGTGTGCAGTCGAGTTCCCTGTGCCTCATAGTGACCCTATGTACAACAGCTCTGAAGCCTGCCCTGACCTGAGCCAGTCTCACTGACTCTGACACAACTACCCCCATTGCCCAGTCACTACATCAATCCATCTCATCTGAGGTCTTCCTTCCCTGTGCTGTCCCTCCACCCTTCTGAGCTTGATGTCCTTACACAAGGATTCATCCCTACTGGCCACATGCCCAAAATATGTGAAACAGAGCTTCAAAATCTTAGCCTCCAAGAAGAAACTTGGTTTCACCCTCTCTACAACAGATCTATTTATTTTCTTGGTAGTCCATGATATATTCAAGATTATTCTCCAACACCATGACTCAAAGGTATCTTTTTTTTTTGCATCATTCTTACTCATTGTCCAGCTCTCTGATGCATAACATAATTGTGAAGACGATGGCCTGGATCAGGAGCACATTAGTCTCTAGACTGACATTGTTGCTTCTCAGTTCTCTGGAAAGGTCCTTGACAGCAAATTTACTTAATGAAATTTGTCTTTTGATTTCCTGACTGTCGGTGCCAAGAGTGTTGATTGTGGAACCAAGCAAGCTGTAACTGTTAACAACCTCAATCTCTTTTCCATTCATCACTGTGCCTTCAATTGGCCCAATGGTCAAAATCTTTGTCTTCTTGATGTAGAGCTTCAGCCAGCCCAGGCCAGATGGGACATTCAAGCCCAGATCTGGATCAGAAATGCAGAGCTCCACACAGAGCCAGAGTCTGGTTTCACCTTTTGTGCCCCTAATTTATGTTGGGAATCCCAGCACGTCACACATGGCAGGAAGCTGAGACAGCCCAGGATCCCATCACCTTTGTTAACAACACTAGCATGCCAGATCTAAAAGAGACATAGTCCTCACCTTGGAAATCATTGTATTGTGACAGCCATGTGGTGCAAAAGGATGAGCAGAGACACTATGCCACAAGACACCAGTCCAGGAACTCGGTGGCAAGAACCTTTCCCCAAGTACTGCCTCTGACAAAAATCCCTACCTGAAACTGACGCATGATATTTGGACTAAAATCCTTCTAAAACCTCAGACAGAAATCATCTTCAGAGACCAGCAACATTGTGAGTTGCATGATGTCACAGAAGTGACTTGTGGCCTAAGCCATCATATCAAAGCGGGAGGGAGGTGATGGATGGGGATGGAGGGAGTGCAAACAATGCTAATATACAGAGAAAGGGAAGGAATCATATATAAATGCAGGGCTAGGGCACTACATGTATGGTTATCTCTGTAAGGCGAAGTATCTTCATTTTCCCTTTTTACTAAATCGCTTGTCTGTCAGAGGTTGTTCAAAAGCTAGACATTCATATTAAGACAGACTAGAAAGAAGGATTGTCTAATCACTTCTGAAATATAACAGGCCTTCGAAAACCATATGTACAATTGTTAGTTATAAACACTTTTAAATTTTTATTATTTTGGTTTGCATGCAAAATTTATATACACTGTGGTTCACATTTTTCTTTATTCACATTGTAATTTATACAATAATTCCCATACATTGTGTTTTATAAACTTAATCCCTGTTGAATTATAACCACCATTACTATGTCTTTTCCCGTCCCTGCAGGCAGGATCTTTCCCCTTTCCTTTACCTCTTCCCTCCACCCATCAAATTGAAAATACAGGTTCTTTGCTGCCAAATATGGGTCATCCAATTCTACATCTAATATCTTGCCAATAATATATATCTATGCAAACCTATAATAAAGACGACTGAAAAATAATCTTTGGCCTTGAATTGTGGTGTTTGCAAAGATTATTTAATGTGCTATGGACTGCCAAAAGAACAGACAGATCTGTGTTGAAGAAAGAGCAATCAGAGTGCTCTGTAGAGGCAACTTCACTTCATTTACTTTGGGCATACTTTTAGGAAGAACCAGTCCTTTGAGAGAGACATTATGCTAGGAAAGGTGGAGACTTGTCAAAGGAGATCCTCAACAAGATTGATTTAGGTAATGACTATCACAGTTAGGTGGAGCATGACAGATATCATGAGGACGTGCAGGATAGGGCAAGCAAGATTCAGATCTGTCATTCATAGAATCACTACAAGTCATAATCAACTAGATAGCACTTAACAACAACATGCAGACCTAAGAAACAAGATCTATTTAGCCTTTAAGTTACTATGCAAATTTCTGGATTATTTCCCAGCCAATTAGTATTTAGATCCAGAAAGATGCCCCTATAAGAATACTGATAAATATGTCAAAGCAGACATTAATTAGAGATGATAGACAACCCCCCCCCCAAGTTGGAAAAACAAAACTGCAAAACATTTTAGTAAGTTAAATTCACATCCAATATCTCTAGAGCGTGTGGGCTTTTCTTGTTAGCTAAACATTTTGTACCGGGAACAAAAGCTGGTTTTGCTTACATGGCTGAGTTTGGTTGAAGGGAGCGGTAAAATATCTGGAGTTTGAATTGCCCACTGACTTCCTGTGTATACGATAAATTCATGATTAACTGTATTCTCTGCCTGTTGTTAACGTATGCCTGTGGTCAGCAGTGATTTTAAGACACGAGGATCTAAATGTAAGTAAATGTATCTGTACGTCAAAGTATGTTTGGACCAACCTGGCTGCTGCCACTGCTGCAGTATCTTTGGTGCCTTTATTTGCTGAGGTAGTGCAGGTGTTAACTCTTAGAATCACTGCCTTATAAATCAACCTCCTCTTCCTCATTGCAACCCAAAGCTCTGGTGCCATACTCTGTAGGGAACTATGTTGCTAACCCAAAGTCAGTGCCTCTCTAGGGGTTTAAATTGATCAGGAGAAAGATGGGTAAACTCTCCCCCCATGTGATTTACAGTCCCCTGAAAATCCACCAGAGAGTCAGCTATGAGTCAGTTCCAATTCAATGTCAGTATGTTTAAGTTTTCAAAACTTTGTGAGGGGCTATTTCTACCAATGTCCCCTTAAGTAATTGGAAATGAATCACAAAGATATTATGTATTTGTTATACAAATGGAAATTCAGAAGACAAAATACAATAGCAATAAAAATCCAACTGATCTCTGAGATGCATCCCACCTAATCCCCTACTGTGTCGATGTTCTAAAATCACTTTTGTGACAGTATGGAAATGTGACTGAACCATTCTGAAATCAAGATAATCCTTTTTCTCACATGTAACTGAGAAAATAAAGTAAATCAGTCATGCATTTGTATTTATATTGGTATATATCAAGTGTTCAGTGAATTTCTTATTATTTATTGTTATTGTAAAGTGTTATCTAGTCAACTATTTAGACAACATTGCATCATTTTAAATCAAGAATGGAGTGTGTCATGGACAAAGTCTTTTTCCATATTTTTCACAATCTGTATTCAGGATAAATTATTTGGGAGGCTGGACTTTATGAAGAAGAATATGGCATCAGGATTGGAGGCAGACTCATCAAGAACCAGAATTATACAGATGACACAATTTTGCCTCTTGCAACTGAGAAGGATTTGAAGCATTTGCAATAGAAGATCAAAGATTGTAGTTTTCAATATGGACTGTATCACAACGTTAAGAAAAACAAATATTCTCACCACCAATTGGTAGCATCATTATAGATGGAGAAAGATCGAGGTGGTTAAAAATTTCATCTTACTTGGACCCACAATCAACACTCTCGGCAACCAGCAGTTATGAAATCAAAAGACAAGTTGCTTTAGGAAAGTTTAGTTTCAGGAACCTATCCAGAGTGCTAAAGAACAATGATGTAAGTCTAGAGACTAAGGTTCACCTTATCCAGGATATGAACTTCCCAATTGCTTGTTATGGATCTGAGAGCTGGACGATGACTAAGGATGACAGAAGAAGAATTGATGCTTTGAGTTGTGGTACTAAAGGAGAATACTGAACATATCATGGATTGTCAAGAGAACAAAATAGGACTGTGCTGGAGAGGGTGAAACTATGTTGTTCCTTGGAGGCAAGGATCATGAAGCTCTGGCTCATAAACTTTCAACATATAACCAGAAAAGACCAGTCCTTGGAGGACATCAAGCATGGAAGGGTGGAGGGTCACTGCATGAAAGGAAGACCCTTGATGGGATGTATTGACACAATCACTGTGGCAGTGGAGATAGGGGTGTCAGAGATTATGAAGTTGGCTCAGGATAGAGCAGAGTTCATAGATATTATTCATAGGGTCACTTTGAGTCATATTTGACTCAATGGCACATAACACCACCAACAACAACTACAACACATTTAGTCAACAATGGCCCATAGCAACTCTATGAATAAATGATATGAACCTTACCCTATTCCATACCATCGTCACCTCCAACCTGCTCAAGCCCATTGTTGTAGTGACTGTGTCAGTGCATCTTATTGAGAGTCTTCCTCTCCTTTGAAAAGCCTCCACATTTCCCAGCATGATGTGTCTTTCCAAGGACAGTAAGTCTATTTCATTAGTTAGCAGAATAATTATCCATGTTACTATGATTATTGCCAACATCTTGGCCATCCACTTCCAAAATAATTGAAAACTCTACATACAATGGAGAACACTTGGAGTAGACTAGCAAATATGGCAACTAAGGAAATACAAATGAAGAAGAACACTTATAAATATACACTAATGACTAAATATGAAATGTGAGAAGCATGAATGTAAGAAAATGAGACATTGTCAAGAAATAAGTGGAACTCATAAATATTTACGTACTAGGTATTGGCAAAATGGGATAGATTGGCATGGAACATTTTTAACTACACAGTCCAGTCTAATCAGTCTAATCCAGTCTAGAGAGGGATATCATGTTTGGGAGGGTAGAAGGAGAGCACAAGAGAGGAAGACCCTTGATG
Source organism: Elephantulus edwardii (assembly GCF_000299155.1). Lineage (NCBI taxonomy): Eukaryota > Metazoa > Chordata > Mammalia > Macroscelidea > Macroscelididae > Elephantulus > Elephantulus edwardii. The sequence continues at coordinate 5,499,704 of NW_006399940.1, read as the reverse complement.
AGATGGATCAATTCAGTGATTGGGGTAATGGGAGTGAGTGTGTCAGAGATGGTGAAGTTGGCACAGGTTAGAGCAGGGTTTAGGGCTCTTGTAAATGGGGTTGCTATGAGTCGCAAATGACTCAACGACACATAACAACAACAATGATATACTACACTAAAAATTAAAAGGTGAGGAAAAGCAGGATCGCTTTCATAGTTAAAAAGGTCATTTGTAGATCTATTTTGAAAGGTGCTCTGAAGGAAGTGGCAGAAAACAAGGCCCCAGGAATTGATGAAATCCAACTAACCTATTTCAGTGAAGAGATGTTGCCCTGGACATTTTCATCAAGTTGTGCCAAGAAATGTGGAGGACAACTACCTGGCCAACTGACTGAAGGGGATTCATATTTATTGTAACTCCAAAAAAAAAAGGTGATCTGAAAGAGTATGTAAACAATATCACTAATATTACATGCAAGTAAAATTCTGTTGAAGATTATCCAAAAATGACTGGAACAGTGCAATTGACTGAGAATTACCAGAACTGCAAGCTGGGTTTAGAATAGGTCATAACCCTAGGTATATTATAGCCAATGTTAGATAGATCCTAGCTGAAAGCAGTGAGTACCAGAAGAATGTCTGTGTTTTGTTGACTATCAAAGGCATTTGACTGTGTGGATCACAACAAATTGTAGCTAACCTTGAGAAGAATAGGAATCCCAGAACATTCAATTATGCTCATGTGAAACCTATACTTGGACTAGGAAGCAGTCCTCAGAACAGAGCAAGGAAACACTATATGGTTCAAAATCAGAAAAGGAGTGTGTCAGGGATGTATTCTATATCCATACCTTTTCAATCTATATGCAGAACAGCTCATTTAGGAGGCTGACTTTAGAGGAGGAATGTAAAATCAGGATTGGAGGAAGATACATCAACAGCCTGTATTATGTAGATGGCACAAACTTATTTGTGGAATCTGAGATACTAGCCTGAGGTGTTTGCTGCAGAAGGTCAAGGACTGCAATTTTCAATATGGATTGAAGTTCAACATCAAAAAAACAAATATTCTCACCATTGGGCCAGTTGGCAGCATCATATTAGATGAAGAAGAGATTGAGATTGTTTACAGTTTCAGCTTACTTGGCTTTAAAATCAACACTCTTGGAATCAGCAGTCAGGAAATCAAAAGTCAAATAGCATTAGGTAAATCTTTTATCAGTGACCACTACAGAGTGTGGAAGAGCTATGATGCTAGTCTAGAGACTAAGGTGCACCTGATCCAGGCCCTGGTCTTTGCAATTTCTATGCATAAAAATGCTGGACAATGACTAAGAATGGTAGAAGAAGAGTTGATGCCTTTAAGTTGTGATGCCAGAGAAGAGTATTGGATTTATCATGGACTATCAAGAGGACAGGTTTGTCTTGGAGAGGGTGAACCCAAGTTGCTCCTTGGAAGAAAGAATTTTGAAGCTCTGTCTTACATACTTTGGGCATGTTTACAGGAGGAACCAGTACTTGGAGAAGGAAATCATGCTTGGAAAGTGGGGGAACACTGCAGGAGAGGAAGACACTTGATGATATGGATTGACACTGTAACTGGGGAAATGGGGGTAGATGTTTCGGAGACAAATAGACAGGCTCAGGATAGGGCAGGCTTCACTGCTATTATTGTACATAGAGTTGCCATGAGTCTCAGGCAACTCAACGACACATAACAACAGCAATAACATCCATCTTTTACTTTAGTATTTGATGAGTATATTTGAATAACAATTGTATTAACAGATCTTCTTTATATGTATGCTGATAGCATCCTGTCAGTCACAGCATCAAACGTTCTTTTATAATAATTAATTTAACAACATTCTTTAATTTGTCATTCTCAGCATAGTAGGTTATATGATTGTTTGATCCAAAATTGTCAATAACTATATATGTTAGCTTACTAATGCCTAGAATGTCAATCTTTGTGCATTCTGTTTAACGCTATTTTACAACTTCTACTTATCATAGATTTTATATATTCCATGAATATATAATTTTTAACAAATTGTTGCAGCTGTTTATCCTTATTCTACACTAGAAGATAAAGAAATCAAAATAAGGGAAGAAATACTAAAGTAAGAGAGCTGAGCAGATTTCAAAGGGCAGTGCAAGAAGACAAAGCTAAGTATTATCATGAAATATGCAAAGAATTAGACATAGAAAAACAATAGGGAAGAACAAACTATGCATTTATAAAGCTGGAAGAAAATGAAGAATAAATTCAAGTCTCAGACTGCAACACTGAAGTCAGTGGGCAAAATATTGAATATTGTAGGATGCATCAAAAGACAATAGAAGGAATACACAGTCACCGTACCAAAAAAAAAATAAAAAAAATAAAACATGTCACTAAACCTTTTCATGAAGAAGCATGTCATCTAGAACAGTAACAGAGGAAGAAGTTCAATCTGCACTGGGGCACTGGCAAAAATTAAGTCCCTAAGAGCTAATGAAATGCCAACCAAGTTATTTAAGCAAACAGATGAATCCTGGGAGTAGCCTATGCAAAAAATTTGAAAGAACTGACTAGAAGGGATTCATACTTGTTCCTATCACCAAAATAGCTCTAGAAATTTCCAAAAGCATTAAAACATTGAGCAATATTATTGGCATCATATGCAAGTAAAATCTTGCTGAAGATTATTTTTAAATAGCTTGAACAGCACATTGACAGGTTACTACCAAAAATTCAAGCTGTAATCAGAAGAGTCCTTGGAACAAGAGAATTGCTGATGTCAAATGGACCTTGGCTGAAAACAAAGAACATCAGAAAGATGCTTACTTGTATTTGACTGTGTGGATCATAACAAGTTATGGATAATATTGAGAAAAAAGGATAATCCATGGAGCTTAATTGTGCTCATGGAAAACCTATACAGAGGCCAAGAAGCAGTTGTATGAACAGAATAATGGAACACTACATGGTTTAAAAGCACGAAATATGCTCATCTTGGTGATCTTCTTTCTTTATACCTAGTCAACACACATATGCTGAGAAAATCACTTGGGAAGCTGAACTGTGTGAAGAAGAATGTGGTATCAAGATTGGAGGAGGACTCACCAACAACCTGTGCTATGCTGATGACACAACCTTGCTTACTGAAAGTAAAGAAGACAACGTATTTACTGAAGAAGATTAAACATTACAGCCTTCAACATGAGTTACATCTCAATATCAAGAAAACAAAACTCTTCACCATTGGGCTGATAAGCAACATCTACCTAGAGAAAATATTTCATTTTTCAAAGATTTAATTTTATTTGGATCCACAACCAATATCCATGGCAACAGTAGTAAAGAAATCAGATGGTGTGTTGTATTGGTGAAATATGCTGTCAAAGATCATTTTAAAATGTGAAAGAGCAATGATGTCAGCTTAAAGACTAAGATGCACCTTACCCAGACCATTGTATTTTCAATTGTTTCTTATGCATTTGAAAGTTGGACAATGAATAAGAAACAGAAATGTGTTTTGAGCACCCCCAATATAATGTCAAAACATTTTGAAGTCAGTTATATACATGCACATTGTTATTGATAAAGAGTTCGTTGGTAGCACAAATGATACATCACTAGAGGAAAGAGGAGGGGTAGGGTAAGGGTCATCTTCACTCTCTGAAAGAAAGGTTGTATCATTTTCATCACACAGGTTGTTGATGAGTTTCCTCTAATCCTGATAATACAATCTTCTTTATATAGTCCAGTTTCTCAAATGATTTCCTCAGCATCCTGATTGAATGTGTAAGGAGAAAGGCTATAAACCTATTACATGTCTTTCCTTATTTTAAACCACACAATGTTCCTTTGCTTGTCCAGAAAACTGCTTCTTGGTCTAGTGTTTCTATAAGCACAATTAAGATATTTTTTATTCTCATTCTTCTCAATGTTATGTTATCTACACTTTAATATGATCCACAGAGTCAAATGCCTTTCCATAGTCAGTAACTGTTGTTGTTGTTGTTATGTGCCGTCGAGT
>NW_006399940.1:5493723-5494563 GCF_000299155.1 Elephantulus edwardii | reverse complement strand
CAATATCTCTAGTACCATGACCCCTTCTAAACCCAGCCTGGACTTCTGGTAGTCAGTAACTAGAAGTCCTATTTTTTTTTCTTTCTGAAACTCAGTATATTTCCTGGTTGATGAGACAATAAGAATCACTAATATTTTCATAGCCGACAAATAAAATGCCAATACTCTTTTTTAAAAAGAGACTTCTTTTATCAACATTATAAAGAACAGTCAATTGAGATAATGATTTTGAGGATCTGATCAGAGAGAGTGGCTATGGAAACAAATTATAGAGGGTAGACTAAGGAACTATTTAAGAGATAGAACTGACAGGGATTGATGTGTTGTGGAGATGAAAATTGTTAAAAATCTTCTTGGTTTCCTAGCTACTGAGGTCATTAACCAAGGTAGGAAAAGAGCAGGATGAATGTAATCATGGAATATAATGACAAAAAATACATAGAGAGTTTGAAGTATCTGTATAACCTGAAAATGGAGTTATCCAGCAGTAGCTGGGAATGTCTTCTAAGCTCAGGAAAATGATGGGTTCTGGAAATAAGAATCTAAATGTTACTAATCTACCAGTAGCTAAGACCACACAATCTGGGTTTTACAACTATACTTCTATAACTATCCTCATTCCTTTAGAGTTCATAGGGTTTTCGAAGGCCTGTTATTTAGGAAGTAGACAGTCCATCCTGCTTCCTAGTCTGTCTTAATCAGGGAGCTCCACCAAAACCTGTCCACCATGGGTAACTCTTATGGAATTTGCTGCAATGGAATCTTGTTTTAAAAGCGATGTATGATAGAGTATTATGGTTATCACAAGAGTCCACAATTAAGATTGCATAGTGGAATGTA
>NW_006399940.1:5488825-5493129 GCF_000299155.1 Elephantulus edwardii | reverse complement strand
AAAAAAAAGAAGTGTAACAATTGCACAGGATAAAAAAGGGTTCAATTCTTTTGTTTATAGGGTCACTAAGAGTTATACTGAACTTGACAGATCTAACAACAACAAGACCACACAAGTAGATAAAATCATTCTAACAAATCATGTTAACTGCAAAGGAGAAGAAAGCTACACTAGATTTCTAGGGTACAATGATCATGAAGGAGGCTGAGGAGAAACACTGTGGAGAAACTCTTAGAGGTACAGAGGAGAGCAAAGGGTATAGAGGAGAACTAAGAAAATACGAGAATGCCAAGTACCAATGATGTCAGTTGCTACAAGACAGACATGTAGAGCAGAAATTGCAACTGAAAATGAGACAATCCAACTTGACAGCACCTAAAAACAACAACAAGCAAAATTAAAACCTAAAAATGGAATGCCTGAACTCCTTTGTGGGAACTATATCCACTAATAAAATTATTCTCAGTTGTACCCCAGAGATCATATTACATGATGCCACTGTTGTAGAATGGGACTGTCCTTGGGGTTGGGGAGTGACTGAGTAAGATGGGTTCAATAATGTATACTGCACTGAAACATAGGAGAGAGAAAACTGTTTAAAAGAGATATATAACTAGGTATTTCTGTCATCACAGGAGACTAGAGCGAGGGCTACATGGTGGAGGGGACCTGGGGGAGGGTTTGTAAAACAATGAAAGAATCTTTTCTTTTACTTTTCCATAATTTTTGACTCATGTACTTATAACTTGTTAGTCAAATTTGTGTCTTCTAGGTTGCAACACCCCCATGATACATCTTCAAGGATATGAACATGTACGGCCAAGCACAATCAATAAGAGTGCATCTAAATTCCAAAATCAATCTCCATAATAGTCTATGTGTTTCCTACTGCCAAGGTGGCCCTTTAGAGTAGTGAGAGAAGATCTTCACCCTGAAACCCACAGCGTCCCTTTTCAGCAGGAAGTAGCTAAGAGAATACGCCATCCCCTTCTCCTTATGACTCAGGGTGAAGTCTCTCTCAGGGAGGAGTGATAGGGAATGGCAAAGGACACACTGACAAAGAAGATTAATCAGAACTGGCTTTGACAAGCACTGTGGCATTTGGACAAGAACAAACTGGGAGGAGGGTAGAGAGAATAGTGCAACAATGAATGAATGGAAACCCAAAATCTCTGTAAATGTTTATGAAAATTAATAAAATATAGGAAAAAAAAAGAAATAATTTAGGGATTGGCGGAGGCCCATATTCTGTACCAACATACTGTCCCTCAAATATTGAGCCACTTTTTATCTATAAAAAGACAAGCGATGTCAGAGTTCTGCTTTTATAGTGCTTAAAGTCTGTAATAAAAAAGATTGAAGAAGAGTTGATGATTTTTAATTATGGTATTAGTATTGTTCTATATCCTACAGACTGCCAAAAGAACAAATAAATCTATCTTAGAGTGAATGCAAGTAGGGTCCTACTGAGATGATGAAATTTCTACGAACTAACATAGCATGCTATCAGGAAAAGTCAGTCCATGTTACTGCCTATGAAAACTTACTAGAGGGTCAGCCATGGGTTGGCTATAACTTAACAGTACACAACACCCTTTTAAAAAAAAACATGAATAAAAAAAACATGAATGGTTATACACATGGACTTCACCTGATATATTACACAGGATTAAAACTGATTCCACGTCTGTGGAAACAGTTGGTTGAGAAACTACCAAAAGTCAAAATAAATCCACGGGTTTATGGTTGAAAGACTATCATTCACATGCAAGTTCAAACTGAAATTGAAGAAAATTAAACCAAGTCCATGGGAGAAAATATAACCTGGTGTTTATCTCATTCAAATTTAACAACTATCTCAAAAATATGTTTGATGCATTGAACACTAATGACTGAAGACTATACTAGTTGGGTGATGACATCATGGACATCATATACAAAGAAAGCAAAAAGCCATTGGGGAAAAAAAAGACCAAAAGGATGTCAGGAGAGACTCTGAAATTTGTTTTTCCACGTGAGAAAGTCACAACAAAGTGTATATAAATGATGAAGTAAAAGAGCTAACTCTAGAAGACAAGGCAAGGTATTGCCTTCTAAGGACAACCTGAAAAATTAGCAGTTTTGCAATGAAATGTGAAAAGACCTAGGATCAGAAAACCAAAAGGGAAGAACATGGTCAGAATTCTTACAGTTAAAAGAAGTGGAAAAAAAAAGAGAAAAACAAAACAAAACACACCTGAAGCCTTACCTTGTAGTAATGAAATATTATAAGGACAACATCTTGAATGATTCAGGAAGCCTCACAAGATGAAATAAACACACAAAATCACTATGAAAGAACTGATAGACACAAAACCATTTTAGGATGTAGCATATGACCTAGAACCAATGGTACCAAAGGAGCAAGTCATCTTTACTGACTTATGGCTTTGTAAAAATGAAGGCTCCAGGAGTTGATGGAAAATCATTGATGTTTCAGTAAATAGATGCAGCTCTAGTTGTGTATACTAGCCTATGTCAAGAACTTTGAAAGACGGCTACCTGGCCAATTGATTGGAAGAGACCCATATTGATTCTTATTAAAAAAAAAAATTTTAAAAAAATCCAGCAGCATGGATATTCTCAAACAATATCATTCATATCAGTCTTAAGTAAAGTCTTGCTGAAGATTATTGTAAAATAGCTGCAACAGTGAATTGCCAGAATTTGAAGTGTGATTCAGAAGAGACCGTAGAACAAGAATATCATTCTTGATGTCAGATAGATCTTGGCTGTAAGCAGAGAATACCAAAAAAGTGCTTGCCTGTGTTTTACTGACTATGCAAAGACATTTAACTATATGAATCATAATAAATTATGGATAAAATTAAGAAGGTTGGGAATCACAGAATGTTTCATTGTGCTCGTAAGAAAACTATATGTGAATCCAAAAGCAGTTGCCCAAACAAAACAAAGCAATACTACATGGTTTAAAATCAGAAAAAGTGTGCATTGTACATCAGAGTTGTATCCTTCCTCCATATCTGTTTATTGCATATTCTGAGTAAATAATTTAATAATCTGGACTATATTTAAAAATGTGGCATCAGGATTGGAGAAAGATTCATCAGAAACCTGTTGGGGAAAAAAAACCCTGTGTGACATAAATGACACAACCTTGTTTGACACTTTCTAAAAATGATCAAAGGCTGTAACTTCAATATAGAATCCATCTCATCATGAAGGAAAATAATCCAACATTATGATAAATGAAGAAAAGAGTGAAATTGTCAATAATTTTATTTTAAGTTTTTAATTTTCATATAGAAAGATCTCCAACAACAACCACAACAAACCTCCCAAGGTTTAATATTGTTGTTATTGTTATGTGCCATCAAGTCATTTGCTATTCATAGCAACCGTATGTACAACAAGCCTGAACCTTGCTCTATCTTTAGGAAACTTCACTGTCTCTGCACACTTTCCTCCATTACCCTAGTTACTAAGTCAATCCACCTTATTAAGGGTCTTCCTCTATTGTGCTGTCCCTTCTCCTTTCTAAGTATGATGTCCCTTTCCAAGGACTGGTCCCTCCTGGCAACATGTCCAAAGTATGTCAGATGAAGCTTCAGAATCCTTGCCTCCAAGTAGCAGCCTGATTTCACCCTCTACAGGACAAACCAGTTTGTTCTCTTAGCAGTCCATGGTATATTCAATACTCCTCTCCAGCACGACAATGGAAATGCATCAATTCTACTTCTATCAACCTTCATCATTGTCCAGGTCTCTGATGCACACTATACTATACTATACTATACTATACTATACTATACTATACTATAATTACTAAATATAAACAGGTAATTCACAGGAAAAATTTAAACGTCTGATATCATTATAAAAAATTATAAACCCAATGAATAATCAAGAAACTAACAAAATATAAATGATAAAAGGATGCCTTTTCTTAGCTCAGACTATCAAAACATTTATGAGTTCAAATAATCATTTGACTTGAGTAGACATAAGGGAAAAGTACATGAAGTGTTAGAAGTATCAGAGTCTTTTTGTATTTGCTGTTTGTTTATTTGTTTGAGGAAAGGTCAACAACTTCAATTTACTTGAATCCACATCAACACTTTGGGTAGCAGCAATCAAGAAATGAGAAGCTGAATAGTGCAACAATGAATGAATGGAAACCCAAAATCTCTGTAAATGTTTATGAAAATTATAAAATATAATTATAGAAAAAAAAGAAAAGAAATCAGAAGCTATGCTTCACTGAGAAAATCTGCTATCAAGAACTTCTTTGAAGTGCTAAGAAT
>NW_006399940.1:5471617-5488260 GCF_000299155.1 Elephantulus edwardii | reverse complement strand
CTTCTCTATCCATTCATTTCTTGATGGGCACTTAGGTTGTTTCTAACTCCTTGCTATTGTGAACAAAGTCGTGATAAACATGGGTGTGCATATATCTGATTGGGTGTCGGTTATGGTCTCTTTGGGGTATAGTCCCAGTAGTGGAATTGCTGAGTCAAATGGTATCTCTATTTGCAAGTTTTTGGGAAAGTGAAGCTTTGGCACTTTCGATTGCTTTTTATGCATTTGAAAGTTGCACAAAGAATAAAGGAGATTGAGGAAGAATTAATGTCTTTGCATTATGGTGTTCAGTAATTATTCAGCAAATAATGTGCTCAATAAATTATAAAATAAATTGTTGCCTAATTTACTGAATAATTTGGACTGCCAAATGGACAAGTCGGTCTTGGGGTAAATACAGCCAGGGTGCTCCTTAGATGCAAGGATGGTGAAACTGTCTGACATACTTTAAGCAAGTTTCCAGAAGGAGCCAATCCTTGGAAGAAAAGATCATATGGAGGAAAGCGAACTGTCATTGAAAAAGGAAGGCCCTCAATGAGACTGATTGACACTAAGACTGCAACAATTAACTTGAGCTTAATGGAGTTCACGAGGATGGTACAGAATGAGGCAAGATTTCAATATGTTGTTCATAGAATTGCTATGAGTCATAGCTGACCTGGAGGTACCTAACAACAGATACCTATATGGCCCAGACACTGGACTAAAAACAATGATAAGGTAGTGATAGTGTCTCTGACTCAAAGAACTTACAGAATTGAACCATAAACAAGTAAGGCGGGGGATGACACACACACAAAAAAACCCTACCAACCTCTGTTTATTAATTAGTTTATGGAACAAACAGAAAACTCTCTAGAGGATCTAAACTTGAGTTTGTCCTTAAGCATGAAAGTAGCATAATTTTCATGTAAGATCAAATTTGGGAAAGAAAGAAGTGTTCTATTACTAAGTTTGAAAACACTGAACAAATTTTCTCTCTCTCTCTCTCTCTCTCTCTCTCATTGTGGGCAAATCAGAATAACTCCTAACTGATGGTCTAGCAGATTTTCAGAGGTAGTAAATCACCTGGGAAGAGATTGCCCATCCTTCTCCACCATAGCACCTAATGAGTTCAAATCATCTCCACAGATCATATTAAATGTGTTAAAAATATTTTACTTCAATTTCTAATGTAGCAGTACATGTTTTAAAAGACATATAGTTATGCACACCCCACACTTGATGTTCATTAACTCAGAGAAAGAAGCAGAACAAATGAAAATATCTTTCTTTACTTATTTCTATATTGTTTGACATGCACTGCTTTTAATAGTGAATAAACAGGTACTCAGTAGATAATTTTAGAAACACACGTAGCTTGAATAACCTGTTAATTCATCAAAAAATTTTATAGATAGCTTACTTTTAAAAAAACATTTATGAATTTAAAAAAGAAAAATATAAAGAAAGAAAACCCAAACCACACACTTATCAAGTTCTCACAATGGAAGGCCTAGGAAATCTTAGTGCAATACTTGGTGTCAGAACAATTCCTGCTAGTTTCTTTGAGCTTAATATGTGCCCATACCATATATTTGCAGAGTTCTCTTTCTCAGGAGAGCTGCAAACTAGAGCTTTTCCTTTTGAACTTGTACATAATACACTGTTCCACTGCAGAAAACGTATGACCCCTTTGGTATTTTAATGACTAATTTAAATCATAAAATAAAGTAGCCATAAAGGCTAGTAGACCCAGCTATGCTTTGATTTGACACTTTTTCATATAGAATCTACTCTCAAAGGCATTTTCCTTATTCACCTTTAAACTGTAAAAAGCTATGCAGTTCTCATCTGTCATTCTGTTGTCACATCTCAACAAGAGTCTATAAAAAATCTAAAAGAAATTTGAAGTTTAAAAAATATGTGTAATTAGCTGTTCATTTTCTAAAGGTCCCCTTTTCCTTTTTCTTTAGCAATCTGTAAGCCTTAACAGAATAAGGTCAAGTACTGGTTTCTGATAAAATATGATTTAATCTTTGGCTTGGCTTTTGCAGTTGACCTCATAATTTAAGTGAATTTATATAAAACATTAAGATGTGTAGACATGGAGAACAAGGAAATAAATTCATTCAAAATAATGCAGGTAATAACTGAAAAGTCTAGTAAAATATTGACCAAATAATTAACTTTGTCTTTGGTCAGTCTGGTTAATCAAATACTTTGTGACCGAGATCAGTCTGTGTGAGGTGACATTGTTCTTAACCTAAACTAGAGCTCTCTGAGTAGTGAGCTGAAAAACAGGTGGAAAGATAATCTACTACCAAATTCTCGGAAGTTCACAAGGAAGGACTCTTATTTTCGTTGCCCCTTAAATTATCTATAAATCAGTGGAGAAATAAACAATGCAATCATCTTGCAATTTTATCACCAAACGCTTCAATTTGTCTTCCAAAACTCTGGAAGAAAGAGAAGGTGGAAAAGCAGTTGCATTAATCAGTGGAGAACATCAGTGAGTCAAGTGGCTAAATGAAATATGGGTGAATATTCTTAAGGTTTCAAGAACAAAAGAGTTCTACTATTCTGCCAAGCCAAAAGTAGATGATTTTAATCTGTGGCCCTCAGGCCTAGTTTTAATTGGTTTTAGTCAAACATTCTTCTAACTAGTATAGCACTGGTCTGTCCATTTGCTGTACAGAGGTGGTTGTTCTCGTGGTTGCTGTGATACTAAACACTGTGATACTGAGGCGTCAAATGCGATAATGGTTACCCATGGTGGACAGTGTTTGGTGGAGCTCCTCTATTAAAACAAGTTTGGAAGCAGAAGTGTTATCCACTTCTGAAATAGCTTGCCTCTGGAAGCTCTATGAACTTGGAGAAACAATGAAAGTTATACAAGCGTTCAGGACTTTCATTCTTAGGGTCGCTATGAGTCCTCTATAACCTAATGGCACTTTACAGCAACAACAACAAAGGGATTTTTGGTGAAAGAAATTATTCCTGAACTATATCACTCTCCCACCAAAATATAGACTCTCTTATCAGTTTAAAAACATTCTTCTATAAGTCTGTTTTAAGCCTCTTGATTCTGAGACCTAAATCACAACACTAATATCCAAAGTAAAACTCTCTGTTATCAGTTAAGTGTAATTTAATTTCCCAAAGTTTTTCAAATAACATCAATAAGCTTTTGTTCCATACATGTATTTGCAACAGGGAGTTCCGGTGATCTAGTGTTAAGAAGCTGTGCCGCAGTCCTCAATGTATGTGGTTCAAATCCAACTGCTCTGAGGAAGAAAGGTGGACAATCTCCTCTCGTGCAATTAACTGCCCCTGAAAACCCTCTGAATGGTCAGCTATAGGACAGTTCTGACTCACTGGTATACAACAACAACATTTATAACATAGTTGGCTGAGAGTGGAGTGAAGGATCTGTCAAGTGAGAACACAGATAATGTTGAGTTGAATTAACTCTGACATAGGGTGTTGCTTGCTCAGCCACTTAGCTAGCCAAAGTCATCTCAATGACTCTGTGACTTCAGAGTATAAAAAAGCCTTTTATGACCTAGTTGTGTTTGTTGTTATGTGCCATCAAGTCAACTATGACTCATAGTAATTTTTAGCTAGTTCTCTTTTATAATTGAATCATAAACCATACTTGTACTCCATTCCCAGAACCCACTCCTATCTGCTTATGCTTCAAACACTTGCTTGAAACCAGATTGGAGGAAGACTCATTAACAACCTACCTTATGCAGATGACACAACCTTACTTTCTAAAACTGAGGAGGATCTGAAGCACTTGCTGCAGAAGGTCAAGGACTATAGTATTCAATGTGGATTGAAGCTCAACATCAAGAAAACAAAGATTCTCACCACTGAGCCAATCAGCAGCACCATGATAAATGGAGAAGGGATTGAAGTTGTTAACAATTTCAGCTTGCTTTGCCCCACAATTAACACCTGTGGCACCAGGAGTCAGTTAATCAAAAGACAAATTGCACTGGGAAAATCTGCTGTCAGGGACCTCTCCAGAGAATGAGAAGCGACAATGTCAGTTTAGAGACGGAGGTTCGCCTGGTCCAGGCTATGGTTTTCACAATTACTTGTTATGCATCAGAGAGCTGAACAATGAGTCAGGATTACAGAATAAGAATCAATACCTTTGAGTTGTGGTACTAGAGAAGAGTATTGAAGATGATCATGAACCACCAAGAAAACAAATAAGGTCTGTCTTGGAGAGGGTGAAACCAAGTTTCTCCTTGGAAGCTAGGATTTTGAAGCTCTATCTAATAAACTTTGGGCACGTGACCAGGAGGAACCAGTCCTTAGAGAAGGACATCATGCATGGAAGAGTGGAGGGACAACATAGGAGATGAAGACCTCAGATTAGATGGATTAATACAGTAACCGAGGTAATGAAGGGAGGTGTGTCTGAGTAAGTGAGACTGGCTCAGGATAGGACAAGTGTCAGAGCTGTTGTGCATAGGGTCACTGTGAGTCACAGACAACTTGGCAGCACATAACAACACAAGAAAATCCAGCTTCCTTCCTTTTTCATCTGGAATGTTCTATGTCCTTGATCCCTATGACAGTAAGCTCAAGTGTTACTCATCCTGAAAGACTCAATTCAAATACCTCCAGTAAGACAAATTTCCAGATCTCTCTTCTAAATAAAATACACAGACTTCTGGAACTAAGACAAAATTTGCAACTCTTTCAATGACTCTGCAAGTCTCTTGTGTGGAGATTACTAATTTGCATGTCTATCTCTCCCCTGACCAGACCATGAGAACATGTACTCTCAGTTTCAAATGTCGTAGTGTTTGCAACTTTGTAAAGATTTTGTATCTTTGATAGATGAGTAAATTAATTTATACTCTTACTTCAATATTAATATTAGGCTCCCTTACATTAGTAAAGTCTTTTCAGATTCATCTAACACAGGTATAACCAGTGTCTTCTGTTACATTTCACTCATTCCTCACTTGCAGCCACTATTACTGCCTCATCTACCCTAGGGTCAGTCTCACCTATTCTCACACATCTAACTCCATTATCCCAGTCACTATATCAATCCCTCTCATCCAGGATCTTCTTCTCTTGCTCTGTCCCTCCATCCTTCTAAGCATAATGTCCTTCTCCAAGGACTGGTCCTTCCTGGCCATGGGTCCAAAGTATGTAAGATAGAGCTTCAAAATCCTAGCCTCCAAGGAGAAACTTGGTTTCATCCTCTCCAAGACAGACTTGTTTGTTCTCTTTGCAGTCCATGGTATGTTTAATACTTTTCTCAGCACTACAACTCAAAGGCATCAATTCTTCTTCTGTCATTGTTAGTCATTGTCCAGCTCTCTGATGCATAGCAAGTAGTTGTGAAGACCATGGCCTGGATCAGGGGCACCTTAATTTCCAAACCAACTTTGTTGCTTTTCAGTGCTCTGGAGAAGTCCCTAAACACAGAGTTCCCCAGTGCAATTTGACTTTTGATTCCCTTACTGCTGGTGCTAAGAGTGTTTATTCTGGAGCCAAGAAAACAGAAATTTTTAATGACCTCTATTTCTTCTCTGCCTGCCATGATGCTGTTGGTTGGCCCAGTGGTAAGAATCTTTGTCTTCTTGATGTTGAGCTTCAATCCATGTTAAAGATTACAGTCCTTCAATTTCTGCAGCAAGTTCTTCAAGTATTTTCCCCAGATACATACCATTACAAATTTTCTTTTGAAAGCAAAGTTTATCTCAGGTTTTATTGTCTTTTCCCAATACAAGTACATTGTCGTTTTCAGGTGCCATCAGTCTAGTAGGACACTTAGCAACCCTATAAACAGTGACTCTGAACTTTACCATACTTGTGCCATCCTCATCACATCTTATCTAAATGAGGCCCCTTTTGTTACAGTCACTGTGGCAATTCATCTTGTATGGTGTATTTTTCCCTTTTGCTGACTTTCACCTTTCTACGTGAATATTACTCCTGTACAAGTTCAAATTGAGGCTAAAGCAAGTCCACAAGAATCAAAATATGATCTGAGTCTATCTCAGCTGAATTTAAAAAAAAAAAAAGATCTACTTAAGGACAGCTTTGGAAACTTTCCAAAATGCTTGATGAGAGGCCAGGAAGAGGTGGATTCCCAAAGAGCACACTCCTTCCCACTCTCCCATCAGCCATTTCAAGATCAAAAGAGAGCGAAAATGGACAGGGAAACCACTTACTTTGAAGTTTTGTGGGTCAAACCCAGTACTACTCAGGAAGAGTTGAAAAATGTTTATAGGAAACTGGCCTTGAAGTGCCATCTGACCAAAATTTAAATAAAGGCAAGAAGTTTAAACAAATTTCCCAAGTTTGCGAAAATTCTTTCTGATGCAAAGGGAAAAGAATTTTATGATAAAGGAGGAGAACAAGCCATAAAAGATCGTGGAGAAGTTGTGGTTTTGACTCACTCACGAACATCTTTGATAAGTTTTTTTGAAATTATGGAAGAATGCAGAGAGAAAGGAGAAGGAAACATGTTGTCCATTAGCTCTCAATAATATTAGGAGATTTATATAATGGTGCAACAAGAAAAGTAGCTCTGCAGAAGAATGTGATTTGTGATGAATGTGAAGGCCAAGCAGGTAAGAAAGGAGGAATAGAATGAATGCTGTCCTAATTGCCAGGTACTGGAATGCAAATAGGAATTAATCAGATTCAACCTGGAATGGTTCAGAAAAGTCAGTCTGTGTGTATGAAGTGCCAAGCCCACGGGGAACAGATGAGCCCTAAATATAGATGTAAAAGCTATAGAGGAAGGAAGATAGAGGGGAAAAGATTTCAGACGTTCATATTGATAAAGGCATGAAAGATAGTCATAACATTCCATGGAGAAGAATACCAAGAGTCAGTCAGGACTGGAGCCAGGAGATATTATCATTGTTTTAGATCAGAAACATCATGCTATTTTTACTAGATGAAGAGAAGACTTTTTTGTGTGTATGGATATAAAGCTGGTTGAAGTCAAATCATAGTCATTACCTTTCATCCAGCTCAGATTGTCAACATGAGAATATCGAAGGTGTGATGAATGAAAGTGTGTCAATTTATCATATATCGTATGAAAAAGGGCCCCTAAGCAAATTTAATATAACTTAATGGAGAATGGCTTCCTCTCTCCCAGAAAGCTCTTTCTGTTGGAAAAACTCCTTCTTGAGAGGAAGGAAGTAGAAGAGACTGGTGAAATGGATCAGGTAGAACTGGTGGACTTGAATCCAAACTAGGAAAAATGAAGTCATTATGATGGAGAAGCACATAAGGATGCTGACCATCACCCCAGAGGTGGGGTTCAGTGTTAGACCTCTTAATGGGGGCCACTGATAGTATTGCTAGCATTTGATATGCAGTGAGTACATTAGTGAAGCACTATTATAGTAATACACTCACTACTTGGCTATGGTTACTGTTTTAATATTCAGCCATCAGAGTGTTTTAAAGTTAAATGAATAAGCACATATAAAAAAAAGTTTGAAGCATTTAACATCTGTGATTGAAGACACAATGAGTGTGAGATGGTATCAAGTATATTGTTCATGGAGAAAGCAAAAGGTCTTTACAAAGACAGAGGAGAAAGAAAAAGAAAAATGTCAGAAGAGACTGAAAATTGTAGAGCATTGAGAAACCAAAACAATGGAAAGAAATGTTGAAGTAAAAGAGTTGAATAGCAGATTTCAAAAGGCAGCTCTAGAAAACAAAGTATTATAACAAAATGTGCAGAGACCTGGAGTTGGAGAATAAAAGGGGAAGAACGCTCGACATTTCCCAAACTGAAAGAATTGAAAAAACAATTTAAGCCTCAAGTTGCAATACTAAGAGATATGATGAGAAAAATCTTTAATGATCCAGGAAGCATCAAAAAGGGAATATACAGAATCACTGTACCAAAAAGAATTGGCTTACACTGCAATATTTCAGGAGGTACTCTTTCAAATCAAGGGCAAATGGTGGTGATGAAGGAAGAAATAGGAATTGATGGGATACAAACTGACATGTTTCAACTAACAGATGCAACCTTAGATGTTCTCACTAGTCTATGCCAGGATATTTGGAGGACAGCTGCCTGGCCAGCTGAATGGAAGAGATCCATATTTGTTTCCATTCCTAAGAAATGGGATTGGAAAACATCTGGAAATTATAAAAAATACCATTACTATCGCATGCAAGCAAAGTACTACTAAAGATAATTAAAAAATGGTTGAACAGTACCTAGTGAACTGGAAGAAGTTCAAGCTGGGTTTAGAAGAGGCTATGATATCAGGAATATCACTGCTAATATCAGATGGATCCTGGGTCTAGGTGAAAGCAGAGAATACTAGAAGAATGTTTATTTGTGCTTTATTAACTATGCAAAGGCATTTGAATATGTGGATAATAACAAATTAAATCTAATATTGAGAAGAATGGGAATCCCAGAACACTTCATCCATATGAAACCTTTACCTAGGCCAAGTGGCTATTGTCTGAATAGAACAAAGGCACAGGGACACAGTTAAGAAGTCTGTCAGGGTTGTATCCTTCTCTACAGCTATTCTTTCTGTATGCTGACAAATTATTGGAGAAGTTAGACTCTATGAAGAAGAACCTGGTACCAGGATTGAAGGACTACTTGTCAACAACCCATGTTATGCAGGTGACTCCACCTTGCTTGCTTAAAGTGATGATGACTTGAAGTGCTTGGAACAGAAGATCGAACACTCCAGTCTTTTTGGTAGTGATGCCTTCCATCTTCTTTTAATGCTTCCTGGATCACTCACTATTCTGACTATAGCATCCTTAAGTATCGCAACTTGAAGTTTGAATTTGTTCATTAGTTCCTTCAGCTTAAGAAATGTGAGCAAGTTCAGCCCTTTTGACTTGCCCACTCCAGCTCTTTGTACATTTCATTATGTAATACTTCACTTTGTCTTCCTGAGCTGCCCTTGGAAATCTATTCAGCGCCTTAACTAGCTAATTTCTTCCTTTTACTTCTCATCATTCTAGTGCAATATTTAGAGTCCCTTCTGACATCCACGTGTCTTTTTCCTCTCATCTATCTTTGTAATGTCCTTTTGCTTTCTTCCTGGATGATATTCTTGTTATCCTCCCACAGCTCATCTGCTCTTCTTTCATGAGTGTTCAAGGTCTCAAACCTGTTTCGGAGTTGTTTTTTAAATTCAGGTGAGAGAGACCCAAGGTCAAATTCTGATTCCTGTGGATTTGATTTGATCTTTAGCTTTAATTTGAATTTGCATAAGAGTCTCTTCCTCAATCAGTATCTGGCCTAGTTTTCATTGCTAATATTGAACTTCTCCAATGGTTCTTTCCACAGATGTAATCTATCTGATCTCTGTCTGTACCATCAGGTGAATGAAATCCATGTGTGTAGTTTGTATTTATGTTTCTTATAAAAGGTTATCTGCAATGAGTAAACAAATGGTTGCGCAGAATTTTATCATTCTATCCCCAGCCTAATTTCTGTTACCAAGTCCATGTTTTCAGACTCCTGATCCTTTTTCCTAGTTCCCAACTTTTGCAATTCAGTCACCCATTATTATTACTGCATTTTGGTTGCATGTTCGATCAGTTTCTGACTGCAAAAGTTGGTAGAAACTGCCTTCTGAACGAGCCTCAGAACCCGGAGCTGGGACGACTGGCGCATTACTGCCCACATCCCACAGCCACCCATCGTCCCTGAGTGTGTCCCTTCCTCCATGAGCGCCCAGGAAATCACCAATAAGAACACCATGTCCTACCCATACCCAGAGCTGACCCTGGAGCAGAAGAAGGAGCTCCCTGACATCGCTCATCGCATCATTGCTCCAGACAAGGGCATCCTGGCCGCATATAAGTCCACCGGAAGCTTCGCCAAGCGCCTGCAGTCCGTTGGAACTGAGACTACCGAGAAGACCCTGCTTCTACCGTCGGCTCCGGGTGACGGCCAATAACCGCGTGAACCCCTGCATCGGGGGTGTCATCCTCTCCCAGGAGACCCTCTAACCAGAAGGCAGACAATAGGCGTCCCTTCCCTCAAGTCATTAAATCTAAGAGTGGTGCTTGGGCATCAAGGTAGACAAGGGCGAGGTACCCCGACAAGAACTGAGGGCGAGACCACCACCACAGGGCTGGATGGGCTGTCCAAGCACTGTGCCCAGTACCAGAAGGATGGAATTCACTTTGCCAAGTGGAACTGTGTGCCGAAGATTGGAGAACACACCCCCTCAGCCCTTGCCATCTTGGAAAATGCCAACGTGCTGGCCCGTTCTGCCAGCATCTGCCAGCAGAATGTGATTGTGCCCATTGTGCATTGTAGAGTGTGAGATCCTCCCTGTGGTGACCATGACCTGAAGCGTTGTCAGTATGTAACTGAGAAGGTGCTGGGTGCCGTCTACAAGGCTCTGAGTGACCAACAAGTCTATTTGGAAGTCACTTTTCTGAAGCCTAATATGGTAACCCCAGGCCACCCTGCACACAGAAGTTTTCTCAGGAGGAGATTGCCATGGCAACTGTTACAGCACTGCTACATGGTGCCCCTCCACTGTCACACCCACCCTGTTACTATAGTCATCTTCCTAAGCTTCCTATCTGGAGGCCAGAGTGAGGAGGAGGCATCCATCAATCTCAACACCTTCAACAAGTGCCCCTGCTGAAGCCATGCGCCCTGACCTTCTCCTATGGCCAGGCCTGAGGGCCTCTGAGTTGAAGGCCTGGGGTAGAAAGGAGAATCTGAAGGCAGCCAAGGAGGAGTATATAATATAAACCTTGGCCAAACCTTGGCCTGTCAAAGAAGGTGCACCACAAGAGGTCAGGCTGGGCCTCAGCCAGTGAGTCCCTCTTCTCTTACCATGCATACTAAGCTCAAATGTTCTAAGTCCGCCCACTCAACACTCCAGACTTCAGCGCCCTCCTAAACTTAATACTTGAGGAGAAGGGCCTCATCTGTGGCTTCAGGCTGTACCTTCCTATAATTCTTTCTGTCCTTGTGATATTGGTGTGTGGTGGTGTCTCTGTTTGCTAACTCCATCACCTTTCCCAACCCACTATCAACAAACAGCTATTAAGGGGAGGGGGAAGTGAGTAGAAATAATCTATTTCCTCCTCTTTGGCTCTGGTTGTTGGCACATATATTTGAATGATAGTGGTATACACTGGACTTCCTTGTATGTGTATGGATATTATCCTATTGCATACAACATTGTAATTCAAGATGGATCTAGAAATTACCTTTTAAACTATGATAGTAATGCCATTTT
The DNA here is from genome assembly GCF_000299155.1 of Elephantulus edwardii. Lineage (NCBI taxonomy): Eukaryota > Metazoa > Chordata > Mammalia > Macroscelidea > Macroscelididae > Elephantulus > Elephantulus edwardii. The sequence goes on along the minus strand of NW_006399940.1, from coordinate 5,477,026 downwards.
TCCTCACCTTTCCATCTCCGGCATAATAGATCATATGATTGTCTGATTCAAATGTTTCATGTCAGTCCATCTCATTTTACCAACACCTAATATGCCAATATTTATGCATTCCATTTATTTCTTAATAATGTCCAGTTTTCCTACATTTATATTTCTCACATTATGCAAAAGGTTGGTCTCTATAAGGAAACTTGCTGAAACTGAGGAGGGCCTTAAGCGTTTGCAACAAAAAGTCAAGAACTGCAGCCTTCAATATGGATACAAGTTCAATATCAAGAAAACAAAGATTCTCACCACTGGGCCGATTGGCAGCGTCATGATGGATGGTGAAAAGATTGAGATTATAACTAGCTTTAGTTTGCTTGGCTCCAGAAGCAACACTTTTGGTACCAGCAACCAGGAAATTAAAAGAAATATTGTGTTAGGAAAGTCTGCTGTCAGAGACCTCTCCAAAGTACTGAAGAGCAATGATGTCTGTCTGGAGACTAAGGTGTGCCTGATAGAGGCCATTGTCTTTGCAATCACTTGTTATGCATCAGAGAGCTGGACAATGACTAGAAATGATAGAAGGAAAATTGATGTCTTTGAGTTGTGGTGTTGGAGAAGAATATTGAATATACCACAGACTGCTAAGAGAATGAATGAGTTCAACCTGGAGAGAGTTAAACCAGGCTGCTCGTTGGAGGCAAGGATTCTGAGGCTTCATCTGACATACTTTGCAAGAAGGGATGAGTCCTTGGAGAGGGACGTCATGCTTGGGAGGGTGGAGGGTCAGCACGAGGGAGGAAAACCCTCGATGAGATGGATTGATTCAGTGGCTGGGATATGAGGGGTGGTGTGTCAAAGACAATAAGATTGCACAGGATAGAGAAGGGCTGAGGGCTGTTGTACATAGGGTCACTTTGAGTTGCGGTGACTCAGTGGCACATAACAACAACAACAACATGTTTCTCATACTCCATATTCCAATCATTAGTGTCTGCTTACAACTGTTCCTCCTTCTTTGTGGTTCCAAATTTGAGGACTCAGCCTCAGGTGCCATATTTGCTAGTCTGCTCTAAGTGTGCTCTACTTTGCACAGGGTTTTTGAAGACCTGATATCTACTGAAAATCCTGTGTATAGGTAAGGACTTTCTGGACAGTGGTCCTCTGATATTAAAGACAACTTGTTTTTTCATAATCAAGCAGGGAATAGATTCTAGCAGTAAATTGTTGTTCTGTACCATTGTACCAAAACCTACTTAAAGCTAACTTTCTGGCAAGTTTTCAGAGGCAGTAAATCTCAAGAGAGTATATTACTCATTTCTCTCCTATGGAGCAGATAGTAGATTCAAACCTTTGAGTTGGCACTACAACTCCTTACCACTAAACCACCAGTCAAAAGCTGTTATGCTTTCTCTAACCACAAGTCTTCCCATTTTCTTTTCCTCTTTACAAGATAATGTGGGGCACAGAGAGGTGTGGGATCAGATTAAGGAGGCCAGTCACAAGTTTTTATCACAAGTTCCAGTTACACTCAAAACAAGTAGCCTCATAATTCAACTACTACAGGCAACCCCAGACAATCCTTCCTGATAACCTTTAACTTTAGCAACAATTGCTTTTTTAAAGTTATAATTAAGACCTCTCAGATGCCATGGATGTGCAGACAGCAGCAAAAGAGTAACTGCTATTTGACCTTCCAGAGAATACATCAATAACAAGAAACCTAAAGTATATACCCCGTGGTGACAGAGCTTTGATGGGCACTTAATCAGACAGACTTCATCTTGACGATCAGCTGTGTGCTTCCTCTTTTGCAGGATACCTCCTTTTCTGAGAAAATTGCTCTTTTTTCTCCTAAAAATACTAAATAAACATAAGCCCTTTCACATGTCTTTAGCCTAACATACAAATACTCTAATAAAATTTCTCTTTTTTGAGAAGGCATCTTTTAAAGACACTACTCTGTTTTATCTTTCTTCTTGCTGCAAGTAAAATAAAGTTTGCTCATCTATGTCTTTTCTTAAGTATTCTTTTGTGGAAATAAAAGCAAAAACCCTTTGAGACTTCATTGATAATAGAAGAAATTAGAGGTAAGAATTACTCTATATTTTTTTCTTTTACTACTTACATGTCCTTAGAATTACTTTAGAAAGTATGATGTAGATGATGACCAGTTTTTGGCTTCTTTGTTTTCATTTAAGTTATAGAGAAGCATTAATTAATTTTTTCTAGTTCTCACAGTGTTGATGAGAGCCCCATTTATTGAAAATCACACACTAAACTTTCACTCTGGTTAAAGGAGAGTGACTTAGAGATACCAAGCTGTGCTGCCAACCTAAAGGAGTGCTATTTAAAACTACCAATTAATCTGGAGAATGTTCTGTGTGATTTACTGCTTTTGAAAACCTTCTGAATGGTCAGCTATGAGTTCCTACTCAATGGTACATAACAATATGCCTTTTGCTAAGTTTGATGTTTTCATTTATTTAGCATGATAATACTGCAAATCAAGTATCATTACACCATTTTTACAAATGATAAATATGAGGTTTGGTAGTATACTTGATTTATTTAACACTAGACCTTATAGAAGGGTTAATTAAATGTTCATCAAAAACTAGACTAGGGGGAAAAGTCATCCACCATGTCTTTTAGGTCTTATTATATCTAATAAGTGACTGATTCATATGACTGTGATATGAGATGATAATGTTATTTACCCTAGTTCATCAAACTGCACTTATCTATCAGTTTGTCTTACTGTGGTGGCTTGAATATTGCTAGGATACCATTTTCCACTGAATGATCATGTGGTCTATTATTCTGGAAATGACAAATAGGAGCGGAATCATGTAGCAATCATATTTCAGGTCTATCCTGAAGTATAATACTGTTATTGACAGGATGATACTAATACTTATATAAGAAAGACCTAATAATGACAATTTAAAAGTATAAATGCCAAACAAAGCCAAAGATGTAGAAATTAAGGATATCTGTTGTCTTCTATAGTCGGAAATTGATCAAATACTCAATTAAGATACATTAATAATAACTTATGATTGGAATGCAAAAGTTGGAAACAAATAAGTTCTATTGCATACCAAAAAGAGCTAGCCAGCTGACCTTCCAGAAGGTTTTCAAATGCTTTTTTTACACTAAAGGCAGCGTTTAATTCCTTGAGTGAATCTCAAGGAAGGAGAGTGTTCATCTTTCTACTGTGGAGCAACTGGTGGATTCAAACTGCGTAACTTTGAGATGATAATGCAACTCCTTACCATTAAGCCACTAGAACTCCAGACTTTATATAAAGAAACTATTTAAAAAGTTAAAGAATCTAAAGACATTAAAGAAGTCTTGGTAGCGGTAAAACACTGCCTTCAAGACAGAAGTAAAACTAGAGATCACATGACAGACTTTTGTGCATTCAGTGACTGATTTATTGCAAATACCTTTAAAAAATGAGACATAGAAGAGGGAACAAGCTCTTCTTGTGTGATGCACAGCATCTAGATACCTGCTAAAGTGTCAGCTATGAATTGGTTCTGACTTGTTGGCAATGTATTTGGATTTTTAAAAATATTAAATGATAACTTTACACGAGTCTAACCAGCTGAAAAACTTTATCTACTTAAAGACACCACCAAAGAGTGAGGACGAAAAGCCAGAACAAATCCAGAGGCCTAGGAAACCAACCTCTGATCGCTCATACACCTGTTTGAGTGAAAGTTGAACAAAATTAAAATAACTCCATGACAGCCAAAACATGAACCCTAGTACATATCGTCTCAATTTAGAGACCACTTCAAGAATAGATTTGATGCATTAGGAAGTAATAACCAACAACCAAATAAGATGTAGGATTACATGACGGACAGTGTACAGGAAGAAAATAAAAGATAATAAAAAATAGGAAGAAAAGACCAACATAGATACCAGAAGAGACTCTGAAACTCCTCTAGAATGTAGCCAAAAGAAGAAATAATGTAAAAGAGCTGAACAGAAGATTTCAAAGGGCAGTTCAAAAAGATAAAACAATGAGACCCAGAATTAGAATCTGAGAAAAAGGAAGAACATACTCTCTTAAATTGAAAGAATTGAAGAACAATCAACCCTCAAGTTGTAATAGTGAAGAATTCTGTGGGCAAAATATTGAATGATTCAAGAAGCTTCTGAAGAAGATGAGAGGAATACACAGATTTACTGTACTAAAAAGAATTGGTCAATATTCAACCATTTCAACTCAACAACTTATTGCTGCCAAGTCAGAACTGACTCATAGCTGATATTTCAGCAAGTTTTCAGAGGCTGTAAGTCACATAGGAGAAGATCATGCACCTTTCTCTGTTGGAGCAGCTGGTGGATTCTAACTGCCTGCGTTTGGTTTAGCAGCACAACTCCTTACACAATAGACCACAAAAGCTCCCTTTCAGAAAGTAGTTCAAGAATCAATGTAACTGGAAGAAGATATCCAAATTGTACTGAAGACATTACCAAAAATAAGCTCCCAGAATTTAATAAATACTAGTTGAGGTGATGTGCAGAAAGCCTTGAACATTTATGCCAAGGAAATGGAAAGACAGATACTTAACCAACTAATAGGAAGAGTTCCACATTTCTGCCAATTAAAAATAAAAGATAATTCAACAGAATTCAGAAATTATTTTGATGATAAAATATCATTACTATCATACACAACTAAAATATGCTGAAGATAATTTAAAACGGGCTCAACATCAAGAAGACAAAGATTCTCACTTACTGGGTTGTTAGCAATTACAGCTTGCTCAGATCTGCAATCAACACTCTTAACAGTAGACGTCAGAAAATCAAAAGACATATTGCATTGGGAAAATCTGCTGTCATGAACCTCTCCAGAGTGCTGAAGAGCAACAATGTCAGTCTAGATGCAAATTGTGCCTAACCCAGGCCATGGTCTTCTCAATTAATTGTTATGCTTCAGAAAGTTGGACAATGACTAAGGATGACAGAAGAATAGATGCCATTGAGTTGTGGTGCTGGAGAAGAGTTTTGAACATAACATAGACTGCCAAGAAAACAATTAGGTCTGTCTTGGAAAGGGTGAAATCAAGTGTCTCCTTGAGGGCTAGGATTTTGAAGTTCCACTTCACTTTGGGTATGTGGCCAGAAGAGATCAGTCCTTGGAGGACATCATGCTCAGGAGGGTGGACAGGCAGCGCAGGAGAGAAAGACCCCAGATGAGACGGATTGACACTGTAACTAGGGTGATGGGGGTTGGTGTGTCAGAATTAGTGAGATTGGCTCAGGACAGGGAAGAGTTCAGATCTGCTGTATATACGGTCACTATATATCACAGGGAACCCAATGGCACATAACAACAATAACATACTATGACAGGCTTGGAAGCAGGAGTGGCATCCACTTCCTATAAAACATGCCTCT
>NW_006399940.1:5469087-5471087 GCF_000299155.1 Elephantulus edwardii | reverse complement strand
ACAGGAGATCTCCTCCATATAATTTACACTCTGAAAACCCTCTGTTGGGTAAGCTATGAGTTGGTTCCAACTAAATGGTACATAACAACAATAACAACAATTCAACCTGCGCTGTTCTAGCTGTTTATTATTTTTCTTGCATATGATATTAATGATGTTATTTGGTAGTTTCCACATTCTGTTAGGTCATCATTTTGGGGAATGGGAATAAATACATCTTCTAGTCAATTGGCCTGGTAACTGTCCTCCAGATTTCTTGGCACAACCTGGTGAGCATATCTAGTGCTGCAACTATTTGTTGAAATACATCAATTTGTATTTGATCAATTGTTGTTGTTGTTGATTGCTGTTGAGTCAAGCACTATTCATAATGACTCTATGAATAAAAGACTTGAAGCTTTTCTATAACTATCTTCATTTCTTCAAGTTCATAGAGTTTCCTTAGGCATGTGGTTTAGGAAGTGGATGCCACTTCTGCATCCAAGCCTGTCTTAAACTGGAAGCTTCAAACACCATCCACCTTGGACAACTTTTATGGCATTTGATACCCCAATGGCACAAGTTTCAGCATCACAGCAAACCCAGATTACCTCAATACATCAAAGAGTGATGTACAACTTATAAGAATATTCTTCCAAAATATAACAATAGTAGTCTCACTTAGCAGTGGTTAAGTTCCATCAAGTTGAATACAACTCACAGCAACCCTATGAACAAAAGAACTGAACACTGTTCTATAACATCATTTCTCTATGTTCATAGATTTTTCAGAGGCATGTGGTTTAGGAAGCGGATGACATTCCTGCTTCCATACCTGAATCAATCTGGAAACTACTCCAAACACTGTCTATGATGGGTAACTATTATGGTATTTGACACAACTACGGCACAGTGTTCAGCATCACAGCAACTCCAAGTTACTTCAGTACAGCAAGTAGACAGACAACTGCTGTACCACTTAAAGAATATTCATCCCAAAATTAAGGAACCATTACACAGGAACCTCCAAGTCAGCTGCAGACTTAGCCCAGCACTATGGTATTTTTAAGACAGGTATGCCCAACAAATGCTGTTGACTGTAAACCAAGTAAACCCTCTGCCCTTGGGTCCTTATTAGCTGAATCAGGCAGAAGTCCAGTCAGCTGACATCCGCTTGTGATAGAAAACACTAATAACACACACACGAGCACACACACACACACACACACACACACACACACCCCTTTACATTATCCACATCAAGATGTGATAGATCATCTTCCAGAGTGGAGCCACTCCACAGGAGCCTCCAAGCCAGCTGCAATTTCATCAGTTACAGGAGCCTTAACTTTTGACAATGCCTTAAATGCAGCTTGAACGCCTTCCTTTATTACCATTAGTTCTTGACCATATATTATTTCCTGAAGTGGTTCCATGTTTGTCAATTATTTTTTTATATAGTGACTGTATATTCCTTTCATGTTCGTTTTAATATTTTCTGGATCACTTGAGATTTTTCCCATAACATCTTTCACTATTGCAACTTGAGGCTTGAAACTGCTCTTCAGTTCTCAGTTTGAAAAATGCCAAGGTCTTCCGTTTTGATTTTTTTAATCCAGTTCTTTGAAATTTTGTGTCAATACTTTGTCTTCTCGAAGTGTCTTTTTTGTGTTCAACATTTTTACTTCATTATTTCTTCTCTCCGTTTTGGCTTCTTGACATTCCAATACCATTTCTAGATTTTCTTCTGTCACCCATTCTGGTTTTTATTTCTATTTTGTATTTGCAATGACCTTTTTCTTCTTCATAGATGATATCATTGATGTCATCCCACAGCTCATCTTGTCTTCAAAGCAGATTTAGAAAAGGTTGTGGCACTAGAAACATCATCTCAGATGTCAGATGGATCTTGGCAGAAAGCAGAGAATACAAGAGGGATGTCTATTGGTATTATATTGACTATGCAAAAGCATTTGACGGTGTGAATCATAACAAATTATAGCTAATAATGAGAAGAATAG
>NW_006399940.1:5463367-5468492 GCF_000299155.1 Elephantulus edwardii | reverse complement strand
TTCCTGACTGCTGGTACCAAGAGTGTTGACTGTGGAGCCGAGCAAAGTGAAGCTGTGAACACTCTCAATCTCTTCGTCATCCATCCTGACTCTGCCAATTGGTCCAGTGGCGAGAATCTTTGTCTTCTTGACGTTGAGTCTTAGTCCATACTGAAGGCTGTATAGTTTAAAATAAAGAAAAGTGTGCATCAGGGCTGTATCTTCTATCCATATCCATGCAATCTATGTGCTGAGTGAATCATTCAAGAACTTGGACTCTATGAATAAGAATGTGATAACAGGGTCAGAGAAAGATGCATCAACCAACTGTACTATGGAGATGACACATACTTATTCACTGAGAGTGAAGCCTTGAAACCCTTGTTGCAAAAGATCAAAGATTTCAATATTTATTACATCTCAACATCAAGAATGCAAAAATCTTCACTGCCAGAAAAATAGCAATGCGATGATAGGCGGAGGAGAGATTAAAATTGTTAATGACTTCAGTTTACCTGGACCACAAGCAACACCATTGATACTAGCAGTCATTAAATCAAAAGACAAGTTGGCTTAGAAAAATCTGCTGTCAGGAACTTGTTGTCTAGAGTACTTAAGAGCAATGATGTCTATTTAAGGACTAAAGAGCAATGATGTCTATTTAAGGACTAAAGAGCAATGATGTCTATTTAAGGACTAAAATGTGCCTCATTTAAATCATGGTCTTCTCATTTGTTTGCTATACATCTGACAGTTGGATAATGACTAAGGATGACAGAAGAATCAATTCCTTTGAGTTGTGGTATTGGATAAGAATATTGAATATCCCATAGATTGCTAAGAGAGCAAACAGGTCTGTACTGGAGAACTTAAAATCAGGATGTTCCTTGGAAGTAAGGATGGTGAAACTCTGTCACATTTTTTTTATGCATGTTGTTAGGAGGGGACAATCCTTGGAAAGGAACATCATGCTTGAAAAGGGGGAAGGAGAGTAAGAGAGGAAGACTCTCAATGAGGTGAATTTGACATGGTGACTATAACAAAAGGCTCAAGTGTATCAGAGATGATGAGGACGGTACAAGATAGGACAAGATTCAAGTTGTTGTTCATTGAGTCACTATGAGTGGTACTCACCTTGACAACATGTAACAAATACTACATTCAAGCTGTATGCTGAGCAAATAATGAGAAACTGGACTGTATGAAGAAATATATGCCATCAGAATTGGAAGAAGATTCATTAACGACTAACAATAAGCAAATAGCATATCCCCAAGGAGGATAGATTAGACCACACACTAAGCTTATTTATTTTACCTAATTTATGCAGGACAAGTCTGTTGGCAAAGTTAACCTACAATATTAGCCAATTCAAATTTTACTACTATTTTTATATCACCGTCTTTTAACTCTGAATATATAGGTGAGTAATACAACCGTGTAAAGATAATGTAGCATAAACAAAAACATATTTCATAGTGACTGGCTATATTTCGGGAATTCAGCTATTCCTGTGGAGGAAACTTAGTTTGGTAGAGCGAAGCTTATTTTAATCTTCTACATCCTCTGATTCAGTAGTTTAGCATTACTGCTTTACTTGTGGTTAGGAAATTCAGATTCTTCAGCTTAATTTCTTATCAGCAAATGTGACGTGGCCTTTACCAAAATACTCTTAGCATACTCAGCTATAAAAATTATCATGCATTTAAGTATGAGAAAAGACAAGTCTCCACATATATGTGAAATGAGGCCATGTGCAGTATTACTTTCAAATTAATTTGCCTATATAAATGTGAAAATATAAATAATAATAGGTACTTAGGATAATTTATCATTTTTATTATAGACACTATGCTTTTAAAAAACATTCTCCAGACCTCATTTTCTGGAAGAAAAAAAAAAGCAAGTACAAAATCAGAAATAATAAAACTCTCTGGGAAATAATTGCTGTTGTCATTAAGTGCCATGAAGTCAAATATGACTCATAACAACCCTATGAACAACAGATCTGAACCCAGTCCTCTCCTGTGCCATCATCACAATCCCTGACACACTTGAGCCCATTACTGTATTCACTGTGTCAATCCATCTTGTCAAGGGCCTCCCTCTATTTAGCTAACCCTCCACTTTTCCAAGCATGCTGTCCATCTCCAAGAAATAACCTATCTTAGCAACATGCCCAAAGTATGTGAGATGAAGTTTTGTCATCTTTGCCTGCAAGGAACATCCTAGCGGTACTTTCTCCAAGACATCTGTGGTGTTTGCGGGTTTTGAGGTTTTTGGGGGCAGGTTGTTTGTTTGTTTGTTTGATTTGCAGTCCATAGGCTATTTAGTTGTTGTTGCTGTTAGGTGCCATTGAGTTGAGTACAACTCAGAACAACCCAATGAATGACAGATCTGAACCCTGTTCTATCCTATGCCATCTTCACACTTCTTGACACACTATAGCCTATTGTGACAGCCACAGTGTCAATGCATCTGGTTGAGGATCTTTTCTTTCAACTATCCTCCACCCTTCCAAGTATCATGTCCCTCTCCAAGAAACAGCTACTCCTAGCAACATGCCCAAAGTATGTGAGGCAAAGCTTCGTCATCATGTCTTCAAGAGCACTTCGGCTGCACCCCCTTCAAGACATATTTGTCCCCAGGAACCAAAATATGATCCTGAATCAATTCCATCCGAATTTCAAGATGATCTTAAAAATATGTTTGAGACAGTGGACACAAATGATCAAAGGCCAGATGAGTTGTGGGATGATATCAAGGATATCATCCATGAAGAAAGCAAAAAGGCCATTACAAAAACAGAGGAGAATGGAAAAATCAAAATGGATGACATAAAACACTCTAAAAATTTCACTACAATGTCAAGCCAAAATTAAAGGGAAAATATGCCTAGGAAAAAGAGCTGAGCAGAATATTTCAAAGGGCATCTAGCAGAAAAAGAAAAACATTATAATGGAATGTGCAGGGAGCTGGAATTAGAGACCAAAAAGGGAAGAACTGACTGCATTTCTCAAACTGAGAGAACTTAAAAACAAATTTAAACCTCAAGTTGTAATATTGAACGATGCTATGGGCAATACATTGAATGACCCAGAAAGCCTCAAAACAAGATGGACATCTCACAGAAACCTGCCTTCACCCGCAATACCCATCTCTTTGTGTCCACAGGGTAGGGCTCTCAAGCTTGCTGCGCTTTGGGGAGGGGAAAAAAAGTTTTCCAATATCCAAATCCTCTCAAGACATCAATTGCAGTTTATACAAGAGTTAACTGAAGAATCTACCACTGTGCTGCCTCATATAATAGAGAACCAAGCAACGTTGGCCCTCAACCCTACTGTCTTAAAGTCAGGTGGATGAGGTCAAGTTGAACCACAGTTTCTGGAGTACAGAAATCATCCCACGTTGGGAAAACAACAGAGTAGCACCAATACGCAGGTCTTTCACATAACATTGCCATTCCATGGGAAATTATATAGTTACAACAACCTAACATCAACCAAGAATATACTCACATAATGTCAAGGAAGCAGCAATCAGTCGCCGTCATCGTGAAAATACTTTTGAAAATTACATTTCTCCTAGAAGAGCAGACCAAATGAGTACCCTAGATAGAGAAAACAAGAAGAAATACGTTGATGTGAAGTTACTTGAACAGCTACAGAAGATGATACAAATGATGAAAGGAAACAATGGAAGCCATTAAGAGAGCAAATACCTTAGAAAGAGCAACCCAGAATAAATACATCAATAAGGAGCAACTTGAACAACTATGAAAGAAAATGCAAAAGATGGAAGAAAGTATTAGTAGTATAGATATAGAGATATAAGAACTTAAAAATTTATCACAAGACAAGGTAAAACAAACACAACACTGGAAATAACAGAAAAGCATAAAAATGAAATCCAGATTAATTTGACCAAAATGGTATATAAGTGTCCAACATGTTGGTTGGACAAAATTGTAGAACTGAAGAAATGGAACAGAGAGTCAGTTACCTGGAAGACAGGAGACTCACTGAAAATATACAAAAAGAAAATTCAGAGATAAGATGCAAAGAATATGAAGAAAATATTAGAATCATGTGGAATGACATCAAAAAGAACAGCATATGTATGATTGGAATTCCAGAACACAGTAGTGACAGGGGAGTCACTGAAAAAATTGTGGAAGAAGTACTAGAAAGAAATTTCCTAGGTATTAAGAAGAATGAGGAAATTCACATTCAAGAAGCATAGCAAACATCAAATAGACTAGATCAAAAAAGAAAAATATCAAGACATATCATATCAAATTCTCCAAATTGAAAGATAAGGATAGAATATTAAAAGAAGCATGAGAAAAACAAAGAGTCATAAAGGGGACGATATTAGATTAAGTTCTGATTCTCAGCAGAAACCATGTGAGCTAGAAGACAGTGGGATGGCATATACAGAAAGTTAAAAGAAAACAATTGCCAGCCAAGGATCATATATCAAGCCAAGCTCTCCATCAAATGTGAAGGAGAAATTAGATCCTTTGCAGAAAATAAGGAATTTAAGGAATATGTGAGGGCAAGACCAAAACTATAAGAAATTTTAAGCATAGTGCTTTACAGAAAGACATCAAATGGAAGTGAATGGATGGACCATAGTAACCAGAAACAACAGAAGAGGAAACAGCAATATGGCAATGGTAAAACCTAACCTGACAACATTCACACAAAGTGAATAGATTAAATGCACCAATTAAGAGAAAAAGAGTAGCGGGCTGGATAAAAAAAAAAAAAGCAAATGATAAAGCCCATCAATATGTTACTTACAAGAGACACATCTAAGAATTTAGGAGAAAGACAGACCCAAAATTGAAGGCTGGAAAAATTTACCAAACAAATGGCAACAACAAAAAAAGCAAGCATGGCAATATTAATTTCTGATAAAATGGACTTCAAAATGAAAACCACTCTATAGGAGAAGGAAAGGCATTACATACTCATTAAAGGCGCAATAGATCAAGAAGACATAACCTTGGTCGACATCTCAGCACCAAATGGCAGACATAAAAAACACATCAAACAGCACTTAACAGCGTTGAAGAAAGAAATAGACAACACCACAATAGTGGTAGGAGGCATCAACACACCACTATCACCAAACGATAGGT
>NW_006399940.1:5459265-5460582 GCF_000299155.1 Elephantulus edwardii | reverse complement strand
CTAGTGTAATTTTCAGAGTCTCTTCTGTCATCCATTTTAGTCTTCTTTTCCTCCTCTGTCTTTGTAACAATTGATCACTTGTATTACAATCCATCATGCCAGTTGCCAAACTAATAACTTACTCAAACTGACTTACTCTAATAAAAAAGTTGTTGCTGTTGTTGTTGTTGCTCTGTGCCATTGAGTTGAAACTGATTCATAGATGATTTTTCAGCAGCTTTTTTTTTGTTTTGTTTGTTTGTTTGTGTTTTTTTTTTTAAATCACAAAGGAGGAGATTGTCCATGCTTCTCCCACAGAGTAGCTAGTGGATTTGAACTGCATGTCTTGGAAATTGCAGTGCAGCTTCTTACCACCATTTCAGCTCAACATTAAGAAAATAAAGATACTCACCAACAGATCAATTGGCAGTGTTATGATTTATGGAGAAGATATTAACAATTGCAGTTTACATGGATCCACAATCAACACTCTTGGCACCAGAAGTCAGGAAATCAAAACACAAATTACATTGGGGATGTCTGCTGTCAGAGGCCTCTCCAGAGTGCTGAGGAGCAATGGTATCAATGTAGAAATTAAGGTGCGCCAGTCTCAAGCCATATGGTCTTCACAATAACTTGCTATACATCTGATGGATGGACAATGAATAAAGATGACAGAAGAAGAATTGCCTTGAAGTCGTGGTGCTGGAGACTGCAAAAAGAACAAATAGGTATGTCCTGGAGAGGGTAGAGCCAGGGTTCTCCTTGGTGGCAAGGATGGTGAAGCTCTGTCTCATATTCTTTTAACATGTTTACAGAAGGGAGCAGTCCTTGGAGAAGCACATCAAGCATGGAAATATGGAAGGTCAGTGCAGGAGAGGAAAATCCTAGATGAGATGGATTGACACAGTTACTGTAGTAATGGGGGTAGGTATTCCAGAGACAGTGAGATTGGCTCAAAATAGGGCCGAGTTCAGAGCTACTGTGCATAGAATTACTGAGTCATAATCAACAACCAACTCAATAGCACGTAACAACTACAATATATCATTGTTATTTTTGTGTATTTTTAGCTTAAATTATGAATGGAACCTGGAGTTGTGCCTCAATAGGGCAGTCCAATTCTCTTAATCTGATTGATAGTCAGTCTTACACAGGGCAATCACTCAGTTTTAAAAGTGTGGCATATTCTTTAGCTACTTCTCCCTTTTTTGTTTGTTCCAATTTTTGCCTCACATATGTTACATGCAAGCAAGATTCTACTGAAGATTATCCAAAAACGACTGGAACAGCACATCAGCAGAGAACTGCCAGAAGTCCAGGCTGGGTTTCGAAGGG
>NW_006399940.1:5454469-5457205 GCF_000299155.1 Elephantulus edwardii | reverse complement strand
AGGAGAGGGAGACCCTCGATGAGATGGATTGATTCAGTGGCTGGGTTGATGGGGTTAAGTGTGTCAGAGATAGTGAGATTGGCATAGGATAGGGCAGAGTTTAGGGCTGTTGTACACAGGGTCGCTATGAGTCACAGGTGACTCGATGGCACATAAAAACAACAACAACAACAACATATGGCAAGAAGGATCCATGTATGAACTTCATTACAGTTTTTTAATGTAGCTTGGAACATTGGGAGGTTTAAGAACTCTGAAATTGTTTGGCTTGCTTGCTTATGTTTAAGTCTTTGTAAAAAAAAATGTCTATGCTTTCCTCATATACTCAAAGAAGGCTATGGATAACTGCTGTACTCATCAAAATCCACACAATGAACTGCTTTTGCATAACACACAAATAGACATCATTTCTGATATATTCTGCTTTCAGCAAAGATCCATCTGACATCAGTAATCATATCCCTTGTACCATCGCCTCTTATAAATCCAGCTTGAACTTCTGGTCACGTACTTTGAGCAGGTTAGTAGGAGGGGCAAGTCCTTGGAAAGGGACTAGGTGCTTGGAAAGATGAGGGGGCAGCAAAAGAGAGGAAAACCTTTGATGAGCTGGATTAACACATGGACTACAGCAATAGGCTCAAGTATTCCAGAAATAGTGAGCATGGCACAAGATAGGTAGGGCTCCAATTTGCTGTTTATAGTTTCTGTGAGTTGCGGTCAGCTTGACAGCACCTAACAACAACAATAACAACCTAAAAAAAAAGTGAAGAGCTAAAATTCTGTTGTTAAAGTAAGTTTCTCAACTTTAGGTATTCCATGTAGCCACTCCATGTAACAGACATATTTCACTATGGGCTTCCCTGAGCTATTTTCACTAAGGAACCTTCCTGGTAGTGCAGTAGTTCAGGACTCAACTACTAACTGGAAATTCAGTGGTTTCAACCCACCAGCCACACCAGAGATGAAACATTAAAGAACAAGAAGACTCACAAAATAATACTAACAAACCTAAACCACTACCATACTGCCTTTGAGTATATTCCAATTCATAGTTACCCCATGGTAGAATAATGGCACATTATTGTATACCATCATGTTGGAACCAACCCATAGCTGGCCCTCTGGTGGGTTTTCAGAGGCAGGCAATCACCTGGGAGGAGACTGTCCATTTTCTACTACGGAGCTGGTGGACTTAAACTGTTCGCCTTCGGGGTTCCAGTGCAGCTTTTTGCCACCAGGCCATCAGAACTCCCTATGAGTACAGTGTTGCCCTGTGAATTGAACTACCTCATAAGGTTTCCAATACTGTAAAGCATTATAGACTCAGACTGTGACTTCTTCCTCAATATAATTTGTGGATTCAAATGTTGATCTTTCAGTTAGCTGCCAGTGTTCCAACCTCTGCACAGCCAGGGCTCCATCTACAAAAGAGGAAAGTAATAAACAAAGTGCCACAGGTTATATCTCAGCTTTGGAAAAACCTCTACATCTACAGAATGGAGAACTGATATGGAGAAGAGGTCACTTCAGTTTCCAGGAAACAGATTTGGGGTGAGTAACAGAGTTCAGGAATGAGAGAGACAAAAACTGAGACCAACAAGATAGCATTAGAGTACGCCATGCAATGACATAAGTATGAATTCATTTGGAGTCTCTAACACAAGTCATTAACAAGCTCAGATGAGGATGGCATGGGACAGGACAGGGTTCAGATGTGTTCTTCATAGAGTCACTACAAGCTGTACTCTACTCAACAGCACCTAACAATAGCAATGTGTTAACTGAAAGGTTGGAGGTTTGAGCCCATGCAGAAGTGTCTGGCTAGCTGTGTCAGAAATTAGCCATTAAAATCCTATGAAGCACAGTTGTACTTTGACATATTTGGTGTTACCATGATTTGAATTGGTTTGACAACTGTTACTTAGTAAATAATTAAGGAACAATGAAAAAGAGATCAGTAAACATTTTTTAAAACATAAAAAAACCCCACTATTGGCACCTATGTACGGTAGATGTGGCAACATGAAGGACAGGAGAGCTAAGATAATTCCCAGACAAGTGGTCAGAGCATAGACGTGGGTTCAGTTGTATATAGGTATGAGGTCCAAGCAAGAGTGTTGATTCATCAACAAGTGAATATGATGTTAAATCGTGTAATCCACAGGGTATGCCAGGCAGAAGGGAATGCCAAGGAGATCAACATAAATCCCTGGGGAATGTCAGAAGGAATAGTTGGATGAAAGGTAGCCTGAGGATTTACCTGAAACAGCTTTTGGCTAAGTCCTTAGGAATCAAGTGAGCTAATGAAATCTGAAGCTGGTCACTCAAAAACCTATTTAGATAGCTATCTATGTCAATAACATAAACTCATGCTATTTCTTTATTATTTGGCATGGTTAATGAAATATAAAACATGAGACTGAATTCCACTTGTAAAGATATAAAAGTTAATCATTGTGTATTATATTTCTACCTGATTTGAAACAACTGACTAGCTTTCACGTATAACTTGCTTTTATATTATACCAAAGAAAAGAAGTTATTAACTATTAATTAATTCTCACTGGATAGGGTAAAAATTTCTTCTTATTCAAGATATTGGTCTTTAACTTTGAGGCAAAAGTGAGATTTTGTTGTCAACATAAAACTCTAACAAGTTAAAGATGCCACTGATTTCAGATGTCTATTTTGGAATACTATTTAGTCTGAAAAATGGCAGGGGGTTTCAAATCAGTA
>NW_006399940.1:5451202-5452554 GCF_000299155.1 Elephantulus edwardii | reverse complement strand
ATGATATCTTTGACATCCTCCCACAACTCATCTGGTCTTCGCTCATTAGTGTTCAAGGCCTCAAACCTGTTCCTGAGATGATTCTGAAATTCAGGTGGCATGAAATCAAAGTCATATTTTGGCTCCTCAATATTAGACTTATTTAAACCCTTTAATAGTAAAGAAAGTTAGAAGTGAGAAAAAGAGTTTTAAAAACCAACATCAAATATAATCGTTAACAACAAACTTGATTTTGAACTCAGACCTAGCTGAACAAAAATCAAACCCCTGTAGAATTCTTTGAACCAAAATTTAGTTTGCAAATTACTCTTATTAAAATCAGAATCAATATGCATTGAGACACAGCATCAAGAAAACAAAGATTCTCACCACTGAACCAATTGGCAGCATTATGATAGATGTTGAAGAGACTGAGATTGTTAACAGCTTTAGCTTGCTTGGCTCCACAATCAGCACTCCTGGTAACAGCAGCCAGGAAATCAAGAGACAAATTGCATTGGGAAAATTGGCTGTCAGGGACCTCTCCAGAGTACTGAAGAACATCGAAGTCAGTCTGGAAACTAAGATGCACCTGATCAAAGCCATAGTCTTTGCATTTACTTGCTACACATCAGAGAGCTGGACAATGAGACTAAGGCTGATAGAAAGAGAATTGATGTCTTTGAGCTGTGGTGCTGGAGAAGAATATTGAATATATGATGGATTGCCAGGAGAACAAATAGGTTTGTCCTAGAGTGGTAAAGACAGGCTACTCCTTGGAGGCAAAGATTCTGAAGCTTCACTTGACATACTTTTGGCATGTTTCAAGGAAGGACTGGTCCTTGGAGAGGGACATCATTCTTGGAAAAGCGGAGGGACAGAGAAAGAGAGGGAGACCATGGATGAGATGGAATGATGCAGTGACTGGAGTAATGAGGGTAGATGTGTCAGAGGCAGTGAAGTTGGCGCAAGTTAGAGCAGGTTTCAGGGCTGTGGTACACAGGGTTGCTATGAGTTGCAAGTAACTCCACAACACATAGTAACAACAAACCAAAATCACAATAAAGATTTTAAAAATTTACCATAATGATCCTCACCTAAAAGAAAAATCACCATTTTGCACTTTAGCAAAAGACTTCTTTAAAGTGGAAAATTAGAACTAAGGAGGAAAGACGTAACATACTAGACAAAATAACTAACATAGTACCAATACCAAATGCCATTCTTTTTAAAATTTTTATTTTATGTTGCTTTGCTTACAAAGTTTGTATACATTGTGTTTCACACTATCCTTCATCCACATAGTGTTTTGTTTTTTTTTTATCTATTTTTTTTAATTTAGGTTGTTTATTTTTCATTTCAATGAACATCTA
>NW_006399940.1:5447965-5449664 GCF_000299155.1 Elephantulus edwardii | reverse complement strand
ACACACCCATCCCAATTACCCCAGTCACTGAATCAACCCACCTCATAGAGGGTCTTCCCCTCCTGTGCTGTCCCTCTACTCTACCCAGCATGATGTCCCTCTCCAAGGACCTGTCTCTCCTTGCAACATGTCAAAAGTATGTCAGACGAAGCCTCCAAGGAGCAGCCTGGTTTAACCCTCTCTAGGATGAATCTGTTTTCTTGGCAGTCCATGGAACGTTCAATACTCTTCTCCAGCACCACAGCTCAAAGGTGTCAATTCTCCTTCTGTCCTCCCTAGTCATTGTCTAGCTCTCTGATGCATAACAAGTGATTGCAAAGACCATGGCCTGTATCAGGCGCACCTTCGTCTCCAAAGAGACACCGTTGCTTTTGAGTACTTTAGAGAGGTCCCTAACAGCAGACTTTCCCATCACAATATGTTTTTTGATTTCCTGGCTTTACCTACTGTCACAAGAAATCATTCAGGAATCATAGAAAGCTTATTTTTAAAATGTCACTGGAACTTGCTCCATCTTCTCTATCCCTGCCAGTGTTGCTTTTATTCAAAGCCACTTGTCTGAATTTCCAAAATTAGTACCTTTTTGCTTCTTATATTCTCTCTCCAATCTTTTTTATATTGTTATCGTTAGCATTACATTTTAAAATTGAAATTTAATCATGTCAGTTTCTTGCTAAAGTATCTCCAAAATCATACTATCAGGAAAAAAATGCCAACTTTAATTACTTAGAAGACTCTGAAAAAAATATTTCCCTGTGTATAAATGTCATTCTGTATTTCCAAAATAATGACAATATTATAGCCAGGAAGTGGTTACCCAGTAAACTCCAACTCCTCTTATAAACAGAGGATGATTTGTTTTCACCAATAACATGACAACAGGAATGAGGCATACTACTTAAAGATTCAGACCTTAAAATGAATGTGCAGGACATAGCAACTCAGCTTTCACCATGCAAACAAACTCCAGTTTTAGAGCTTTAAGATGAAAGTAATCTGGATCTCTTAATCACTGTGTAAAAGAGAGGTCCTAGTGGACCTTAAACCCCCAGGTCTAAATTGAAAGGAATCCAATCTTTTATAGTGTTAGAACTATTAATTTTGATACATATTTTGTATCATAATTTGCTATTGTTAAAGGTCATTGATAAATGCCTTGATTTGGTACTCAAAGCAAAACTTTGTTCAAGAGGAAAAAACAACACTACCTTGTCCTATAGTATTTTCAAAATTGTTATCATGTTTGAGTCCAAGGCTGCAGCCACTATGCCAAAACATATCTTTAAAGATCTTTCTCTTTTATACTGATACTCATAAATTATAACAGTCTTCTTAGAGAAATCCTTCCTCCTGATAACCTGTCCACAGAAATGGAGACAGTTTCTTGGTGGTTGCTTCAAAAGTGTATTCTGGTTGAACATCTTCTAAGACAGATTTTCTCATTCTTCTGGTGGTCTATAGTGGTATGCTTAATACTCTTAAAAGACACTATGATTCAGAGACATCAATTCTTCTGTCTTTCTTACTCAATGTCCTGCATTCACATATGTAAGAAGCAATTGAAAAGACCATGCTTTTGTTAGGCATACTTTATTCCTCATGGTGGCAACATTGATTTTTAACACTTTTAAAGACTATTTTGGAGGAGATTTATCTGACATTGTATGTCATTTGATTCTTGACCAGTGCTTGGAAGGGT
>NW_006399940.1:5443088-5447865 GCF_000299155.1 Elephantulus edwardii | reverse complement strand
GTTTTTTTTTTATTGAGATGCAATTCATATTGAAGGCTGCTAGGAAGGGCTTCAGTCCTCTTTGCTTTCGGGAAATAAGACTGTGTCATTTGTTTATCACAGGTGAGTCATCCTTCAATATCAATGCCATATTCCTCTTCATACAGACCATATTTTGGATTATTTGCTTAAGATCCAGATAGAATAGTTATGGTGAAAGGATGCAACCCTGATGAACGACTTTCCCAATTTTTAAGCCATTAAGTCTCCTTTTGATCTATTGAAATGGCTGCTTCTTGGTCTATGAACAAGATCTACATGAGCAAAATGTCTAGAATTTCAATATTTGCAGTACTACCCATAATTTATGGTGACCCACACAGTTAAATACTTTTGATAGCCCCAAATCCATACGTTTATCAATAAAACACGAACTCTGGTGGCCTAGTAGTAAAGAGTTACACCCACAATTCAATGGCCTGTGGTTTAAATCCAGCTATTTCTGTGGGAGGAAAATGTGGGGGAAACAATCTTTCTGATGAGATTTACAGTTTCTGAAACCCTCTAGAGGTTCAGCTGTAAGTCATTTCCCACTCACTGTAATACAAAAGCAATAGCCAAAGTCAAGCTTCTTTCTGCTTTAAGCCAAGATCCATTTGACATGAATTATGATATCCTTCATTCCATTTGCAATTCTCAATCCTTGAATTCAGCTTGAGTTTCTGGCAGTTGTTTTCTGAAAAATTATTTCAAGTGGTTTTTGTTGTTGTTGTTGTTGTTATCTTCAGCAAAAATTTACTGATGTGTACTGTTATAATTTCTGCTTTCTGTTGTTTTATACTTTAAAAAATATTTTATTTTTTCTACTAGTTTATTTACCAAATTTGAACACAAATTCAAACGATAATTTTAAAAAACACCAAACTAATATAGTATATTGTTGTTGTTATGTGCCATCGAGACACCTGTGATGTATAGCAACCCTATGTATAGCAGCTCTGTACCCTTCCCTGTTCTGAGTCAGTCTACTAATTCCAATACACCAACCCCCTCTGCCCCAGATACTGTATCAATCCGTCCCATATGGGGTCTTCCTCTCCTGGGCTGTTCCTCTACCCTTCTGAGCATGATGTCTTTCTCCAAGGACCAGTCACTCCTGGCCAAGTGACCAAAGTATGTGAGGCAGAGCTTCAAAATCCTAGCCTCCAAAGGGAGACTTGGTTTCACCCTTTCCAAGACAGAACTACTGCTTGTTCTCTTGGCAGTCCATGGTATGTTCAAGATTCTTCTTCAGCACCACAACCTGAAGGTAACTATTCTTCTGTCATCCTTAGTCATTGCCCAGCTCTCTCTCAATTGAGAAGACTATGGCCTGGATTCGGTGCACCTTTATCTCTAGATTGACATCATTGTTCATCGTTGTTGCACTTGGGAGAGGACCATGACAGCAGATTTTCCCAATGCAATTTGACTTTTGATTTCCTGATTGATGATATATATTATGGGTATCATTTATGGGAAAAGTTCTTCTTTCTGAAGCATATAGAAGTCAGACTCAGCCACCTTCACATTACCATTGCAATGGACTACCCAAAGAACAACAAGTTCTCTCTTAGGCATGAAGGTATTCCTTGGTGGCAAAAACAGTGAGACTTTTTCCTCAGATCTCATAGGGTTGCTATTTGGAAGCAGGAATTACATCCACTTCCTAAACAACATGCCTCTGGAAACTATAAACTTTGAGAAATGATGATTGTTATAGAAAGGCTTCAGGTCTTTTGTTCATAGCGTCACTATGAGTCATGCTCAACTCAACGGCAATCAACAACAACAACATCAGAATGGGTCAGTCCTTGGAAAGGCATATCATGATTGGAAATTTGGAAAGTCAAAAAAGGAGAAGAAGACTCCCAATAAAATAATAGACATAGTGGCTGCAACAATGGGCTTGTGCACAGTGGAGATTGTGAGGATGGTGCGAGGGCAGTCAAGGTTTCCATCTGTTGTGCACAGGGTCGCTATGAGGGGGAATTGGCTTCAAGGCATCCAACAACAACAACAACATTGCATCTTTCCATACTGTAATTCTTAAATTTTCTGAACTGAAAAGCAAACCAACTAAGCATAGCTAGTTTTAACTTAAATAAACTGGCGAAAGTAGGATTTAAGAAAATGCCCTTTTTTAGCCACTTGCGCTTACTGTTTCCATTACACAACATTTCTTGTTACATTACATAAAAATTCACATTCTCACAGATTAGTGAACTGGGAAAGTACTACTTATGTATTGCTATTTTTCATTGCATGTAAAAAGGCAAAGGGAGGAAATCCCCATATAAACCAGCTTTGTTAAAAACAGGGCAAAAGTGACTTGCTCTCATTCATAACCATGGGACATGTTCTTTACTACTAAATACCTGCTTTCAAATTCAGGCTGCCTCTCTACTCACTCGGTGCATGGCTATGCATACAAAATCAGTGAAATTGAGTTATTTTCCAAGGACACTGAGTCATAGGACAGCAGACCTTATATAACCTAATAAGACTAGATTCAGCAGGAGTAAAAGTGTTTAGTGTTAAAAGAAATTCACTTTCTCATATATTAGTGAACTAGGAAAATACTACTTATGTATTGTTACATAAGTAACAATTTCAAGTAAAAAGGAAAATGGGGGGGGCCCCACAAAAATCAGCACTTTGTTTCTTCATAGCAAAAAAGTTCTATTTATCTTTTGAAGTACCTGATTGTAAATCAAGAAAACCATACAAAAAGTCTTTGAAAATTTCATGTCATAAAGTATATAAAATGCATGTGTCTGATGTGGAGAAGGGGTTGCTAGTATGAAAAAAAATTAATGTCGTACTTCATACTTTGACCTAAAATGTCTGTCTAGTACAATATTATTCTTGATTTTTTTTAACCTAAGATATCTGTCTTGGATAATATTCACATCCAGCGGTGCCTGACTTCTAGTGCCAATTATTGAGAACAAAATCTACGTATCATCTAGTTTGATTCTTACTCATACCTACACTCTATAATAGAGTAGAACTGCTCCATTGAGCTTCCTAGACTGCAGTCTTTAAGGTAGCAAATAGATAAGCCTTTTATCTAGTATATCTGCTGGTGAGTTCGAATTGCTGACCTTTCTGTTAACAGCCTAGTTCATAACCATTGAATTACCAGAGCTCCTAGCTCAGAAAATAGAGAATGCTAAAAATTATACAGTTGGAGGTGGATTTGATAGTGCAGAAGTTAATGATTTTAAGTGGGCAGCTGACACTGGAGAGGGTTTTTATGCAAATAAGACTTTCAGATATATAATGATGAACATAGAAACAACAATCAATACTGGATGAGGGAGATATAGGAAGGACTCTTAGAATCATTTGATACCTGCTTCCCCTAGAAATGTAAGATTTCTACCATTCCTTGGCTGCAAAATCTAGTTCCTCCATCTGACTGAATTTATTCTGAATCCATACTCTGTAGCGCGTGGACTATGAGCCATTTGGACTTGAGCCCCAGTTCCCCTATATATTAATGATATGATTTCATACATGCTACACAGTGTTCATCTGTATTTACCAAACACTCGCTGTACAATTACCACGGTCCAGACACTGTCTGAAGTCTTTATAAATAACCCAAAGAGATGAGCATTTTTATCACTAACAATTTACAAATGAGCCTGTAAGAGGTCTAGGCTGAAGTCAATCCCAAGTCCTTTGGCTCCAAAGTTCTTACTTTATACCACAGCTTAAGTGACTTTGTTGTTGATGATACAAACTGCTGACCAATCAGACCCAGACCCTTGGAAGCCCCTTGGGTTACCGGGTTATCATTTTGTTAGGTATTGACAACTGTGGCAAGTAGTCTTGCTTTCTCATGGCTGTGGTGAGGTTCAACTGAGGCAGTCTACATAAAATGTCTTGCATAACATCAGGTATATGAAGTCAGCCAGTCTAGGGGTCTGAAATTAGTCCATCTTTTAAAATAGATTCATGTGTCTTTGTAGATTCGGGGTGTTCAGGGACCCAACACGGCAAAGGTTTCCCCAACAGTATCCAACACTGGCACAGTCGGCACACTCGAGCTTCTGCTTAAGTTTCCCTGCCTAAAATTTCTCTCCTGATGGTGGTTGGCTCAGTTCTGACACAGATGATTTGGTGGAGGTCCTGACCAGTTTTTCTCCATGGAATGGGTATGAATGTTCCAGGTCTTATGCTTTCTTTTGACTAGCTTATTTGCCCCTGCATTTCTTTGAGCAGGTTTCTATCAGACCAGAATTGACTAGGAAGGATTATCAATGACTTCTCAGAAACACCACGGACCTAGAAATAGATTTGACTATTTATCTCCTGTAGGTTCTTGAGAAAGTTATCTTCTCTGTCTTAGTTTGTTGTTGTTGTTGTTGTTGTTGTGTATGGTCTAGTCAGAACAAACGCATAGCTGACCCTAAAGAGGGTTTTCAGAGGCAGTTAATCACTCAGGAGAAGATTACACATCTTTCTCCTGCAGAGCAGCTAATAGATTTAAATGGCCTGCCTTCAAAAGAGCAGTGCAGGGATAAGTATGCTTATTCTCAATACAATGTTCATTCTTTTAGGATAAATATCATATTGTTGTTCCTATACTTAGGACCTAAATTGATATTTAGCAAATTACCTTGCTTTCCCTTTTGAGAAGGAAAAAAAGAGAGAGTGAGAAGAGAGGACAAGAAGGAGGAGGAGGAGGAAGAGGAGGGGAGGGAGAGAAGGAGAGAGAGAAGGAAGGAGAAGGAGAAGGAGGGAGAAG
>NW_006399940.1:5415333-5442988 GCF_000299155.1 Elephantulus edwardii | reverse complement strand
CCTTTTGTGACTGAGATATTTCATTCAGCATAATGTCCTCCAGGGTCACCCATTTTGAATAATATTGCATGACTTGCTTGTTTTTCAATGCAGTGTAGTAGTCCATTGTTTGAATATGCCACAGCTTCTCTATCCATCCATTTGTTGATGGGCACTTCAGTTGTTTTCAACTCCTTGCTATTGTGAATAAAGCCGCGAGAAACATGGGTGTGCATATATCTGCTTGGATGTCAGTTATGGCCTCTTTGGGGTAGATTCCCAGTAGTGGAATGGTCAAATGGTATCTCTATTTGCAACTTTTTGAGAAAATGCCATACCACCTTCCATAGTGGTTGCACCATTTTACACTTCCACCAACAGTGAATAAGGGTTCCAGTTTCTCCACTACCTCTTCAGCATTTGTTGTTTGCTGTTCTGTTAAATTTTGCAATTGTGACTGGGTAAGATGATATCTCATAGTTGTTTTGATTTGCATCTCTCTCTTAGAACTAGGGATTTTGAACATTTCTTCATGTGCTTGGTGGCCATCTGAATGTCTTCTTTGGTGTCTGCTCATATCCTGTGCCCTTTTTTCCATTGGATTATTTACCTTTATCTTGTTATGGTGCTCAAGTATTTTATAAATTCTAGATATAAGTCCCTTATCTGACATGTCATTACCAAATACTTTTTCCCAGTCTGTGGCTTCCCTTTTTACCCTGTTGGAGAAGTTTATGGAGGTGCATAAGGATTTGATTCTTAGAAGATCTCCTTTATCTATTTTATCTTCTCCCAGTTGTAGGTTTTTCAGGAGACTTCAAAGACTATTTATGATTCAATAAACTTTTTATATGAAAACCTTGTCTGAAATGGTATTACCAAATGTTTTTTCCCATTTGGTAGGTTTTCTTTTCACTATGTTGGAAAATGTTTTTAAGGAACATAGGGATTTAATTTTTTTTCCTTCTCTTTTTATTATACTAGTTTATTTACAAAATTCAAATACATTGTTTTCCAGAACAGATTTTTCTAATTTCCTTCATTTCCTCACCCGTCAAATTGTACAACTCCATGATTAATCCTCCTCCCTGTGCACATCCTCATCCCTCTGCTTCCACCCTCACTCCCTCCTTGGATCCTTTCAGTCATTTTACAATAATGGTTTTATACAATGTTTGTCCTTGTGGGACTGAGTTATTTCACTCAGCAAATGCTCTACAGTCCATTCCAAGTTAGGTAATAATTTACAAAATCATTGATCCTGTGTGCTGTGTAGTCTTCCATTTTGTGAATGTACCACAATTTCTCAATCCATTTGCTTGTGGTTGTGGGCTGTTTCCTTGTTCTTGTGATGGTGAATAATGCTGCTATAAACTTTGGTGTACAAGTCCCCATTTGTGTCTCATTTCTCATTTTCTCAGGGTGTATTCCAAGCAGTGGAATAGCTATGTCATATGGAATTTCTATGTTCAGCTTTTTGAGGTAGCACCAAATTGCCTTCCAGAGTGACTGTACCATTTTATAATCCCACCCACAATGTATGTGAGTTCCTATTTCACCACAAACTTTTCCCAACAAGGTGAAAAGAAAACCTACAGATTGAGAACAAACATTTGGTAATACCATCTCAGTCAAGAGTCCCATAACAAAAGTTTAAAGAATACTCCTGAGCCTTCACAAGAAATAGACTGATAACCAAATTACAAAATGGGCAAAAGACATGCAAAGAATTTACACAGAGAACATATTTGAATGGCAAACAGACACATGAAGAAATGCTCCAAATCACTGGAAATAAGAGAGATACAAATCACAATCACAATGAGGTATCATCTCACTCCGGTAACAAAGGGATTTAATCTTTAGGACCCATTCATCAATTTTTTCCTCTCCAAATTGTCCATTTCTGACTGTATTTGACAGTGTCTTTATACCATAGACTAGGCCCTCTGAACTTGATCCCAATTTGACTCTGTTGAAATTTATTCTTTTTGGCTTTACTCCCAGTTCTCCAATCCACCTTGAGTTGATTTTTGTGTATGGTGTGAGATGTGGATCCTGTTCCAGCTTTTTGCAGGTAGCAGTCAGTTTTGCCAGCACCATTTGTTGAAGAGGTTGTCATTTCCCAGTTTGGTAGGTTTGATTTTGTTATCAACTATCAGTTGACCATACATAGCTGGTACATGACAGGGTTATCAGTTCTGTTCCATTGGTTTATGTGCCTGACATCACGCCAGTACCATGCTGTTTTGGTTACTACTGTTGTGTAGTAGGTTTTGAGGTCTGGGAGAGCTATGTCTCCCGCTTAATTTTTGTTTTTCAGAAGTGCTTTGCTTATTCAGGTTATCTTTCTTCTCCAAATAAACTTGATGATTTCTGTTTCTATTTCCTTGAAAAAAGAATTTGGTATCTAGATTAGGATTGCATTAAACATGCAGACTGCTTTTGGTAGGGTTGTCATTTTCACAATATTGAGTCTTCCTATCCATGAACTGGGAATAGGTTCCCATTTATTTAGGTCTTTTATTGTGTCTCGTAGAAATACTCTGTAGTTTTCTTTCCACAGGTCTTTTGTGTCTTTAGTTAATTCCACTCCCAAGGATCTCAATTTGTGTTTTGCTATTGTAAAGATATTGCTTTCTCAGTTTCCTTCTTTGAGTTCTGTTTGTTATTGTAGAGGAATCTCACTGAATTTTGAGTATTGCTCTTACATCCTGCTACTTTACTAAATGGGTGTACTAGCATTAAATAATTTTTGGTTGAGACATTGGGGTTTTCTGTGTACTCTATCATGTCATCTGCAATTAGAGATAGTTTAACCATCTCTTTGCTGATTTGGATGCCTTTTATTTCCTTCTTTTATTGTATTGTCCTAGAAAATATTTCCAATACAATATTGAATAAAAGTGGTGACAGGGGACATCCTTGTCTGGTCTCTGTTCACAAGGAAAATGCTTTTAGTCTTTCTTCATTGAGAATGATATTGGCCCTTGGTTTTGCATATATACTTTTTGCTATGTTGAGGAAATTATATTCCAACTTTGTTGAGTGTCTTTATCAGGAAGGGATGTTGGATTTTGTCAAATGCCTTTTCTGCATCAATTGCTAAGATCCCATGGAGCTTGTTATTTGCTTTGTTAATGTGACTAATTGTATTGGATTTTTTTTGTCTTATGTTTACCCATCTCTGCATACCTGTTGTGAATCCCACTTGATCATAATGAATTTTTTTATGTGCTTTTGGATTCTATTGGCTAGGATTTTTTTTAAAGATTTTTGCATCTATATTCATGAGAGATATTAGTCTGTAGTTTTCTTTGTTGGTAATATCTTTGCCTGGTTTTAGTATTAGGGTTATGCTTGCTTCATAGAATGACTCTGAGAGTGTTTCTTCTTTTTCAAATTTTTTAAATAATTTACGTATAATTGGTAATGGATCCTCTCTGAATTTCAGAGAATTCAGCTGTGAAGCCACCTGATCCAGGATTTATTTTTTTTTTTTTTATGGGGAAGACTTTTTATGGCCTGTTCAATTTGTTCCTTTGTGATGGGTCTGTTCAAGTGTTCTGTATCTATCCTTGTCAATCGGGTAGGACATGAGTTTCTAGAAATTTGTCCATTTCCTCTAGGTTTATAATTTATCAGAGTATAACTTTTCATAGTGTTCTGATGTTATCAATTTCATTTTATCTGGTTCTTTTGTGATGTCACCTCTATAATTTCTTAATCGTGTTATGTGTGTCTTCTCTTTTAATTTTTTTTGTTAAGTTTACCAGTGGTTTGTCAATTTTCACCTTTCAGAAAACTAGCTTCCAATTTTATTGATGGTTTCAGTTGTTTTTCTGTTTTCTATCTCATTAATTTCAGCTCTTGAACTTATAATTTCCTTTCTTCTAGAGGATATAAGATTGAATTATTCTTCTTCTACTTGATGAAGGTGTTGATTTAGACCTTTTATTTTTCTTTCTTCCTTTTTTATGTGTTTGCCTACTGCTATGAGCTAAATACCCCCTGAGGACTGCCTTAGCCATATCCTGGAGGTTTTAGTACATTGTATTTTCATTCTCATTTGTTTCAGGGAACTTTATTATTTCATTTTTTTTATAATCTAATCATGTTCTAACAGAGAGTAACATGGGTGGTTTTGTAAGCTTTACCCTCCTGTGATTCATTTCTATTTTTATGGCATTGTGGTCTGAGAAGATGCTTTGTATTATTTCATAGATTTTTAATTTGTTGAGGCTTGCTTTGTGCCCTACTAAGTGATCACTTTGGAAAATGTACCATGTGCACAAGAGCCTATTGCATCATAAAAGTGACTTGAGTTTTAGTTGGGTACAGTACTCTGAATACATCCACAAGGTCAAGTTTGCTGATTGTATAGTTTAGATCTTCTGCATCTTTGTTAAGCTTCTTTTCATAATAAAAGTTATTGATTAGTTTTTCTCTAATCTTGACACCACATTTTTCTTCATAGTGTGCGAATTCTTAAATAATTTGCTCAACATAAATTAATTAGATAATTTATGAAAAATTAAATTAAAGAAATTTAGTTAAGAAATAAAATAGGTATAGAGAAAGAACACAACCTTGATGAACACCTTTACTAATTTTAAACTATGTAGTATCCCCTTGCTGTCTTTGCACAACAGCCTTTCTTGGTCGAAGTATGTTTCTCGTGAGTATGATCAAGTGCTCTGGGTTTACCATTATTCTCAGTGTTAGCTATAATTTGTTATGATCCATGTAGTCAAATGCCTTTGTATTGTCAATAAAGCACAAATTGACTTTCTTCTGTTATTCTTTGCTTTAAGCCATGATCCATTTGATATCACCAGTGGTATCTCTCTGGTGTCATGACCTCTTCTGAATCCAGTTTGAACTTCTGGCAGTTCCCTGCCTCAGCAGTATTTTGCTTGCATGTGATAATAATGATATTGTTTGATAATTTCCACAGTCTGTGAGATCACCTTTCTGGGGAATGGGAACAAACACTGGTCTCTTACAGCCAG
This sequence comes from Elephantulus edwardii, assembly GCF_000299155.1. Classification (NCBI taxonomy): domain Eukaryota; kingdom Metazoa; phylum Chordata; class Mammalia; order Macroscelidea; family Macroscelididae; genus Elephantulus; species Elephantulus edwardii. Next base: position 5,437,997 of record NW_006399940.1, on the reverse strand, counting down.
TTGGCCTGGCAGCTGTCCTCCAAATTTAATGGTATAGATTGGTGAGCATTTCAAGGGCTGCATCTGATATTTGAAACATGTCAATTGGTATTCCATCTATTCTTGGAGCCTTATTTTTGCCAATACCACAGTGGAGATTGAATTTCTTCCTTCATTATCATTGGCTCTTGATCATATGGTCCTTATAAAATATTTCAGTGTAGGCCAATTCTTTTTTGTTTCTCCCATCTTCTTTTGATGTTTCCTGGATCATTCAAGATCTTGCTCATAGAATCACTAAGTATTGCAACTTGAGACTTGAATTTGTTTTTCAATTCCTTCAGCTTGAGAAATGTTGAGCATGGTGGCCATGTCTTTTGCAAGCCCGGATCCCTTTTGACCACATGCCCAAAGTAAGTGAGATGAACTCTCACCATCCTCACCTCTAAGGAACACTCTGGTTTCACTTCCTCCAATACATCGGTTGTTTGGGTTTTTTTTCCTTTTGGATTCTTACGGTATGTATATTCAATACAGTTTGCCAACACTGCAAGTCATGAGAAGGCATTGATTCTTCTTCAATCTTCCTCAATCTTTTCCAACTTTCATATGTATATGTTGTTGTTGTTCAGTGCCATCAAGTTGAGTACCATTCAAAGCAACTCTACAAACAAAATGTGAACCCTATTCTATCCTGCACCATTCTCTCACTTCCTGATGCACAAGAGCCTATTCCAACAGTCACTATGTCAATCCACCTAGTTGAGGGTCTTCCTCGCCTTCACTGACCCTCCACCCATCCTGTCCTTCTCCAAGGAAGATAGATCACTTTCAAACAACATGTCCAAATTATGTAAGGCAAATTCTCATCATTCTTGCCTCCAAAGAGCACTCTAGCTACACCCTGTCCAACACGTATCTGTTCGTTTTCTAGGCCATCTATGGGATGTTCAGTGCTCTTCTCCAACACCACAGTTCAAAAGTGTTAATTATTTTTCTGTCATCCTTATTTATTGTCCAGCGTTCAAATGCACAAGTGATCATAAAGACCATGGCACCATGGCCTGAATCAGACACATCTTAGTCCTCAAACTGACATCATTATTCCTCATTAATTTAGAGAGGTCCCTAACTGCAGATTTTCCCAGTGCAATGTGTCTCCTTAGTTCCTGACTGCTAATATCAAGGGTGTTAATTGTGGATCCAAACAAGATGAAACTGTTGACAGTTTCAATCTCTTCTCTATCCATCATGACTCTGCCTATTGGTCCATTGGTAAGAATCTTAGTTTTCTTGATATTGAGATGCAATCCATCCTGCAGGCTGCATTATTTGGACTTCTGCAACAAGTGCTTCAACTCATTCTCACTTTCAGCAAGCTAGGCATAACATGAGTCTCCCTCTAAATCTGATGCCACATTCCTGTTCATACAGTCCAACTTCTTGGATGATTTTCTCAGCATACAGATTGAATAGATATGGAGACAGAATATTAACCTGATGCACCTGCTTCTCAATTTTAAGCCATGCAGTGTTCCCCTGCTCTGTTCCCACATCAGCCACATGGTCCGGGTATAAGTTTTCCATGAGCACAATGAAGTGCTCTGGGATTCCCATTATTCTCAAAGTCAACCACAATTTGCTATGATCCACACAGTCAAATACATTTACATAATTAATAAAGCATAAATACACATTCTTTTGGTATTCTTTACTTTCAGTCAAGATCCATCTGACAATCAGCGGTGATATCCTTGGTGCCATGGCCTCTTCTAAATCCTGCATGAATTTCTGGCAGTTTTCTCTCTGTGAACTTGTCTAGCTGTTTTTTAATGATCTTCAGCAGCCTTTGCTTGCATGTGATATTATATAATTATAATATAATTTGTTCAATAGTTTCTACATTCAGTATGTATATGAAGCAATTAAAAATACCATGGCTTGGATCAGGCATATCTTAGTCTTAAACTTGCTTATTAACATTTAAGAGATCCAACAAAATACGTCTTCTGATTTATTGATTGCTCCTTCAATGGGTATTGACCACAGAGACATCATGCTGAGAAAGGCAGAAGGTCAGTGAAAGAGAAGGAGACTCTCAAGGAGATGGATTAACACGGTATCTACAATAATGGGCTTGAGCAAGCAGAGATTGTGACAATGGAGTGAGATGGGGGAAAATTCAGATCTACTGTGGATAGGCTAGATGATGATAATAAACTCAATGACGTTTGTTGACAGCAAAAACAAAATGCCATGTGCCTATTGAGAACTTGAAATGTGCTCTTCATTTTAATCAATTTAAATCTAAATTATCACATATGAATAGGAATTTTGACAGCATATTACTAGAATAGATTTTAAAAGTTTGGGAAAATTGCAGATAGTAGTTGAATTTTAGGATAATGAAGGAAAGCAGGGATGGGTTTATTGTTGAGTAGTTGTTAGGTGATATTGACAGACTCTCAAAACTTGTTTTGCAAATCAAGAGCAGCTTTAAGAACATGACCATGTTTAGAGACTTGCAAGACATGCCAAATCTGAAGAGTGGGTAGAAGTGCCAAAGTCAAACTTAATTTACAGCACTTTAGTTTTTTACGTGATAGGGGAATGTTAGCTATGGAATGAATTGTATTGGAATCCTAACCCTTCTACAGATGGATCTAATCCTATTTAGAAATAAAAGTGTCTTTGTTCTATTAATTGGATTATATCAGTGTTGGGTATAGGCTAATCTAATCTTTGCTAAATTAAAAACAAACTGAACCAGAAACAAACACAAATGAAGGGGAGTTAAATATTACATAAAGAAGGACAAGCAACTGAGAAACACTACAGATACAAAAGACTGAAAGAAAGATTTTCTCCAAGAGTCAAAAGAGAACAAGACTTCTTCATCAACCAGTGTTTGGATTCATACTGCTAGCCTCCTGAATGAGAATAAAGCTTTCTATTTGTGTTATATACCACTAAAAAAACCTGAAAGAATGCTAATGTACCATTTTCAGTAGGAAAATGTGTGGGCTAGTAGAAGCAAAGATTGACTGAAATATACAGGTAAAGAAAAGACTATCAATTAGGCACAGAGCCTCATTTTGCTACTTAAAACTAACATAGTCATATAATTTATTCTTCACAGCATTCTCGTCTCATCACATAAATATTTAATTAGCTATTTCCTTTCCATATCTGCAATATACAAGGCACCGGGCTTTGTAGGTATGTTGTTATTGTTGTTGTTGATGATGATGATGGTCATCAAGTTGAGCATGACTCATATCAACCCTATGAACCCTTTTCTATAACAACCATCGTTAAGACCCAAACCTTCTTCTATAACTACCATAGTTAAGACCTGAACCCTGTTCTATAACTATCATTGTTTCTCTAAGTTCAGAGAGTTTCCATAGGCATGTTGTTTAGGAAGGGGATGCCACTCCTGCTTTGTAGGTATAAGCATGGGGAGGGGGGTAAGGAATGATACTTTCTCTGTCTTTGTAGTACTCAGTACAAATAACAAGCTAAGAGATAAACAAATAAATATACGTTAATAATCATGAAGAAAACAAACTGGAGCTGAGGTGAAAAATAATATGAGTGACCTATTGGCTATCCTCCACTGGAGAGAGCAGGTTTTAGACCTGTTGTTCACAGCATCGCTATGAGTCGTAGGCAACTTGATGATGAATAATACTGTGGCATAGTCAATAAAGAGTTGTGCTAACCCAAAGGCATTGCCTCTTGGGAAGACTGAATTTACAAACAGTTCTTCTCAAGAAAGATGAACAATCTCCTCCCTTGTGATTTACATCCTTGGAAAACCCACTGAAGGGTCTGGTAAGAGTCAGTTCTGACTCAATGACAACAAGAGTTTTGAATATTATATACAGAATGATAAAGAAATACTGCTTTCAGAAGACATTTAAGCTAATATACAAAGGAATAAAGAGCTAATTCATGCCACAATTAGGAAAAACCATGAATGGCATGTGCAAAGGAACTGAGATAGCAAAATTTCCAATGCTTATATTGTTATAGACAATTTAGGGGCAAAGGTAACAGTGAAAAACAATTAGAAATCTCTTGGTATAACAGAGAGGTAAAGCTCATCTGAATTAAAATAAAATACTGGTGATGAGAGCTGAGAACAATAACATAATATGTTTCAAATATAAAATCTACTTTTGCCACAGTCACATAACAAAATCTCTACAAGGCAATTGTGAAATAGACTGCAAGATTAAGAAAATAACTGAAGCTTCATGATAAGTATTCAGAATGGTATTATGAGTCCTATCTGTTTAAACACTCTTTTCATTGCTTCACACTCTTTTGTTGAATCAAGATGGATCAATGTAGGGTTTTTTTAAAGTCAAAAGGAGTAAGTTTTTGCCAGCTCAATGATTTCAAATTAGAATTTATTTAATAATCTGGAAAGCCTATAGGTTTGGGATCATTAATCTATAAGCTCATTCCTCTGAAGGAGGCCAAATGCCTCAAGATCTCCAGATATATTTTCTGTGCTCTCCAACTTAGAATACACTTGTATTTCTTCCAGAACTGTGCTGAGTCATCACCATGCACAAAGAAAAGTTCTCACCAACTAAAGCAACTATCTACAGGAATTCTGAACCACATGCTGTTCTTACCTTAAGTTCAAACTGAGATTTTTTACTAACACATTGGGTAATTAAAGTGACTAATCTATTTTTTTTTCTTCTTTGCTAAAAATATGCCTCTTTATGATCATATTGAATATTGTCCAGGTTGCTGTAATATCCCATTTTTCCAAGAACATAAGCACATTGCAAAGGCAACCTTGGAATCACAGGCTGAGCCTCAAAGGAAATTATCTTTTTATACTAAGTACTTCATCAGTTAATTTTTCCCCCTATTTTCACTGTTTAGATTCTGGTCTATATATTAGCTCTCACCAGTATTTCCATTTCCCCTATTTCTTAGCACAGGGTAGAATGTTATTTTCTCACCCTCTTCAAGATGTCATGGCATAATACTTGCTCTGGGTACTAAGTGCCGTCAAGTCGAGTACAAGCCATGGGGAAACTATGAACAACAGATCTGAACCCTAACCTATACCATCCTCACACTTCCTGACACACTAGTGCCCTTTACAGCAGTCACTATATTAATCCAACAGGTGGAGGGTCTTACTTTCCTTCATTGACCCTCCACGTTTCTTAGCATCATGACTTTCTCTAGGGAACAGCCCCTCCTAGAAATATGCCCATAGTACATAAGATAAAGCCTCATCATCCTTGCCTCCAAAGTGCACTCTGGCTGTGCCCTTTCCAAGAAATATTTGTTTGTTCTTTTGGCAGCCCTTGGGATGTTTAGTGTTCCAACACCACAGTTCAAAGGCATCAATTCCTCTTCTGTCATCCTTATTTATTGTCCAGGTCTCAGATGTATAGCAAATGATCATAAAGACCATGGCCTGAATCAGGCACTCCTTAGTCTTCAAACTGACATTATTATTCCTCAATAATTTGGAGAAGTCCCTAATTGCAGATTTTCCCAGTGCAATAGGCTTCTTGATTTCCTGATCCCTGGTACCAAGGTTATTAATTGTGGATCCAAGGAAGATAAATCTTTTCTCCATCTATTACGATGCAGCCCATTGGTCCAGTAGTAAGAATCTTTGTCTCTTCTTGATATTGAAACACAATCTATACTGAAGGCTGTATTCTTTGTTTCTCTGCAACAAATGCTTCAACCCCTCCTCACTCTCAACAAGAAATGTGTCATCTGCATAATGCAGCTTATTTATGACTCTTCCTCTGATCCTGATGCCACAGTCTTCTTCATAGAGTTCAGTTCTCATATAATTTGCTCTGTATATAGATTGAATAGGTATGGAGAGAGAATCTAACCCTGATGCACTCCCTTAATTTATTTTTTGATTGTTTGGGTTGGGTTTTTTTATATTTTAATGAAAGTTTATAAAGAACTTGGATTTTCATCCATTCATTGTTGCACATTTTCTTCCTTCCCCCTCCCCCAGTTCTTTCTTTGGAAAACAAGTTCTTTCATTGTTATATGGTCTCATCCCACCCACCCCTCACCCCAACCTCTTTACTATGCAACTTTTATTCTGTAGTCTTGTCATGCCAATAATGCCTAATCATATATTCCCTTCTTAATTTTAAATCATGTAGTGTTCCCTTGCTTTGTTTGTACAACCAGCCTCCTAGTCTAGGTACAGGTTTCTCATGAGCACAATTAAGTACTCTAGGATTTCCATTCTTTCAATGTTAGCTATAAGTTGTTATAATCCACATAGTCAAATGCCTTTGCATAGTCAATAAAGCAGAAACAGACATTCCTTTTGCTCTGGAGATATTTATAAACGGATGTATCCTCCCCCACTTACTCTTTCTGCAAGATCGAGAAATGTTTGCTGTCTCCCTCTGCCAGAGTCTCTGAATAAGGGCAGTGTTTAGTAGAGTCCTCCTCTGACCTCACCAGACATGTAAGATGAATGCAAAAGAATTTTGTTATTTAAAGAAACTGAGATTTGGAGGATTTTGGTATTTTTTTAATTTTTTTTTTATTAATTTCAATGAACACCTACAGAGATTTTGGAATTCCATTCTTTCATTGTTGCACTTTTCTCCCCGCCCCCTCCCCAGATTTGGAGGTTTTATTGATGATGCTGTGTGATCTTCCTGATTGGTTTGTTTCTTCACAGTTGAAAGTATGATAGACTCTCTGAGCTTCCATTTTCTCAGATGTGCAAGAGATAACGTATATGTGTGTTATGGAACTTTAATGAGCATATATGTAAAGTGTCTATTATTGTTATTGTTAGGTGTCATTGAGTAGACTATGACTCATAGCAACTCTATGAACAACAAATCTAAACCCTTCCCTATCATTTTCTGTCTTCATCATCTCTAATATACTTATCCCTAGACTCTGTGAAGGACAGTGCTATTGTTAGGTGCTATGGAGTAGGTTCCAACTCATAGCCACCCTAGGTACAAAATATAAGCAACTCACTAATATGTTGCATGTATGAGTCTATTGTTGAAGCCACTTGTTAAACCTATAGTCTATCAACTTTACATAAAGCACGCTATCCTTCTTTTGGGACTGATCCTTCCTGATTACATTACCAAAGTGAGTGAAATTAAGTATCATGTTCCTCATTCCTAATGAACATAGTCGTTATACTTCTTCCCAGGCAGATGTTGTTCCTTTTTCGGGAAGTCAGTTGAGATATTTAATATTCTTTGCCAACATCATAATTTAAAGGCATAAATTATTTTTCCATTTCCATTATTCACTTTCAGGACTTTCATATCCTATCAGGCAAGAGAAAATTATTAAAGGATATGATGGCAGATAATTTGGTCATACTAACACAGTTCCTCCTACTTACAGGGAGCTCTGAGAACTAGAAAATGAATAAAGATTAAAGAAGAAAAACGATGCCTTTGAATTGTGGTGTTGGAGGAGAGTTACAGATATTCTGTGGACTGCCAAAAAAAAACAAACAGATATGTCTTGGAGAAGGTGAAGCCAGGGTGCTCTTTGGAGGCAAAGATGTCAAAGCTTCATCTCGCATATTTTGAGTATGATGCTAGGAGAGGTTATTCCTTGGAGAAGGACATTACACTTAGAAAGATGAATGGACAGCAAAGAAAAGGAAGATAGATCCTCAGCCAGGCTGATTGACTTAATGACTGTATCGGTGGGCTCACGTGTGTCAGAGACTGTGAGGTTGGCACAGGATACACGACTCAGATCTGTTGTTTGTAGGGGCACTTTAAGTCATATTCAACTTGGCGACACCTAATATAACAACTGGTGAGATAGTTCATAGATATTTATGCTATTTACCTAGAGGTGGTGCTTCTCTTGTAGTTCAAATCCACCAGGGGTTCTTTGGAAGAAAAATGGTCAGTCTCCTGTCGTGTAATTCACTATCTCTGGAAACTTGCTGGAGGGTCAGCTCTGAGTCTGTTCTCACTCCATAGCATTGAGTTTGAGTGAGTTTGAACGCCATTCTCTCTATTTCCTGCTATAATTACTGTGTAGAGATACTTAAGTAATTACTTCATAATTAAGTTTTAGAGTCCCTGGATGGCACAAAAGTTTGAGAGTTCAACTACTTATTGAAAGTATGAATATTTATTACTGAAATTATGAATCATAATTCAAATATATGCATAATTCAAAATGGTGAATCTCAATTACTAAATAGTGAATCCAGTCAATCATCTCAGAAGAAAGACCTGAAAATCTACTACTGAGAAATAAGTCATTAAAAACCCTATGGAATATGTATATGAAAATTAAACAATGCATACAGAAGACAGAAGAATTTATGTTTTGCAGTGAAGAATTTATGAACTTTAAATTGAGTTGGGGAAGAATATTGAATATCCTATGAACTGTCAAAAGTGCAAATAATTCTGTTTTGGAGTAAGTGCAGGCAAGGATGTTGAGGCTTTGTTTCATATACTTTGAGCATGCAACCAGCACATGCCAGTCCTTGGGAAAGGACATCATGCTTGGAAAAGCGGAGACTCACAGAAGAACATAGTGATTGCAGAAATGCCCTTGAGCATAATGGAAATTGTGAGAATGGTACAGGACTGGGGCAGTTTCTGTTGCACATACAATCACTACAAGCAGGAGTCAACTGGAGGTCACCTAAAAATGACAACTAAGACCTCGGGGAACTGAGGTTGGGGACCACTAAACTGATTAGCTATGGCAGCACCGATTGACGGCATTTGACTGCCATTGTTGTTATGTGCCGTCGAGTCTCTTGCTCCTCACAGCGACCCTATGTTCAATAGCCCTAAACTCTGCTCTGTCCTGTGCCAATCGCACTGTCTCTGATACACACATCCTGATCCCAGTCACTGAATCAATCCACCTCATAGAGGGCCTTCCCTTCCTGCGCTGTCCCTCTACCCTACCAAGCACGATGTCTCCTCTCCAAGGACTGGTCCCACCTTACAATATAACATACAAAAGTATGTCAGACGAAGCCTCAGAATCCTTGCCTCCAAGGAGCAGCCTGGTTTGACCCTTTCTAGGATGAATCTGCTTGTTTTCCTAGCAGTCCATGGTACATTCAATACTCTTGTCCAGCACCACAGCTCAAAGGCATCAATTCTCCTTCTATCCTCGCTAGGCATTGTCCAGCTCTCTGATGCATAACAAGTGATTTCAAAGACCATGGTCTGTATCAGACGCACCTTAGTCTCCAGAGAGACACCATTGCTCTTCAGTACTTTGGAGAGGTCCCTAACAGCAGACTTTCCCATGGCAATATGTCTTTTAATTTCCTGGCTGCCGGTGCCAAGAGTGTTGTCTGTGGAGCCAAGCAAACTAAAGCTTTGAACAATCTCAATCTCTTCACCATCTATCCTAGGAACCAAAAACCTAAGACACAGAAAGACAAAGCAAGCTGCTTTGTTTGGTTGGTTTGGGGTTTTTTGTTTTTTAAAAAAATTTATTTTACACTGGTTTTAAAATAAACCCAAAACACCAACAAATAACCCTTTGGAACACAGTTCTCTTCCAATATACATGGAATCACCAGGTGCCAGAATCAATATAACATCAATTGATCGGGAATTGGCATCTCAAGAAAATAGTGTGTTCATCTGTGGACCAGATCAATAATAACCAAGTCGTGGGAAATGTTGCCACATGACTCAGAAACACAGCAAAAAATATTGATATAAAAAGAACCTGAGAATTATGCTGAATATTTCATTTATTTTTTTCCCCAAAACAGTTGCATCATTTCCCAGAAGCCTAAGTTACAGTCTTTTCAACCACTATTTTTCTTTTCCTTTAAAAGAGGTGTGTACATAAATAACAGTGATGACATGAAAAAGTACAGTCAAAGGAATTTTACTGGCACAATCTGAAAGTCAGGATCAGTGTGAGAATACGTGTGTTAGAAATAAGCACTGAGCAATGTTCTGTGTGGTCCTGAATAGTTTTTGGAGACCTCCAAACCACCATCATAAATTGGTGCCAATCGTTAGATCTTGAAACCAAAGAAACTCAGAAAGACGGTTGATCCTGACCTGAGATAAGACTTTTATTAGTGAGCAAAACTGAAGTTTAGCTGGTTGGTTGCTAATGTTTTTTTTAAGGTTCATCTGTACACAAACAGAATTTTAAATTTCAGAAAATCTCTTGAACAAGCCAAAATGAATTAAGAAATCTTGGCCTACCATTACACTTTGGTCTCAGTAATAGCGTTATATACTTGTTTAAATGCAACTTACTGAAAGCATTTTTTAAATCTCAATTCTCCTCTTCTAAATAAAATATATTATGACTTATTGTCAAAATTCTATTCTGACTAAATTGCTCTGATTTGGTTCCAACATACAAGGAAGAAATCTCCTAGATTAAATCCTCAAATTCAACTTGAATTGATAAAATGGGCACAGAATTTCCACTTCTCACCCCTCCAAGTATATACAATTTGATTGTAGTCTAATTTGATCATTTAAAATCTCTTACAAGAAATCCAAATGGTTTTTCCTCCTGCTTGCTTTACTAAATTTTTGATTGTTTCTTTTCAGGAAAGAATGTTAGATATTTCAGGAATAGAAATATGACTATTTTTGAATTGTCTTTCTTAATTCTAGCCAGGTCAAACCCTAAACTCATGAGAATCATGATAGGTATTATTTTTTGGACTTTATATTTTACTTCAACTAAACTTTTACTTACTTCAGTACCAGCCAATAGTCTCAATCGCTGATTAGTGACTCTACTGTTCTTTTATCTTTGCCATCTACACATTAAACTTTACAATTTTCAAATTACTAGTGATCCCAGTCAGTAAACTTTTAAATGACGGCCATTTAAAAATATCAATTTCATTGCATATAGTCTAGTCCTTCACAAAGATGAAGAAAGAGAATCTTGTCAAAGAGAATGAGGCCATTTGTCATCTAGTTTTCCCTTCCTTTTCAAAATCTTATAGCAGGTCTCTGGGTAGATATAAATGCTGAAAAACAGTTAACAGAAAAGTAAAAAAGTAATTCTCAAATACAAAGAAAACCTCAACTAGTTGGATATTTAACTAATGTCTTTAAGGTGGGAGCTAAGACACAGGAAAACTTAAGCAAGAAACAAAGAACCAAGGGCATTTGTTGTCAAGAAAGAAAGAGGGAAGTGGCCCTGATCAGTTAAGAATTTATTAATCATTAAAAAAAACAGAAAATGAGTTTGTGATGTCAGATGGGACATAGAGGACCCAGCAGGCAGGACCTGGAGTTAAGTCGCACTTTTTCCAGGTGTCAGAGAATCCAGATTAGGAGAATTTCTAATATTCAGCTGTGGTTCCAACTTACACCTTTCAGGGTCATGTTTGTAAATGTGCTTCAAAAATGTAGTGGAAAATTTAATACCTGAGGCACTTCTCAAATGGGTTCCACCTATAGAGTTTCTGATTTAGTAGGTTTGTTGTTGTTGATTGCTTTTGAGTCAAGCACAACTCATAGTGACTCTATCAACAAAAGGCCTGAAGCCCCTCTACAACTATTGACATTTATCAAAGTTTATAGAGTTTCCAGAGGCATTTTATTTGGGAAGTGGATGCCATTTCTGCTTCCAATTAGTAGGTCTGGGGCTTAAGAATTTGTATTTCTGATATACCTCTAGTGATTCTTTCCACAGATTTAATAGATCTGATTCCTATGCATACCATCAGGTGAAATCCATGTGTATAGCCAGTGTCTATGTTTCTTATAAAACGTATTTGCAATGAATAAGTTATTGATTGTGCAAATTTCTATCATTCCATCTCCAGATTCATTACTGTCACCAAGTCCATGTTTTTCAACTACTGATACTTCCTCTCTGTTCCCAACATTTGCATTCCAGTCACCCATTATTAATGCATCTTGATTGAATGTTTCATCAATCTCTGACTGCGAAAGTTGGTAGAAATCTTCTATTTCCTCCTTTTTGGCTCTGGTTGTTGGTGCATATATTAGAATGATGGTGTTATTCACTGGACTTCCTTGTATGCATATGTATATTATCCTTTCACTCACAATCTTGTATTTCAAGATGGATCTAGAAATGACTTTTTTTTAACTATGAAAGAAACCTCATTTTTCCTCACCTCTTCACCTCCAGCATAGTAGACCATACGATTGTCTGACTCACAATGTCCCATGCCAGGCCATCTCATTTTGCCAATACCTAATATGTCAATATTTATACATTCCATTTCTTTCTTAACAATGGCCAATTTTCCTACATTTATGGTTTTCACATTCTATGTTCCAATCACCAGTGTTTGCTTACAACTGTTCCTCCTCCTTTGTGTTTCCATACTTGAGAGTTCAGCCTCCGTTGCCATATCTGCTAGTCTAAATATGCTCTATTGTACATAGGGTTTTTGAAGACCTGTTATTTCATAAATGGACGGGCAATCCTTCTTCCTAGTCTGTCTTAATTTGAATACTCACATTTAGAGCATTATCTGACAGGCAAGCATTTTAGTGAAAAGAGCAGATTAAAGATATTTCCCAATTGTAGAAATAACCAATATTCAGTCAATCTGCGTTTCACTGACTCTGCAAAGGCATTTGACTGTATGGATCACAACAAACTGTAGCTGACTCTGAGAAGAATGGGAATCCCAGAACACTTAATTGTGCTTATGTGAAACCTACACTTGGACAAGGAGGCAGTGGTCAGAACAGAGCAGGGAAACATTGGATGGTTCTAAATTGAGAAAGGTGTATGCCAGGGATATGTCCTATCTCCATACCTTTTCAATCTATATGCAGTAAAGATCATCCAGGAGGTTGGGCTCTATGAGGAAAAATGTGGCATCAGGATTGGAGAAAGACTCATTAACAATCTGTGTTATGCAGACGACACAACTCTGCATGCAGAAACTGAGGAGGACCTGAAGAACTTGTTGAATAAGGTCAAAGACTGCAGCTTTAAATATGGAGTTCAACAACAAGAAAACTAAGAATTCATCACTAGGTCAATTGGCAGCATCATGATAGATTGTGAAGAGATTAAGATTGTTAACAGCTTTAGTTTGCTTGGTTCCACAGTTAACAGTACCAGCAGCCAGGAAATTAAAAGACAAATTACATTGGGAAAGTCTGCTGTCAGAGACCTCTCCAAAGTATTGAAGAGCAATAATGTCAGTTTGGAGACTTAGGTGCAGCTGATCAAGGACATAGTCTTCACAATCACTTGCTATGCATCAGAAAGCTGGATAATAACTAGAGATGACAGAAGGAGAATTGATGCCTTTGAGCTGTGGTGCTGGAGAAGAGTATTGAATATACCATGGACTGCTAGTTGAACAAACAGGTACGTCCTAGAGAAGGTGAGACCAGGCTGCTCCTTGGAGGCAAGAATTATGTAGCCTCATTTGACATACTTTGGACATGTTCCAAAGAGAGACCAGTCCTTGAAGAGTGACGTCATGCTTGAGAGGGACAGTGCAAGAGAGAAAGACAATCAGTGAGATAGATTGATTCAGCAACTGAGGTAATGGGGGTAAGTGTGTCAGAGACAATGAGAGCAGGGTTTAAGACTGTTGTATGTACATAGAATCTCTATGAGTTGCTGGCAACTCGATGGCACATAACAACAACAACAACAATAAATATCCAAGTGACCAAGGATTGGTTATTTAGTAAGTACGTTTTAAGAACCAGCAGTCTAAGTAAAAGTTTGTCAACTCTCCCTGATGAAAAGAATCACCTAAAAGAAGCTTATTATAAATAACTAAATGAAAATTCAAAATCCTAGGCTCCGTGATAGAATTATTAATCCACAGCCTCTAGAGAAAGGACTAGGTTTTTCTAGTCTGATAAGTCCCTGGTGACTAACATGACTAGTAGCAGAAAGCTGCCTTGCAAAGCTGAAAGCACACAGTTGGAATTCCACTAGCTGCTTCCCCAGAGAAGGATGAGCAATCTCCTCCAATGCAATTAACTGCCTCTGAAAACCACCAGAAGTCAGCAGTGCTTTACTTTAGCTGTACACAACAACAACAATAAGGCAAGTTCCAGAAACATCACACTAAATTCTCATGAGTTCTCCTTTATCAGCAAATGGTGATGCAGTGGTTAAGCACTCACTTAGTAAATTAAAGGGCAGTGGTTTGACTCGTTGGCTTATTCCACGGAAAAAGGTGTGTCGGTCTTCTTCTGTAAATATTTACAGCCTTAGAAGCCCTGTAGAGCAGTTGCACTCTGTCCTACAGAGTTGTCATAAGTTGGAATCACTGTTGTGTTTAGTTCGCTATTTTGATCAATCTCACATGAGTTGCAAATACGTTTTGTAAGACATATAAATGCAGGTTATACACATGGATTTCACCTGATGGTATGCATAGGAATCAGATTGATTACATCTGCAGAAAAAAATGCAGGAGAAGCTCAACATCAGCTGTGAAAACTAGGCCAGGAACTGATTGTGGAACAGACCACCAACTTCTCATATGCAAATTCAAGCTGAAGCTGAGGAAAATTAAACCGAATCCACAGGAGCTAAAATATGACTTTGATTTCATCCCACCTGAATTTCAGAATCATCTCAGGAACGGATTTGAGGCCTTGAAAACTAATGAACGAAGACCAGAAGAACTGTGGGAGGATGTCAAATGTATCATCGAGGAGAGCAAACGGTCATTACAAAGAACAGAAGAGGAAGAAAAGACCAAAATGGATGTCAGAAGAAACTCTGACGATTGCACTGGAGAGTAGAGAAGCCAAAGCACAAGGAAGAATTCAAGATACTAAAGAGATGAACAGAAGATTCCAAAGGGCAGCACGGAATGACAAAGCTAAATATTACAATGAAATGTACGAGGAGCTAGAATCGGAAAATCAAAAAGGGCCGAACTCGTTCAGCATTTCTTAAGCTCAAGGAACTGAAGAACAAATTCAAACCTAGAGTTGCTATAATCAAGGGTGTTTTAGGCAGAATATTAAATGATCCAGGAAGTGTTAAAAGAAGATGGAAGGAATATACTGAGTCGTTGTATCAAAAGGAGTTGGCAGATACAGAAGAATTTAATGAAATAACATATGAGAAAGAGCCTATGGTGAGGAAGGAAGAAGTTGAAGCTGCTTTGAAGGAAATAGCAAAAAATAAGGCTCCAGGAATACATTGTATACCAATTGACGTATTTCAGCTAACAGATGCTGCCCTGGAGGTGCTCACCAAGTTGTGCCAAGAAATCTGGAGAACAACCACTTGGCCAACTGACTGGAAGAGAGCTATATTTGTTCCCATTCCAAAAAAGGGTGATCCAATAGAGTGTGGAAACTACAGAACAATATCACTGATTTCACATGCAAGCAAGATTCTGCTGAAGATTATCCAAAAACGACTGGAACACTACATCAGCAGAGAATTGCCAGAAGTCCAGGCTGGGTTTAGAAGGGATCGTGGTACTAGGGCTGTTGTAGCTGATGTTAGATGGATCTTAAGTGAAAGCAGGGAATACAGGAAGAATGTCTGTCTGTGTTTCATTGATTATGCAAAGGCATTTGACTGTGGGGATCATAACTGTGGCTGACTCTGAGAAGAATGGGAATTCCAGAACATTTAATCGTGCTAATGTGAAACCTATACTTGGACCAAGAGGCAGTTGTCAAAACAGAGGAGGGTAACACTGCGTGGTTCAAAATTGGGAAGGGTGTACGCCAGGGATGTGTCCTGTCTCCATACCTTTTCAACATGTATGCAGAGCAGATTATCCCGGGGGCTGGGCTCTATGAGGAGAATTGTGGCATCAGGATTGGTGGAAGATCTGCGTTATGCAGATGATACAACCCTGCTTGCTGAAACTGAGGAGGACCTCATGCACTTGCTGCGGAGGGTCAAGGACTGCAGCCTTCAGTATGGACTGAGGCTCAATGTCAAGAAGACAAAGATTCTCACCCCTGGACCAATTGGCAGCATCAGGATGGATGGAGAAGATATTGAAATTGTTCACAGCTTCAGTTTGCTCAGCTCCACGGTCAACACTCTTGGTACCAGCATCCAGGAAATCAAAAAACATATTGCAATGGGAAAGTCTGCTGTTAGGGACTCTGTAAAGTGCTCAAGAGCAACAATGTCTCTCTGGAGACTAAGGTGCGCCTGATACAGGTCATGGTTTTTGCAATCATTTATTATGCATCAGAAAGTTGGACAATGACTAGGGAGGATAGAAGGAGAATTGATGCCTTTGAGCTGTGGTGATGGAGAAGAGTATTGAATGTACCATGGACTGCCAAGAAAACAAACAGATTCAGCCTGGAGAGGGTTAAACCGGGATACTGCTTGGAAGCAGGGATTCTGGTGCTTCATCTGATATACTTTGGACATGTTGTAAGGAGAGACCGGTCCTTGGAGAGGGACATCATGCTTGGGAGGGTGGAGGGACAGCGCAGGAGGGGAAGACCCTCTATGAAGTAGATTGATTCAGTGACTGGGATAATTGGGATGGGTGTGTCAGGGGCAGTGTGACTGGCACAGGATAGAGCAGGGTTTAGGGCTGTTGTACACAAGGTTGCTATGAGTCGCAAGCAACTCGACGGCACACAACAACAACAACAACAACATATGAGTTATCAACATGTTTTGCAATATGACTGCGTGATTGTGTGTGTGGTTAAGAGCAGCACAACCACTGAATTTTATCCCTCTAATCCTTTAGCTCTGTAGGCCAACTAGGAGATAATCATCTTTAGCACCAAGTAGCTCTCATATCGAGCCACAGTCTAGAGACTGTTCTGAAACAGAGGGGTGTATTTCCTATCTACCACTTCTCCTTAAAATATCTTTCAGGCTTCCTTACTTCATAATTTACATCCTTATTTGCATATTAATGAAGTCTCTAGCCTCAGGCTAACTTCTCTTAACTTTTAAGCACTTTATATTTGTTGTTCTTTTTGTCGTTAAGTGCCCCTCCAGTTGATTCCAGCTCACAGCAAGAGGAATGTCACAACAGAATGAAACACTGCCTAACTCTGTTCCATCTCCACAGTCACCACTATGTTTGAGCCCAGTATTTTAAGCCACTGTCAGTCAATCTGATTAAGAAAGTTCTTTTGCACTAACCCTCTACTTTCTCAAGCATAATGTACTTCTCCAGGAACTGGTCCCTCTTGATGGTATGTACAAAGAATGTGACACAAAGTCTCACCACAACTTGCTTCTAAATATAGCATTCTGACAACACTTCATCCAAGGCAGATTTATCTGCTCTTCTGGCAGTCCATGATATGTTGCCAAGATCATAGTTCAAAGTCATCAATTATTCTCCAGTCTTACTACTCACTGTCCAATTTTCACATGCACATAAGACATTTAAGTACTTAACTGTGAGTTATACTCAGAGTTTTATTTCAAACCCATTTTCTCACTTTTAGCATATCTCCAGGGAAAATCCTAATGGTTTAACACCTTACTGATGCCCATTTGAATTAGACCCTTTAAATAATGTCCAAGGTTTGCAAAGAGCTTGTATTAAGGTTGCTTAGATCCTCTTATGCTTATGACCTATTTTTGTATGGGTGTATTTCTTATCTTTGAGCTCATATTTCAATCACATAGTCAACTTGGAAATACTGTAAATAATTTTCACTGGACAATCTCTCACTCCCAGGGATTTATAATCATTTTACTATGAAGGCTTTATGCCATGAACCTTATACAAGTTATCTCTAACCTTTACACATATCTTGTAATGGTTGTTGCTGTTGTGTGATGTAGAGTCAGCATCAACCCATAGTTGACTCTGCAGTGGGTTTTCAGAAAGAGTAAAAATCACACAGGAGGACATGGAGATGTTTTATCAAGAAAGGTTTACTGGAGGAAGTGGATTGGAGCTGAAAAAGCATGAAAGATTAGCAACTGTTATTGTACACTGTAGTCATTTCACCCCCTAACTCAGAGCAAGTCATGAGCAACTGCATGAAACACTGCTCAGTTCTGTACCATAGACTTGATCAGCTGCAGATCAGACCTTTGAAAATCACAAAGGGTTTTCAAGTAAACTCTTTTTCGGAAGTAATTTGCCAGCCCTTTCTTTCTAGTGTGTCTTAGTCAGGAAGCACCACTGAAACCTATTCAGCATTATAGCAACATGCAAGCTTTTATTGATAAGAGGGTTAGCCACATAGAAAAATGAGGAAATAAGCATTCAGTGTAAAAGGAACAGAATGTGCAAAATATGGCAGTAGAAGATGCAGTTGTTATTGGTGGAACACTAGGCAGATGTGGAAGAAGAGACAGAAGACAGACGCCTTCAAAACAACTATGAGATATCATCTCACCTCAGTTGTTGTTGTTCTTGTTATGTGCTGTCGAGTCGCTCGCGACTCATAGCGACCCCACGTGCAACAGCCCTAAACTCTGCTCTATCCTGTGCCAATCACACTGTCTCCGACACTCCCATCCCAATGATCCCAGTCACTGAATCAATCCACCTCATAGAGGGCCTTCCCCTCCTGCACCGTCCCTCCACTCTGCCCAGCATGATGTCCCTCTCCAAGGACCTGTCCCTCCTTACAACATGTCCAAAGTGTGTCAGATGGAGCCCCAGAATCCTTGCCTCCAAGGAGTATCTCGGTTTAACCCTCTCCAGGCTGAATCTGTTTGTTTTCTTGACAGTCCATGGTACATTCAATACTCTTCTCCAGCACCACAGCTCAAAGGCATCGATTCTCCTTCTATCCTCCCTAGTCATTATCCAACTCTCTGATGCAGAACAGTGATTGCAAAGACCATGGCCTGTATCAGGCACACCTTAGTCTC
The DNA here is from genome assembly GCF_000299155.1 of Elephantulus edwardii. Taxonomy (NCBI): domain Eukaryota; kingdom Metazoa; phylum Chordata; class Mammalia; order Macroscelidea; family Macroscelididae; genus Elephantulus; species Elephantulus edwardii. Next base: position 5,419,217 of record NW_006399940.1, on the reverse strand, counting down.
CAGCGACACACTGTTACTTTAGAGAGGTCCCTAACAGCAGACTTTTGCATCACAATACGTCTTTTAATTTCCTGGCTGCTGGTGCCAAGAGTGTTGACCGTGGAGCCAAGCAAACTGAAGCTGTGAACAATCTCAATCTCTTCGCCATCCATCCTGATGCTACCGATTGGTCCAGTGGTGAGAATCTTTGTCTTCTTGACATTGAGCCTCAGTCCATACTGTAAGAATAGCAAAATTTAACAGAACAGCAACCAACAAATGATGGTAAGATTGTGGGGAAACTGGAACCCTTATTCATTGTTGATGGGAGTGTAAAATAGTGCAACCACTATGGAAGGCTGTATGGCGCTTTCTCAAAAAGTTGCAAATAGAAATACCATTTGACCCAGCAGTTCCACTATGGGGAATTTACCCTAAAGATACCATAACTGCCACACAAGCAGATATATGCACACTCATGTTTATTGATGCTTTGTTCACAATAGCAATGAGCTGGAAACAACCCAAGTGCCCATCAACAAATAGGGAAGTTCTGGTATATTCACACAATGGAATACTATGCAGCATTGAAAAACAAGGAACTCATGAAATATTATACAAAATGGGTGACCCTGGAGGACATTATGCTGAGTGAATTATCTCAGTCACAAAAGGACAAATATTGCATAGGGCTACTGTTGTAAAACGGAACTGATATTGGGGTTGAGGGAAGACAGAGAAGGAGGGGATTAATGATGTATACTGCATCAAAACAGATGTGTTACTGTCATGACAGGAGTCCAGAATGAAGGCTGCACAGTGAAGTGGATTTGGGGGGGAAGGATTGCATAACGATGAAATAGGTTTTGTTTTACTTTTCAAAAAGAAGAGTGAATTGGGGGTAGGGAGTGGGCAGGGAGAAAAGTGCAACAATGAATGACTGGAAATCCTAAGTCTCTGTAAACTTTCATTAAAATTAATTTAAAAAAGAAAAAAGAATACAGAGGCCTGTTCATGAAAATGCCTGTAGACTAAAGTTGTTTTAACTTTATCTTGGCAGCCATAGGAAAATATTAAGGATTTTAAGAAGGGAAATATTATTAACAGCTTTAATTTTATTGAAAAATAAAATCACTAGTGAAAGACTGAGAGGCCTAAAACCAGGCCTAAGAAGCAGGACAACACTTAATGAACTAATTCAGAATGATAGAGACCTAGATTCATTCCATGCAGTGAATATGGTAGACAAATCTTAATAATACTTGTATAATTAATAAAACTTTAAAAATAGATATAAAAAAATAGATATGCAGAAAGAAGAGCCACAAAATACTTTTTTCTTTTTGGTAAAAATTTTAAATATTATTTCTTACCTTTTCTACATATCCTTTATAATCTCATTTTACTTGAATATCTATTTCTTACTTTTTGCAAACATTAGTAGCCCCACCACCGCTACAAGAACCAGGAGTTTTTAATGGAGCACTGGCCTAATGGTAAGAGTTGCATTGCCAAGGCAGGTAGTTCAAATCCACCAGCTGCTTCATGGAAGAAAGTTGAGCAATCTATCCCATCTGATTTACAGTCTCTGAAAACCCACTGGTGGGTTAGCTATGACTCAATTCCAACTTAACAGCACATAACAATAAGCCCTGGTGGAAAAGTCTGAAGCATATTTCACTGCTCGACAGAAGGTCGATGTTTCGAATCTACAAGTATCTCCACGTAACAAAGATAGGGAGAATTCCACCTTTAAGATTTTCAACCTTGGAAATCCAATGGAAGGTTGGATCAAATCAACTTGATGGATTCCACTCTCTCTTGTCTTTGAATTTCAATTAGTGAACATTATTTGACTTTATTTAGATTTGTAATGACATTATTTCATTTAAGTATTTCTCCTACAATTTCTGTGTCATATTAATTCAGTAGTTATCATTTAAATCTTCATGTTTTCTGGGCATACTGCTGATATTTTTTTCATTATTTCCTCAAAATAATGCTGTACAAATACTTCTTGTCTAATTCAAAAACATTTAAAGAGATTTAAAATTTCAGGTAAAAGCTAAATTAATAAATAATCTTCTTAAAACCATAATCACCAAACTCCGTTTTCATTATGAAATCACCTCCAGAGTACTATTTCTTTACTAAGGCTCTGGTGTGTTTATGTCCTGCTCAGAAACTGTATGATTTGCTTAAAGAAGAGTCACAAAACACAAGTAATGCAGTCTGTTTAAATTAAAAGAAAGAGTTTCTTTTAAAAAGAAATAAATTATGAATTGGGAAAACACAGTTAATATTACTCTTAATAGTATTCGGCTATCTTTCTTGAATTAGAAGGGTTTCCTGTAAAGAAAACAAGCAAAAACAAACCTGTCATTGAGTTGGTTTGGGATGAATGGCAAGGCTTTCTTGGGTTTCCCAGACTGCAAATCTTCATGGGAGGAAACTATCTGTCCATCTTTCCCTGAGGAGTGACTGGTGACTTTTAATTGGGGGTGCAGCAGGTAAAAATTCAACCCCATTGTAGATAAAAATCAACTTCAGTCTGAAGTCTTTTGGAATGTAAAGGTGGGCCATTTGGTTAAGAAGTGACTCAGCTGGTTTGATTGTTCATGATGGGATTGGAATCAGTTCTTTATGCCTTGGTCATGGAGTCATTAAAGCACTCAGATGTGAACAAAAGGTCCACAATTCCAACCCACAGTCTCTCCCTGCACAATCATCAGCCTTTCAAACCCACTGGAAGGTTGTCTACAAGTCACTTCTGACTTGATGGCACATAACAACAATAATTCTCTAGAGAAGAGAAATTGGCAATCTGTGTCTATAAATATTTATGGCCATAGAAGCTTCATGGTTCCGCCCTATTTGGTCCTGTGGGTTAGCATCGACTGCTGGCAGTGGGTTTAAGTTTCTCTTTGGATTCATGGTATAACTTGTTCCAGAAGTAAATTATTTGTTTATTTTCCTTAAATGGTTTATACTCTGACAGTCTGGTAGGTTGTGAACAGAATTCTTCCAAGAATAATCATTTGCATGTTAGCATAGTCTTCCAAAACGGTTTTTACATTTTAAACTTTCATTTCCTAGAATGCAGACCCCACCAGTCTGTTTGTCAAGGGTGATTCCTTCATTCTTTTCTAACAGTTACTTATCTGTCTGTTTCTGCAAAGCACAGTGAAAACAGAGAAAATACAGGCTGAAGTTTTAAAGCAGAACACAGCCTAAAGACCAAAATGGAGTCTGACTTTGGGCAAGAAATAGAGCTCTTCTTTCCTGGTCCCTCAGTTATTAATTTTGTTGTTGTTATGTACCGTCAAGTCGCTTGCCACTCATAGCGACCCTATTTACAACAGCCCTAAACTGCTCTGTTCTGTGCCAATCACACTGTCACTGACACTCCCATCCTGATTACCCCAGTCACTGAATCAATCCACCTCATAGAGGGCCTTCCTCTCCTGCGCTGTCTCTCCACCCTACCAAGCATGATGTCCCTCTCCAAGAACCAGTCCCTACTTACAACATGTCCAAAGTACGTTAGACAGAGCCTCAGAATCTTTGCCTCCAAGGAGTCACCCGGTTTAACCCTCTCCAGGATGAATCTATTTGTTTTCTTAGCAGTCCATGGTACATTCAACACTCTTCTCCAGCACCACAGCCCAAAGTCATCAATTGTCCTTCTATCCTCCTTGGTCATTGTCCAACTCCCTGATGCATAACAAGTGATTGCAAAGACCATGGCCTGTATGAGGCACACCTTAGTCCCCAGAGAGACACCGTTGCTCTCGAGGAATTTAGAGAGGTCCCTGACAGCAGACTTTCCCATGGCGATACGCCTTTTAATTTCTTGGCTACTGGTGCCAAGAGTGTTGACTGTGGAGCCAAGCAAACTAAAGCTG
>NW_006399940.1:5406778-5413217 GCF_000299155.1 Elephantulus edwardii | reverse complement strand
GATTTAGGGCTGTTGTGCATAGGGTCGCTATGAGTCTCAAAGGACTCGACGGCACATAACAACAACATCCCGTGCTGCCTTTTGAAATCTTCTATTCAACTCTTTAGTATCTTGAATTCTTCCTTGTGCTTTGGCTTCTCTGCAATTTTCAGAGTCTCTTCTGTCATCAATTTTGGTTTTCTCTTCCTCTTCTATCTTTGCAATGACCGTTTGCACTCTTCCTGGATGATACATTTGACAACCTCCCACAACTCATCTGATCTTCACTCATTAGTGTTCAAGGCCTCAAACCTGTTCCTGAGATGGTTCTGAAATTCAGGTGGGATAGACTCAAAGTCATATTTTGGTTGCCGAGGATTTTGTTTAATTTTCCTCAACTTCAGCTTGAACTTGCATATGTGAAGTTGGTGGTCTGTTGCACAATCAGTTCCTGGCCTAGTTTTCACAGCTGATACTGAGCTTCTCCAGTGGTTCTTTCCGCAAATGTAATCGATCTTATTCCTATGCATACCATCAGATGAAATCTATGTATATAACCTGCGTTTAAGTCTCTTAAGAAACGTATTTGCTATGAAAAGTCATTTACTGTGCAAAATTCAATCATTCTCTCTCCAGCTCCATTTCTGCCACCAAGTCAATGTTTTTCAACTACTGAATCTTCTTCTCTCTTTAGGTGCTCTTATTCAGAAGTTATAAAATGCATAGTTTCTACTGTTCTCGCATGTCCTTTGTATTAACCCAAACATAAATCTACTGCTTTCAATTCAATTAGACTCATTGCAAAATAGGTTTGCTATGAGTCAGAGACAGTAGAATTTTTTCTCAGATTTCCAAGGCTGCAAATCCTCATGGAAGCAGACAGCCTCATTCTGAGAAGGGGCTTCTGGGTTCAAATTTCATACTTTTTGGTTTGTGGTGCCACCATGGTGCATATAGATCTGTAACATCTTCATTTACCTCTAGGTGTAGAGTGTTGCTTCTAGGCCAAAACCAGGAAGCTCTGGTGACATAGTTCATAAGGTACCCTGTTCACTTTTATATCAGTTCATAGTTTATTTGGCTCAGTGCTACCAAAAGATTGAATTTCCAGCAGTTTTAATCTACTAGCTCCTCTGAGGGAGATCAGCAGTCTTTTCCATTTAGATTTACTGCCTCAGCAACCGGATGGAGCGTCATTATGCATCTGAACCTACTTGATCGTTCTCTCTCTCTCTCTCTCTCTCTCTCTCTCTCTGTGTGTGTGTGTGTGAGAGAGAGAGAGAGAGAGAGAGAGAGAATGTGTGCGTGAGTGAAAGAGAGAGATGCCAAGCTTAGAAGTTTAAAAGACAAACAAGCTCATATTTATCTTATTCTTCAACAGTCATTCCATATCCAATAAATATTTACAAAAATTTTCTGCAAGAATTCTAAATATGACTTTCTTGTAATGTTCTTATTTAAAGTCAGACAAAATGGCACCATTTCAAAGAGGAAAAGTAGAAGATCAACAAGATCAATACAATGCCATCTTTGTCCATAGTGTGGCACCACCAAGCTGTTTAGAGCATCATTTATTTAACTGTTATGGTGGCATAATCACCAGAGAGTTGTGGTTCTACCCAAAGGTGGTATTTCTCTGGTTGTCTGAATGCATTAGCTGCTCTGTAAGAGAAAGATGGGCAATCTCCTCCTGTGTGATTTACAGACACTGAAAACTTACTGGAGAACCAACTATAAGTCCATTTCAACTTAACAGCAATCAGTCTATGTTTAATACAACCACAATCTGGCCGCATAGAGTATCCATCAAATGTTTAATAGGAAGTTTCCATGAACCTAGCACTGCACTAGGCTCCTGTAGGTACAATAGATACATAAAACGTGGGTCCTGCCCACAAGGAATTTACATGTGGTTGAGTATGAAAACAAATTACAAAAAAAATCTTTAAAATATATTTTGTACAAATTATTTATAAATAAAAATGTATTGCAGATCATGAAAACAAAGTACATCTTTGGAATACGAATGAAACAGAAAAACACTTGTATCATGGAATGAGTCTAGAGATATTTTGGACAAACCAGTAAAATCCTGCCTTAATGAAAAGTCTGCACATAATATTTTTGAAGAGAGCAATTAACACTTAAGTTAAATTCATAGTAACTTAAAGTATATCAAGCAAGAGAGAGTTTATGCAGATTTTTAAGGTAACTGTATAATTGTATCTATTTTAACAACAGGTTTCTTTTAGATGTGCTTCCAACTACTGAGGATATTGGAGAGAAAAAAAAAAGGGATTATTCTTTAAAGCAGTTAATGTGGTTTTCTTATTGCTAATTCAATGATATTAATTTTATTTTTATAGTTGTTTCTGTAGACAACATAAAGATAAACCCATTCAGCTCTTTCTGAATATTCATGTATTACCTGGACCAAAGAAAATAACTGTAAGACATATATACAGATTTATACACAAGTGATAATGGGGGAAGGTTCTTCTTTCTTTGGGAGAATTTGAATAAATATGGAAGCCCAATTTTCTAAATCTAATATCCCCTGTTTACTTACCTAGGCCTGCCTCTAAATCCTCCCCATGATCCTTCACATTTCCCTCATCTAACCACTCTTGGGAGAAGCACAATTCCTTTTGCTCTGTTCTGCCTTACAGTTTTTATTTCTGGGTGGCAGCAATGCTGAAAGAGTACTGACAACTGCTACAATGGATTTGGAAGTAGTCATTTTTTCCCATCTAAAACCACAGGATTGAAAAATTCACCTAATACACATAATCAGGAGACAGGTCTACACAGTTCACTTAGGAAGAATATGAATGTCTTATATTAGCATTGTGTAAATACTCCCTTAGGGAGTTCTTGTGGCCTAGTGGTAGGAAGCTGTGCTGCAGTTGTGTCCCCAAAGCTCACAATTCAAATCCACCAGCTACTTCCTGGTAGAAGGATGGATGGGTAATTTCCTCCACTGCCTGTTACTGCTTCTGAAAACCTATTGGTGGGTCATCTATGGGTCAGTTTCCATTAGATGGCACATAACAACAAGGACCCTATGAAAATTTATAGTAGTAATTATAATTAATATTAAAATCCTGTTTACCAGGGGTGACTCTGCTGGTGGTTGAAATCGTGGTGGTGTAGCTTCCACTGTCAGAGAAATATGCAAACCGTCACAGCAGGCAAACTGACAGATTAGATGCAGGCAATTCTAATTATGAAACTGTGGATGAGGCATAATTTCTCCATACTTTTTATATTTTTCAAAAAGAGTCCAAAGAATTTATTTTATTTTGAGGTTTATCCTAACCTCATTATATAACAAGAAACTATGTTTACTGAAGAAAATAATGAAAATGAAGATGAATGCACTTTCTAACAATCAACAAATCTGTTGAGTATCAGAATCTAGAGTGTCTGAGTCTGTCTGGAATAAAAATTTTTTTCTGTTATTTTCTATTAATTTGTTATGCAATGGAAACATTTTCTTTGCCTACAAACCCATATATCAAAATAGTCTACATCAGATTTCAAACTGGTTGAATGGTGACCATTCTTAATTCTATGGCAAACACCATTAGTAAATATTCTTAAACACTTCAGAATTCATTAACTGAAAGTTCTATTACTTTATATTTCATAATTTTACATGAAGATGTTTAACAAGCATATATAAACTATGTATGACTATTCTGCACAAATGAAGGCATTTTAAATCGGGACAATTTTTAACATGAAATTTCCCAAAATTAGTATTATGGCAATAAGGTGTTTCTGCCACCTTTATTTAACACTGCTAATGTTATATATAAATATTACCTGTGTTGATTTTCTATCAAAAAATTAGCATCTTTCTAGGTATGAGGCTCTGCTTTAAGTGCTAAGGGACCTATGTAGAATATGAAAGAATAAGTCCTACATCAGAATTTTGTCAAGGGAAGAATATATAGAAACAAAACAATACATTAGTCATCAAAAGAAACATTTCACAATTGTAGAAATGGGAAAAGAAATGAAAAGGAGTCAAAGGAAAATTGTTCAGTATCTGAGGACAAGGTAAGATTTAAACAATCACTTGTAATGGAAAGGTAGGATTTGTATAACGAAGACAATTCTTAGATATCGTCAACAAGAGGAAGACCAGTATCCAGAGATGTGAGTTGGTTCTGTCAATGCCATTTTAAACCTGCACATAAAGGGAGGCAGTTTAATTGAAACTGAGAACTCAAATCCAATAGAGTCAAGGCTGGGTAAAATCGTACAGATAATATTCTTCATATTATCACGGAATTAAGAATTTAAGTCTGTTTTAGTACTCTCACTTTGTGTATATTATCACAATAACCTGAAAGGGTAAGTATTATTATCTTCAATTTGTAGATTAATTACTAGCCAGTAAGATTGGCTTGCTTCCTCAAGGTTAACAGAGCTGATAAGTGACAGAATCAAGATTTCAAGGCTAGCTGAACTCATTCCTAATTGCACGTTTCTATGACACTGCTAGAAAGAGAATCTCATTGTAGTAAATAAAAGCATTTCACAGCAGGAGGAAATATGAAGCTCCAACCAAAATACTTTCACTTGAATCACGTATTAGACATGTGCCACTGGTCTTTTGTAACTCTTACCTACATTGTAAAAATAAAATATTGAATGAATGAGAGCTAAACAACCAGATAGATGGATGATGACTAAAGAGAAATATCAGGATCATGGACGTCCCTGAGACAGTGATAAATTGGCATATACCATGAGCTCAACTAAAATGTGTTACATTTAAATCTGTATAAAGAAATTGTGTACAGAACCACATTATGCTAGTTACTTTAAGGACCATTTAAAATTAGATTAAAAAGAACATAACTGAATATAGGTTCAAAGGAATTAATTTGGAATCAGTAACTATAACTGTTTCAACTATCTCAACATACTTAACTATTGGTTTAATCTAGCTAATGGAAATTACAAAGCAGTATAGTGCCCAGGACAATATACTCAAAAATTTGTGTCAAATTGAAAGGGAAGAAGATGGAAGGAAGGAAGAAAGAAGGGCAGAATAGGAAGACAAGAGGAGGAAAGTTGGTTATATTTATAAGCAGGTAAAAATACAGCCATTAAAAGGTATTGGATGACTCAAAGCATCTTAAGGAAGTTCATAAAAGTTTTTATTTCAATATAAACAAAATAGATTCTTATATTTTATAAAATCATAAGAAATGTCAGATACTTTATACCTATGTTATACCCATATTTTTTTTCTTGTCTGTAAATTGTCCTAGAAGAGAGAGTAAGGAACTTTAAATTGATAGTGGTCAATCAAATGACTGTGTCTAGGATTTTCTTTGATCTATATGTAGCCTCATTATTGTCTTCATGGTATTTCAGAGGTGTCCTGAGTTGCATTTCCTCTCCATTTTCAAGGGCAAAGAAATGATAATTAAGGTGGATTTCTACTAGATGACACATAACCATACTTGAGACTTAGAGGCTTTTAGTTCTAAGCTCTGGTGGCCTAGTGGCAAGACACTGTACTGCAATTCCAAAGACACATGTTCAAGGGCACCAGCTGCTCGGTGGGGGAAGGATGGGAAATCTCTCATGTGATTAATCTGCCAGAGGGTCAAGCTATGGATCGGTTCTGACTCTGCAGTGCACAACTGTTCTAAGCTTAGCCCTGAAGAATGTATCTCCAAAGCATTACATATATATGTCTATGAATAATACAAACACAATTTATTATAGTATCTTTCTGTTTTAGTTTATATATCATTAAGTTCCAGCTCTATTCATTGATTTCTTGCTCTCAATTTGTTAAAATGATTATTAAAGCTCACACTGTACAATAAAAACTACCACACAATGTAAAAATATATTGATTAAGATTCAGGCAAAGGTTTGAAGGTGATCAGAAAAAATCTGGAATGCAGAGAATTATTTTTGGTTTTGTTTTCTCACTTTTTCATTGCCATTATCTCCGAGATACCATAACTTATTTTTAAAATTGATTTTTTAATAAAAGTTTATGAAAACTTGGGTTTCCAATCCTTCATTGTTACACATTTTCCTCCCTATCCCTCCTTACACCCAGATGGCTTTTTTCTTTGGGGAAAAAAGTTCTTTAATTATTATATAGTCCCCCCCCCTCCGCCTCCATACCCCTTATCCCCCCCCAAGACCACTTTACTATGCAGCTTTCATTCAGGATACTTATCATGCCAATAATAACCTAATCATACATTCCTTTTATACAGTTCTCTCCCTTTTCTATTTCAATGCGGTGTACATTATTTATCCCTTCTTTTCTTAGTTTTACCCCAACTCACATGTCGGGCCCATTTTATAACAGTGGCAGAATGACATATTTGTCTTGTGACTGAGATATTTCACTCAGCATAATGTCCTCCACAGTCAAGCATTTTGTATAATGTTTCATGAGTTCTTTGTTTCTCAG
>NW_006399940.1:5382007-5406558 GCF_000299155.1 Elephantulus edwardii | reverse complement strand
TTCCAGTTTCCCTACAACCTCACCAGCATTTTTTGTTGTCTGAAGCTCTGTTGAATTTTCTTACTGGAATGAGAAGATATCTCATAGTTGTTAGATTTGCATCTCTCTTAGAGCTAGGGATTATGAACATTTCTTCATGTGTTTGTTCGCCATCTGAATGTCTTCTTTGATGAAGTGTCTGTTCATGTCCTGTGCCCATTTTGCAATTGGGTTGGTTGTTTACCTTCATCTTGTTGTGGTGCTCAAGTATTCTATAAATTCTAGATATAAGTCCCTTATCAGACATGTCATTACCAAATATTTTTTCCCAGTCTGTGACTTCTCTTTTTCCCCTGTTGGAGAAGTTTTTGGATGTGCATAGGGATTTGATTCTTAGAAGTTCCCATTCATCTATTTTATTCTTTCTTGGCTGTAGGCCAAGTAACTTTTAAAATACACATTTTAAGTCCAGTCAAACCAGTTGAATATTCAAAGGCGTGGATAGTAATTGTAAGTCTCGTCTCAGGAGTTAATGATGACAAACAAAAAAATATTTAAATGAAAAATAAAAAGAAGTGAAAAAACAAGTCTATCCAAATACTGAAATTCTTCTCTGGCGGGAAGAAATTCACAAGCTCATGGAGGGAAGAACTGCAATGGAAAGTCCAATGTGGTTCCTTCATTACCTGTCAGAATAAAGAAAGATGCAATAAGCAAGAAGGGAATTATTTTTTATAACCGTTTAAGATATGATATAAGGAATAAAATATTCATAAAAAAATAATGCCTCAGACATTAAAAACATTCTTATTTGAAACATTAAATGTGTGCTTTATAAATGGAAATAATATTTAAGCCTTGATTGGAATCAGATAAGTGTGTCCCTCAATTATTTAATTACCCTAAGTACATTTTTTCCTAAATTATTTATCTGGATCTCAGGTTTGTAATGCAGAAGAATCATAAAATATTAGTTATAACAATTATAGGCATTCTGGGTGGTCAAATAATTGCTCAGAAAAAAACAAGTACTGATCAATTTATAGTCTAAAAAGCAATTTGGAAGAATAAAAATTTAAATCATTACAAAATACATTTTTTGTCATATCAAATTAACAACGTTTGTTGTTTTAAATATAAGTTATAGTGCTAGCTAAAGTAAAGCAAATCAGACTCTTCCATATATTACAAATAAACTTTTAAATCACCAGAATTACTATGGAAAGCATGTTTCAAATGACAGATGCTACCTTAAACATGCTTATCAGCCTATGCCAGGAAATTTGGAGGTCAGTTGTCTGGCTGACTGACTGGAAAAGACCCATTATTTGTTTCTATTCCCAAGAAAGATGACTCAATAGAACATGGAAATTATCTAACAGTATCACTAATATCACATGCAAGCAAAATATTATTGAATATCATCCAAAAATAGCTAAAACAATATGTTGAGAACTGCCAGAAGATCAAGCTGGATTTAGAAGAAGCACCAGGGATATCATTGCTGATGTCAAGTGGATCCTGGCTTAAAGCAAAGAATATCAGAATATTGTCTACTTGTGCTTTATAGACTATACAAAGGCATTTGACAGCATGGATCATAACAAATTATGGCTAACATTAAGAAGAATGAGAATCACAGACACTCAATTATGTTCATGAAAAACATGTACCTAAATCAAGAGGCTGTTTTGTGAACAAATCAGGGAACACTGCATGGTTTAAAATGAGGAAAGATGTGTTAGGGCTATATCCTTTCTCCATAACTATTCAATCTGAGCAAATTATTAAATAAACTAGACTCTACTAAGAAGAATGTGGCATCAGGATTGGAGGAAGACTCATCAGGGACCTTTGTTATGCAGATGACACAAACTTGCTTGTTGAAAGTGAGGGAGATTTGAAGCACTTGCTGCAGAGGATCAAACACTGCAACCTTCAACATGGATTGAATTTCAACATCAAGAAAACAAAAATTCTGCATTGACAGGAAACATCTGGATAGATGGGGAAAAGACTGAAACTGTTCACTACTTCATTTTACTTGAATCCACAATCAAACACTTGGTACCAGCAGCCAGGATTGCATGGGTTACACTAAGAATTTCTCCAAATTATTGAAGAGCAATGATGTTACTTTGAGGACTGAGGTATGCCTGATCCAGACAATGGCCTTTTCAATCACTTGCTATGCTTCCGAGAGTTCAACAATGAATAAGATGACAGAAGTAAAATTGAAACCTTTGAATTGTAATGTTGAAAAATAGTACCGAATTCCCACAAAATGTCAAAATAACAAACAGATACATGCTGGAGAAGGTGTAGCCTGAGAGCTCATTGGAAGCTCCTTTGGTGAATTTTCTCTTACACAACCTGGGCATGTTTCTAAGAGAGGCTATGCCTTGGAGAAGAACTTCATACTTGGAAAGGTGGAGAGATGGTGGAGGAGAGAAAGCCCCTCAACCAGGTGGCCTGACACAGTGATAGCAGCAATGGGCTCAAGTGTGTCAGAGATTGTGAGTAAGGCACAGGAAAGGACACTTCTGTTGTTTATTGGGCACCATGAGTCATACTCAACTTGATGACGCCTAACAACAGTAAACCACAGCAAACTGTGTCCAGAGAATGTTGCACTGCTAACCAAAAGGTCTTGCCCCTCTGGAGGTTCAATACACCAGCAGCGCTATAGGAGAAAGAAGAGGGGTCATCTCATCCCACACAATCTACAGCCTCCCAAGACCTGCGGGAGGGTCAGCTATCAGTTACTTGACTCCTACTCAGCAGCAATGACTTGACTTGACTTGATTATTGTTATGATGTGCCCGTGACTCAGAAATGCCTCATAGCTGACCCAGGAGAACACCTGGTGGATCCAGACCATGAGCCTTTGGGATGGCAGTACAACTTCTTACTATTAGGGCACCAGAGGTCCTCGACTTGACTACAGTAATATTTAAATCACATTTCATGTTGAGGAATTCTTATCTTATGCTAATTTTCCAAAGTAATATTCAAAATGCACATATATAACATTAGGTATATGAAGCAAAAATCAGCAAGCTATTTTAAAAGAAAACAAATCCACTGAAATGGTGATGGATTTTTCCTGAGTGGTGAAACTAATCTTCTCTATTCTAGAAAGTTTATATTGCTCTTATACATCATTTTTATTATGGGAAAAAAAGTATAGCAAGCTTTTCTTTAAAAGAATAGTGGTCCTACCAATAACAAGATGGAGACTGAATATCTCCTTTTTTTTTGTTTCTGGTGAAACCTGTGTTTTTAGCACTACAATTATGTATGATTTTTTAAATTATTAAATGCACATACTGGAGAAAAGGCATAATCTAAAATGGTGAAGTAAGTGTAAATTTTGTGAGTTTTGTGATTATTAAACTGTTCTTAAGGTTGAATATGCTTGCTCTATTTTTTCTTTAGGGTCACACACCACATCTCTATTGAATAACAACACTTTCAGATATTCTCTTTGAAAACCAGTAATGACTGTCTTTCAGATACCTCAGCCTTGGGAGAACGGATAAACAAAGAAATGGAACTGCTTGAATATCCACATTCATAATAACAACTTGTTTCTATAGCCTACATTATCCACGGATGAAACAAAAGGAGCATGTTGACTTCCTGCTAAAATGGGATTTTTCTTTGAGAATATAAACTTTCCACATTCTTTTAAAAAGTAAATAAATAAATACACAGAATGGTACGTAAGACATGTTCCATTAACTCTACAGTCATTTGTAATAATACTGAAGTGTTTCAGGGAGGCAACTAATGTTCCAGATATGGTGGCTGTGAATCATGCTGCATTACATTCTGCTTTTTAAAGTGTTCACTGAAGTGAGTAGTTATATAAAACAGACCTTATCAAAATGGCAAAGATAATACTAATCATATAGTGAACACACAAAATTCTGATTTTTAATTAAAACAGAAGTAACAGAGCTTTAAAATACTCTGGGAGAGTGTTCCTTCCATGAAAAGACAATGACATGCAGTTGTTCCACACTATGAGAATTGATCAGTCACAGCCACAAAGCTGGGCTCAATTACAAAATGCTAATTGTTGTTATGTACTGTTGAAACTGACTTGTAGATGATTATTCAGAGGCAGTCAATCACACAGGAGGAGACTGCCTCATATTTCTCCTGCAGAGCAGCTGGTCGATTTCAGCAGCATGTCTGAATTGGCAGCACAACACTTTCTTTGCCGATAAGCCACCAGAGTTCCCTTAAAATGCTAATAGAGTAAGGTCATTTTAAAAAACAAAAACAGAGTAAAGAATCTGTTGTTGTTTGCAAGTCAATATCCCCTCATTGTGACCCAATAAGACAGAGTAGAATTGCCCTAATAGTCCAAGGCTACAATTCTTATGGGAGTATCTTTTATGTAACTGAGTGTTTCCAAACAATGAATGAGTCCTTTAACCATTGTGCCACCAGGGCTTTTTAAAAGATCTTAGACTCTTCAAAAGGAGTTCTAGTGACTTAGTCCACAGAAAGCTGTGTTGCTAACTCAAAGGCCATGCGTCTTTGGCAGTTGGAAGCCACCAACTGGTCTTGGGGGTGAGTGTGGGGTAAGGGGGTGTAGAGGAAGATGGGCAATCTCCTTGTAAACACTCTACAGCCTAAAAAAACCTAATGAAGAGTCAGTGTGAATTGCTTCCGGGTCTACAGCAATGAATAATGACTAAGTAATATCTTCATTAATGAGTTGTTGGTGTCTAACCTGCATTTTCATTCCTAGGGATATTTTATCAAGGTATGATGAACACAGATAAGAAAAGAGAAATAGTAAAATGTTGGTGTGGAATGAAATGAAGAGAAGAATCTAGGCGACATGTTAAGTCTTACCTTTCTAAATGCTCACTGCACACCAAAGTTGATGAACACTGGTGAGGCAAGGAAGTGGAACTGGATGCATAGTTGTCTGTGTGATACCTGATCTGTAGACAGATAGAAGAATTTAGTTCACAAAATTATTGATTATGTCTTCTTGTGTCAGGTGACACTTTCTTGAACATTTTAAAGGGAACCAAGAACCAAAACCAGCACAACTCACATACAATATAATCAAGTAAATAAATAGTTTTAGTTATTATTTTTCCCAAGACTACCTCTATGCTTTGGTTTATAATATTATTGACTCTTTACAATTTAACACAAATATTACCTGAGAGAAGACATTGTTGTTGTTGTTATGTGCTGTCAAGTGGCTTGTGACTCATAGTGACCCTATGTAAAACAGGTCTGAACCTTGCTTTGTCCTGAGACAACCATATTGTCTCTGACACAACTATCCTCAGTACCCCAGACACTGATTCAATCCATCAAGGATTTTCTCCTTTTGCACTGTCTCTCCACCCTCCCAAGCATGATATCCCTCTGTTAGGACTGGCCACTCCTTGTAACATGCCCAAATTATGTCATACAGAACTTCAAAATCCTTGCCTCCAAACAGCAGCCTGGTTTTAACCCTCTCTAGAACTGACCTATTTGTTCTCCTAGCAGTCCATGGTATATTCAATACTCTTCTTCAGCACCACAACTCAAAGGCATCAATTCTCCTTCTATCATCCCTAGTCATTGTCCAGCTTTCTGATGCATAGCAAGTAATTGTAAGGCCATGGTCTAGACCAGTCACACATTAGGCTCCAGACTGATATCCTGCTCTTCAGTGTGCTTGAGAGATTCCCGACAACAGAATTTTCCAATGAAATTTGTCTTTTGATTTCCTGATTGCTGGTTCCAAGAGCTAAGCAAACTAAAGCTGTTAACAGTTTCAGTCTCTTCACCATCTATCATGATGCTGCCAGTTGGCCCAGTTGTGAGAATCTGTTTTTTGATGTTGAGTTTCAATCCATATTTAAGGCTGCAGTGTTTTACATTCTGCAGCAAATGCCTCAGGTCTTCCTCAGTTTCAGCAAGCAAGATTGTGTCATCTGCATAACTCAGGTTGCTGATGAGTCTTCCTCCATTCCTGACTATTATCATCCTGATGATTCCTCCTCATAGATCCCAGCCTCCTAGACTATCTGTTCCAACTATAGATTGAAAAGGTACAGAGATAGAACACATCCCTGGTGTCCACCCTGCCCAATTTTGAACCATGCAATGTTTCCTTGCTCTGTTCAGACTACTACTTCCTGGTCCAAATATAGGTTTTGCATAAGCACAATTAAGTGTTCTGGGATTCCCATTCTTCTCACAGTCAGCCACAGTTTGTGGTAATCCACACAAATGCCTTTGCATGTCAACGAAAAACAGACAGTCCCTCCTCTGGTACTCTCTGCTTTCAGCCAAGATCCATCTAACATTAGTTATAGTATTCTTAGTACTACAGCCTCCTTAATTACTTGATTTCTTCCCTTTGCTTTGGATTCTCCATTCTCTAGTGCAATATTTAGTCTTGTCTGACATCCATCTTCATCTTTGCTTCCTCCTCTGTCATGATTTCCAAACCCCTAGAGCAATATGAGTGTACTCAACTGATGTCACCTAACAACAAAGCAATTTTCACAACAATTGGTAAGTGCTGAATAAACACTTATTGATTTCTAATGTTTGTATTGTTGTTGTTGTTATGTGCCGTCAAGTCACTTGCGACTCATAGCGACCCTATGTACAACAGCCCTAAACTCTGCTCTGTCCTGTTCCAATCTCATTGTCTCTGACACACCCATCCTGATTATCCCAGTCACCGAATCGATCTACCTCACAGAAGGCCTTCCCTTCCTGTCCTGTCCCTCCACCCTACCAAGGATGATGTCCCTCTCCAAGGACTGGTCCCTCCTTACAACATGTCCAAAGTATGTCAGACAAAGCCTCAGGATCCTTGCATCCAAGGAGCAGCCCGGTTTAGCCCTCTCCAGGTTGAATCTGTTTATTTTCCTAGCAGTCCATGGTACTCTCAACACGCTTCTCCAGCACCACAGCCCAAAGGCATCAATTCTCCTTCTATCCTCTCTAGTCATTGTCCAGCTATCTGATGCAGAACAAGTGATTGCAAAGACCATGGCCTATATCAGACTTATCTGAGTCTTCAGAGAGACACCATTGCTCTTCAGTACTTTGGAGAGGTCCCTAACAGCAAACTGTCCCATCGCAATACGCCTTTTCATTTCCTGGCTACTGGTGCCAAAAGTGTTGACTGTGGAACCAAGCAAACTAAAGCTGTGAACAATCTCAATCTCTTCACCATCCATCCTGATGCTACCAATTGGTCCAGGGGTGAGAATCTTTGTCTTCTTGACATTGAGCCTCAATCCATGTTGAAGGCTAAACTCCTTGACCATCTGCAGCAAGCGCTTCAGGACCTCCTCTGTTTCAGCAAGCAGGGTTTTGTCATCTGCATAACTACTAATTGGAACATGAAATGTGAGAAGTATGAATGTGGAAAAATTGTAAATTGTTAAGGAAGAAATGGAATGCATAAATACTGACATACTAGGCATTAGCAAAATGAAATGGGCTGGCATAGGACATTTTAAATCAGATAATCATATGATCTACTATGCTGGAAATGAAGAGTTGAAGGAAAATGAAATCGTGTTTATAGTTAAAAAGACCATTTCTAGATCCATCTTAAAAGACAATGTTGTGAGTGACGGGATAATTAATATCCATGTGCATATAAAGAGGACTTGATACTGCCACTATCATTCAAATAGATGCATTAAAAAACAATGTCTAAGAAGAAGAAATAGATGATTTTTACCAACTTTGGCAGTCAGAAATCAATCAAACATGCAACCAAGACACCTTAATAATAATGGGTTACAGGAATACAAAAGTTGGGAATAGGAAAGAAGATCAGTAGTCGGAAAGCATGGACTTGGTGAAAGAAATGAGGCTGGAGATAGAATGATAGAATGTACAATCAATGCAAATGCCTTTTTTGACAAACATAAATATAGACTATACAGATGGACTTCACCTGATGGTCTACACAGGAATCAGATTGATTACATCTATGAAAAAAAGTCACTGGATAAGCTCCATATCACCTGTGAAAACTACACCACCAGGTATTGATTGTAGAGCAGACCATCAACTACACATATACAAGTTCAAACTGAAGCTAAATAAAATAAAATCTACAAGAACCAAAGTTTGACCTTGACTCTATCCCACCAGAATTTAAGACCATCCCAGGAACAGATTTGAGGCCTTGAAAAATAAAGAGCAAAGACCAGATGAGCTGTGGGAGGATATCAAGAATATTATCTATGAAGAATGCACTACTAAGACAGAGAAGGAAGATGGACTGCAGAGGAGACTGAATATTACAGTAGAGTCCTGAGAAGCCAAAGAAAAGGGAAGAAATCAAGAAGGAGCTGAACAGAATATTTACAAGGGTAGCATCGGAAGACAAAGCAAAGCACTATAATGAAATGTGCAAAGAGCTGGAGTTAGAAAATCAAAAACGTCAAACTCACTCATAATTTCTTAAGCTGAAGAAACTGAAGAACAAGTTTAAGCCTCAAGTTGCAATAGTTAAGTATGCTGAGGGCAGAATGTTTAATGACTCTGGAAGCATCAAAAGAAGAAGCAAGGAATATTTTCACTATACCAAAAAGAATTGGCTGACACAGGAGATTTTCATGAAACAGCATATGATCAAGAGGCAATGGTGATAAAGAAAGAAGTTCAAGCTGCTCCGAAGGAATTGGCATAAAACAAGACCCCAGGACTTGTTGGAATGCCAATTGACATTTTCTAACAATCAGACACTGCTCTGACTGTGCTCAACTAGGTTATGCCAAGAAATCTGAAGGACAACTATCTGACCAGCTGACTGGAAGAGATCTATATTCCCATTCCAAAAGAAAGGTAACCTGACAGAGTGCTTAAATTATTGAGCAACATCACTAATATCACATGAAGATTATCCAAAAATGACTGGAAGGGTACATCAGCTGAGAACTGTCAGATCTCCAAGCTGAGTTTAGACGAGGCCGTGGACCTAGGGACATTATAGCCAACATTAGATGGATCTTGGGGGAAAGCAGACAGTATCAGAGGAATGTCTGTGTTTTATTGACTATGCATAGGTATTTGACAAACTGTGGCTAACTTTGAGAAGAATGGGAATCCCAGAATACTTAACTGTGCTAATGAGAAACCTATACCTAGACCAGGAAGTAAGTAGTAGTCAGAACAGAGAAGGGAAACATGGCTAATGATCTGGAAAAGTGTGCACCAAGGATGCAATTAACATTTAGCCTCCATACCTTTCAATTTGTATGCAGAACAGATGATTCAGAAGGCTGGACTTTATGAAGAGGAATGTAGCATCAGGACAAGAGAAGTCTCATCAGCAGTCCATGTTATGCAGATCACACAACCTTGCTTGCTGAAACTGAAGAAGACCTGAATTGCTTGCTGCAGAAGGTCAAGGATGGTAATTTTCAATGTGGATTGAAGCTCAACCTCAAGAAAACAAAGTTTCATTATTGGGCCAATTGGCAGCTTCATGATAAGCAGAAGAACATCATGCTTGGAAGGGTGGAGGGACAGTGGAGGAAGGGAAGACTCAGGATGAGATGAATTGATTTCATGACTGGAGAAGTGGACTTGGTCTGTTGTTGACGATGAGACTGACTCATGACAGGGCAGGGTTTCGAGCTGTTGTACATAGGGTTGCTATGTGTTGCAGGTAATTTAACAGCACATAACAACAACAGGTCGGAATAAGAGCTCAATAAGTGTTTTGTTGGACTTTATTTTCTTTCATAATTTATTTTTTATATTCATTCTTGTACATTTTCTTCCTCTTCTCCCCCCCCCGCCCCATAATTTTTTTAGTAGAATAAAATTCTAGGAAAATGGCTAGTCCTTCCTCCGTAGCCAATACTGTATGGTCCTGTACTGATGAGAATCCACTAGATAGAAATCACTTTGACCAATCATGAGAACCCAATTTGTAACTCATTTTATCACAAGCTGAAGATATGCTTATATTTAAAAAAAATTCCCTTGACTCCCAAAATGTACAGCCTCTACATGCCACACAAAGCAATTAAACCCATCTACACTTCCCTAACTACATATCTTTCTTCTTCATTGGCCTGGAAAGAAAGCACTTGGGCATTCAATAAACATTTGGTGTGTGAATTAATGAATAGTAAACAGGCATCCATCTTAGTTCAAGTACTCCCAGAAGCAGACCCTGAGCCAAGGATTTGTAAGCAGTGATTTATTAAATAAGTGCTCTCAGGAGAAACAAGGAAGGGAATAGGATAATGAGATGGGGAAGGAGAAGAGGCTGAGCAGGGCTGACATTATCACTGAAGTCTTGTTTGACAAGTGCTTTGAGGAACTCTGAAGTATAAACTCTCCTTCTGATTTTGTCCCATCTCTAGACAAAGTATCTGAGCTTTCCTATTCCCACATCTATTATTCATTACTCTCATGGAGGAAAAACAAAACTTCCAGACCTTTCTAACTCTACTCAAAGTTGGGCCTCTGAAGGTCATAGGTATGAACAGTTAGCCACAAAACAAGTAGAGGATGAGATGGAGAGACAGAGTCGATACATGGGATCTGCTGGGTTCAAGGCAGGACTCAGTAAATATTTGACAGGTTTCATTTAGCTAGTGGTGGAGAAGGCTTGCTTGTATATGAAACGGGGAGTGTGGAGAAGGAATTCTACTGAAAAATATCTCCTCCACTCATTTTACTGGAATTTTTTTTTAGCTGTGGACAAACCTTTTAAATCAATATTGAGAGGCCAGATTAAAAAAGCGAATGGCCTTGAATAGAAGAGAGAAAATGTAGGAACAATTAATAGAATCTACCATGTATCAAGTGATGCCAGTCTCCTTTATATTTAATCCTATTTAATGTTTAACCTCTCCAGTACATAGATAGGCACTCATTCACACCAAAGGCCTTTGCTAAGAGTGTAAAATGGGTAGGCACTAAGGAGGCCATTAAAGGACCCATATTAGATCCATTGCACTGTTAACCCAAAGGCTGGCAGTTTGAACTCACCAACTGCTCTGACAGAGAAGGAAGGGTAATCTTCAATCACATGATTTACAGCCTCTGAAAACTCACTGGAGGGTCAACTATGAACTGGCTCCAACTTCACAACACATAACATCAATCATGACAATTATTATGCTGCCTAAGACCTTCCTTCTAACTAAGCCACCTTCTTATTTCAACTAAATTTATAGAGCTATAAATTGTGTTCTCATGCTGCAGAACATGGCAAGTTGTAAAGCTAACCAAAAGACCTCACTCTGCAATGGTTCAAACTCAACAGCAGCTTCATGGGAGAAAGATGGGCAATTGGCCTCCATTAACGTTTACAGCTTCAGAAACATGCTGGAAGGTCACTATAAACCAAAACTGACTCACTGTCACTAAGTGAGTTCAAGCAAAGCTGTTCTATTCTCTGGATATGAAAGTCCAAAGATTTCTGTGGAAGCTGTTTTTAGAAAAATTTACATTAGTGAGAATTTTTTAAATAAATTTCTTAATTGATATTTTAATGAAAGTTTTTTGAGAACTTGGATTTCCATTCATTCATTATTGCACATTTTCCCTCCTGCCCCCAACCCTGTTCACTTTTCTCTTTGAAAAAAAAATTCTTTAATTGTTGTACAATTCCTGCCACCTTCCCCCCAGTCCCCTTTAATATGCAGCTCTTATTCTGGACTGTTGTCGTGCAAATAATACCTAATCATATATTCCTTTTAAGCAGTTCTATTCCTCATCTGTTTCAATACAGTGTACATTATTTATCCCTTCTTTTCTTAGTTTCTCCCCAATCCCCACGTCAGTCCTGTTCTTCAAACACTCCAGCTAACATAGCAAAGACTGTGTGTGTGTTGCATTGTTATTAATTTGTTCATCTTCCAATTTTATTTTGTCCAGTGGACAGACTAATTTTTCTGTGACAATAGTGGTGACAAAACTTACATGTAAGTGGGTAGTCCACAGGCACCTGAACAAAGCCCTCTTGTTTAGTCTCGTGTCCGGGCGTATTTGTTTGTGAGCCCTGCAGGAGTTTGTGGTTTGGTTGAAGAAGCCTGATGCCTGTCTTCCTAGGGCCACTCTGCTCCTGTCTCCAGAGACTGTAATAGTCTCTTTCCACAAAACCCCAGTCGCACTGCAGGGCTGTCCCTTCTCTTCAGCACATCATTAGCGAGTCCTCTGTTCACCACATATCAGCTCACTAATTTCTTATTATTCACTGCCTAATTCCAAACAGATGAAGTATTTCTCTCTCTGTGCTGTTGTCACCCATATTTCAACGCCTCATTTCTAACACATGATAAGGCTGGCTGGATCACTGAGGGACAGAGAGAAAATTATTCTCAAATGTCTTTTCTGGCATTACTGCTAATTGCCTGCTCCAGGTCTCTGTTCCAGGTCGTCTTGCTCCCACAGTTATCGCTGCCCTCTTCCATCTCTGTTCACTGGCTCCGTTCCATCTACCTCCAAATATGCTTGGGTTTCCCTATCTTGGGAAACAAAACACACACAAACACCTGTGCATGACTGCTTGCCGGTTCCACTTCCCGTAAATGCGGTTCAATTTTTCACCTCCCTTTATTATGAATTTCTCTAAGTGATATATCTGTGGCTTCTATCTCCTCCCTTCTTCAAATCCCTCCTACACAATTGTCTAAATTTATAATGTTTTTTCCCCTCTATCAGTCACTAGTCTAAATACTTCACAAATGTTACTTCCTGTAATTTTCTGTTGTTGTGAAGTGTTGTTAAGTCTATTAAGGTCATAATAACTCTAGGAACCATGGCTCGGACCTTCCCTAACCCACATCATCTCCACACTCTCTGCCATGCTCGAGTCCATTTTTGCAGTAACCGGTCAATCATCTCACTGGGGGTCTTCATTTCCTCTGCTGGCCCTCTCCTTTTCCATGGGAGCTCTGTCATCCTAGTGGCAAAACCCTGTGCTGCAATCCCAACGGATTTGAATCCACCAACGGCTCCACAGGATAAGGGTGAGCTGTCTCCTTCCTCTGAAAACCCATTGGAAGATTAGCTACGAGTCCATTCCAACTCATATGCACATGTAACAATTACTTTCCCAAGAATGAGATCTCTTATTTTTTTTTTCTCCAGTTAACAGATGGAGAAACTGAGGCTCAGAGAGGTTAAGTACATTATCAAGGACCATCCACAGATAAGTGGCAGACTGTTGCCAAAAATAATTTGTTAACCACAATTCTCTACTACTTCGCTGAATCTCAACATCCCCACTAGATTTCAATCCCAAGCTAATGAAACTATTTCTTAGAAAACTTTTGTAAGTAATATCATCTGTGACAAGTTCGTCCCCAAAGATTGTGCTGCTAACACGATGGTCAAATCTCTCTAGCAGTTCAAATTAATCAGTTGCTCCACGGGAGAAAGATCTTCCCTTGAGTGGTTTATAGCCTCATAAACCCACTAGAGAGTGAGATATGAGTCAATTCCAACTAAACAGCAATGAAAGAGAGGAAGATCATCTCTGGGCAGTATTACTCCGTCCATTAAGATTTAGGGAGCTCTAGTGACCTACTGGTAAGAAACTGTGCTGCCAACCCAAAGGTGACCAGTTTGAATCCACCAACTGTGCCGTAGGAGAAAGATGGACAATTTCCTCCTGTGTGATTTACTGCCTCTAAAAATCTACTGAAGGTTCAGTTGTGTGTCAGTTTAGACAACAACAGTAAATTCTATGAGTCAGATCAACTCAAAGACATACAACAATAACTAGTACTATAATAACTGAGCTAGATGATCCTCTAGGACCTATTAAAATACACTGGCATTGTGTTGAGTCTGATTCAAAGGGACTCTATCAGGTTTTCCAAGGCTGTAAATTTCAATGAGAAGAGACTGCCCATCTGCCTTTCTTTCTCAGAGTGACTGGTGATTTGACTTGCCAATCATTTAGTTATCAGTTCGCAGGCTAACAGGGCTCCTTCGACTGCTTATTCTTCTTGTTGTGCACTATCAAGTTGGAACTGACCCATAACTGACCCCCAGGCAGGTTTTCAGAGGCAGTTAATTGCACAGGAGGAGATCACCACCCTTCTTCCATTTTTCTGCTTCTTAAGAGTACAATATTTATAAGCTTGCCCTTCCCTTTATACAAGTATAATTAATACTCCATTGATTTAGAATAATAAATCTTTATGATGAGGCCTGAAGGAAATCTCACATTTTCATAATATATAAAAAGGTAGTTTAATGGTCAAATTAATAATTAGAACATGCAAAGAAAGTTACAGGGGCAAACTATGACCTGCTCACAGCAGAAAAGCTATTATTAGATGTTGACATTCAAACGCAAGTTCCCAATATCAAGTAAGCCATTTGGTGCAGACTGTAATGTGTATACTATGTCTCTTTGCTATTTCTCTGAAAGAGCGTGTAATTCAAACAGGGAAACAACTGAAATATCAAGGAACTGATTGATGGTAGTATATAATCACACTCTCTGAGAATATAGAGTTGCAATGTGGGCTAACTCCTAATGTGTTAAGATTTACAAGGCATATTCTGAGAGCTCATGCTCATGTCAAGGCTGAGGTGATCTGTGCTGGAGTAAACAAAACTGAACCTCTTAAAGCTAAATGAGGCCTAGAAAACTATGTAATTCCTCTCTGATTTAGACATGAGGATATGTGGTTAACATTTTTATAGTCATGAAACTAGCTTGTAACAAATCCTGGCTGGAACTCAACTTTTTTATTTTTGTCCCCCAACTAGATACAACAATAAATCTGCACATTTGATCCATGTGTCAACACCCTGAGAGTATAGTGGTTATTTGACAAAGACCTGTCACATTTATAAAAAGTTGTGTATGACTGAGCAGAATAAAAAAAAACAACATTTTATTTAGTCAATGAGCTATAAAAATACAATGAGTTTCAAATTTAGATTCATTGAAGCATCACCCCAGTGATGAGACAAGAGTCTGTCACAGAGCAGCTTAGCTACGATTTGGTATTTAAAAGAAAATTTTCTTTCCAAAAATTTTTATAGACCTTTTAGTAGTAAGGGAGCTCTGGTGGCCCAGTGGTAAAAACCCTACTGCAAATCTCAAAGGCGCTTCATTCAAACTCGCCAGCTGCTCCTCAAGAAAAGGATGGGCATCTCCTCCAGTCTGATTTAATGTCTCTGAAAAATCCACTGGAGAGTCAGCTATGAGTTAGTTCCAATTGGATGGCACATAACATACAAATGAGTAATACATAATAGCGATACATAAATGAGCTCGAGTGGGTAGATAGTAAGGAATTGATTTGCCATCTCTGAGGCAAACAGTAACCCTTCAGCTGCTCTACTGAAAAAGATGGCAATCTCTTTCCATGTGATTTAAAGAGTCTGAAAATCTGCTGCAGGGTCAGTTTTGTCTCAATGGCATGTAACAACACCACAACCACACATGTTGTTGGTAGGTGCTGTCTCATCTACTACGAACCATAGTGACTCTATGAACAATAGATTTGAATGCTGTCCCATCATGTGCCCTCCTCACAATCTCTGACACACTCAAGCCCGTTGGAGCAGTCACTGTGTCAATCCACCTGCCTAAAGAATGTGAAACAAAGCTTTTTTTATCTTTGCCTCCAAGAATAGCTGAGGCTGCACATTCTCCAAGATATATCTGTTCTTTTGAAAAGGCAGCCCATGGGATAGTCAGTACTCTTCTCCAACACCACAACTCAAAGCATCAATTCTTCAGCCATCTTTAATCATTGTCTAGCTCTCATAAGCATAGCAAGTGGTTAAAAAGATCATGGCCTGAATCAGGAGCACTTTAGCCTTCAGACTGACATCATTGCTCATCAGTATTTTGGAGAGATCCCTGAAAGCAGACTCAACCACTGCAATACATCTCTCCTGATTTCCTGACTGCTGGTATCAAGGGTATTGATTGCTGATCTAAGTAAGATTAAATCATTGACAGCCTCAATCCTTTCTGTTACTATCATGACATTGCCGATTTGCCTGCCCTGTGCCTGTGGCATGCCTACAGGACCTTGGACCTGAAAGCGGACCTCTGCAGGCAGCTAGGAAGACAGCCAAGTCATCACCCTGAAAAAGCAAAAGAAAATAATATGCCATTGGTAATGGAAGTAAATAAAAATGAGCTAAATCTAGTGGTGGACTAGCATGAAATTCCAGGTACTCCACTTGTTGATATTCTGAATCCTAATCCACTCTGCCTTCCGCCTGTGTACCCTCAACCTATTATGGCTCCTGATTTTGAATTGTCATAAATTTTCCTCGCTCTAAGTATTCTAGGGAGCTCTGGTGGTTTTGTGGCAAGATGTTGCACTGCAATCCTAGCTCTTCCACAGGAGAAGAATGGACGATGTCCTTCTATTTGATTAACTGCCTCTAAAAACTTGCTGGAGGGTGAACTATAGGTCAGTTCTGACTCAATGGTACACAACAAGTACTCTATATTTAGCACTGCAATAAATCCTTAAGTTTGAGCTAAGCTGAGTGCTGCTCTAATCCTTATACCCCAAAGAACCTAAATAAATAAACCATGATAGGTTGGTAACCTAATCTTTACTTTAGTGATGACCCCCAATGTTCATTGAGCCTTCCAAGGCACTCTATATCATGTCTATACAGTTTTCCTCATTTTGAATGTGTTCTCTTCCCCCCACCCCCATATACATATCCTGGTTTTCTTTTAAGGACTAATTTAAGTTCTATTGCTTTATAAAAACCTTGGTATCATGTCAGAAAGGAGTGGATCCAGGTTTGATAGGCCTGAAACAAATAAAACTTTCATTAATAACATGAGTATCCCATTTTGGTAATGGGGGTAGGTGTGTCAGAGTGAGTGCGACTCACTCAGGATACAGAGCTGTTGCACTTAAGGTTGCTATGAGTCACAGGTGACTCGATGCCACATTAACAACAAACAACACAACATACCATTTTGTAGATGAAACTAGACACATGGCCTGGAAAAATAGCCATACAAACAAAAGACTCCGAGACTTGAGCTTCACGGAAAATCTAACTCTGAATTCAGCTCAGATGAAAGTTTTCTCTCATGAAACTATTCTACAGATACACTCCAACAGTGTTCATTATCATGTAGACCTACTAGGTATATTGTCACAATCTGACCCCTATTGCTTCCCACTCAGGAAACATCATTTAAGACTGTGCTGGACGTAGTATTTGCTCTTTTCTGAGCATAAATCTATGATAGATCAATCTACCTTTGGGAAAAAATATAAGTAGAATTTGTTTTTGTTCCTGCTCATTTAGCATATGTTACATGTGGTCAAGCTGTTCACTACACAGTTGTTTTGAAAGGAAATCTTTCATGACATATATATATGCAAATATATATACATATGTATATACTACATATATGCAAAAATAACAATATTTATGCTTTGTAAAGGGAGATCTGGTAGCCTAGTGGTAAGGAGTTGTGCTTCCAACCTAAAGGCATGCGGTTCAAAACCTCCAGCTGCTCCATGGAAGAAAGATGGGCAATCTCCTTCCGTGTGCTTTACTGCCTCTGAAAACCCACTGGAAGGTAACTACGGGTCAGTTCTGACTTGACAGTCCATAACAACATACTTTGTAAATTGTTATTACCCTCTTATCTAAAAATTTCTTTCATCCCATTGAACACTCTGTTGCCCTCTCCAAATTCATCCCTTTCTATGCTAAAGCAATACCTGTTTTGCTGCTGTTCCTTAAATACTTTGCCTATTCAAAGATTTTGCACATGCTATTCCCTGTACTTAAAACACTTCTCATTATTTCTTCACCTTCAAATTCTAGCTACTTCTTTCTCTGGAAACATTCTACTGGTCTTTCTGGTTTAGCACTTGCTGTTACATGTAGTCACATAGTTCCAGGCCTCACCTTATTTGTGAGCTGAGCAGACACAACAAAGAGAGGAATGTTTTTAACTAGAGACACTTCTGCAAAATTGAGGTAGCTACAGAGTTCACCTTTGGAAAATCATGTTCTTGTTATGTAGGAAAATATAATAATGAACATTTGAGTTTTAGAAAGGTGAAACTCACTGTCAATGTGAAATTGTTAAGACAAAGGCACTGACCTTCTCTGTTGTTGTTGTTGATGTTTAATGCTGTTGAGTCGTAGACGACTCATAGCGGCCCTATGAACGAACAGCCTGAGCACTGTTCGTACATAGAGTTTCAGAGGCAAGCCAAATTGGAAGTGGATAACGCTCCTGCTTCCAGGCTTGATTTAGTCGGGAAGCTCCAGCCAACACTGTCCACCATGGGTGCCCATTATCACAATTGGCACATCACTGTCACACTGTAAAAAAAAAAACCAAAAAACACCAAAACACCAAAAAACAAAACCCTTGCAAAGGGAGGTGATTATGAGAGGCAAAAATGTTAACTAATTTTCTGGCTTTTGCTTTTGAGGGGAAATGGCTGGAGATTTGAGTAAGCTCTGGGTATTAGTACCGAGGTATTCAGGAAGAAAATATCTACCCTCAAAATATGGAAGCACAGCAAAGAATGGTGGCATTTATTTGTAAATATCTATGAAAGGAAACAGCCATTTGTCATTGAGAATAATTGTCTACCATTTCCCATACACTCCTGTCTGAGGAGGAGATCTCAGTAAAGACAGTAATAAAGGGGAGCTTTATGAGGATGGAGCCTCAGAGGATGAAGGGAGGAGTCAGACAGACTGCAGAAGGAGCACAGTGAACAGAAAAGAACTGCCTGAGAGGTAGTCCAGAGAAAGGCCAAAGAGAATAGTGGGATTGTAGAGCCATAGTCTCACATGACACCTGCCAAGTGACTTACAGAACGTGAAGGACCCCTTTTAGTCATTCTAGAGAATTCTAGAAGGACAAAGTGTCAATAGATATTTATTGGATGAATGAAGGATCCCAACAAGACTAAGTGCTTTTGGAATCAAGGACTGTGTTGCATATTTTGTGTAACTCCAAAGGGCCCAGTATAACGCTTGACTCAACATGGTCTTTGCTATATATATATGCTGGCTGATTTATAATAGAGTTTATACATGAAAGTGAGTTTGTGGTTTTTTCCCCTTTCAACTTGATGATAACCATGCTCAGCTGGGCAAATGTACATTCTATCGTATCTCATATGCTCTCTATTTGTAAAGAGAAAGGATGCAAAAGTGAGAATTATTAATTGGTGTCAATAATACAATATTCTAGAGATTTAACCCTTCCCTGCACCATTCTTGCCACTGTAACTTAATTTCTCCTTAATTTGTTTTACAACTACATGCCTGAAGACAACTTTTATCTTGAGCTGTTTCTCAAAAGATCTCGAGCTCAGAGATTTATTGTCACTGAAATCCCAAGAAGACTAGTACACATCATTCCTAGGAGATGCACTGGAAAGTAAATTCTTTCTTAAGATGCTAAGTGAATTTGGCCCTTTTCTTTTCCTGACACCAGTTCTTTTCACATTTCATTATAATATTTTGCTTTGCATATGATCTGTTCCACAATTAGCACCTGGTCTAGTTTTCACAGGTGATAGTGTCTCCAAAAATTCTTTCCACAGGTATAGTCTACCTAATTTCTGTGCATACTATCAGGTAAAATCCATGTGTTTAGTCTGTGTTTTTGTTTCTTATAAAAAGCATCAGAAAGCCGGACAATGACTAAGAATGACAACAGAAAAATCTATATCTTTGAGTTGTGGTTCTGGAGAAGAGCTGCCAAGAGAAAAAACAAGTCTGTCTTGGAAAAAGTGAAACTAAGTGTTACCTGGAGGCAAGGATTTTGAAGTTCCATCTAACATACTTGGGGCATGTGGCCAGGAGGACCAGTCTTTGGACAAAGACATCATGCTTGGAAGGGTGGAGGGACAGCTCAGGAGAAGAAGACCCCAGATGAGATGGATTGACACTGTAACTGGGGTAATGGGAGTAGGTGTGTCAGAGACAGTGAAACTGGCTCAGAACAAGACAGGCTTCAGTGCTGTTGTACACAGGATTGCTATGAGTCACAAGTGATTTGAAGGCATATGACAATAAGAAGCACTGTAAATTACTAGAGAATATAATACTGAGTGACTTAGTTATAACTATCTCTTACACTGGTAATTAATTTAAATAACATCATTAATAATTAATAAAATTATTCAAACTTACTCTAATAGAAAGACGTAGCAGAAAACAGAAACCGAATCAACATCTCACATCATACACAAAAATCAACTCAAGATGCATCAAAGACCTAGGAGTAAAACCCAGAATCATAAGAGATTAAATGTGACCAAACCAGAAGCCCTAAACTATGGCATAAATAGGCTTGCAAATATAGTCAGAAATGTACAACCATTAACTCAATGAACAAGACCTTCTAAAACTCAAGTCCCTGTATGCATAAAAACATTTTCTAATAGGATGAAAAGAAATGCTAAACTGGGAAAAAGGATTTAACAATGACATTTCATTCAATGGTTCTTTAAAGAAACTTTACAGAATATTACCGGGACTCCACAAAAAAAGGGGGGGGAGATGGTAACCCAATTACAAAACTGGCAAAAGACATGAAAATACTCTTCACAAAGGAAAACATTTGGATGTCCAACAGACAAATGAAGAACTATTCAATATCACTGGCAATCAGAGAGGCACAAATCAAAATAATAATGAGATGCCATCTTACCCCCGTAGCAGTAGCAAAGTTTAACAGGATGTTGTGTTTAAGTGCTGTCTAGTTGAGCACGATGCATAGTGACCCTATGAACAAAAGATCTGAACCTTGTTCTGTAACTGTCATCACTTCTCTAATGTTCATAGAGTTTCCAAAGGCATGTTTTTTAGGAAGTGGATGCCAATCCTGCTTCTAAGCCTGTCTGAATCTGGGAGCTCCATCAAACACTGTTCACCATGGATTATCATTATGGTATTTGACACATGAATGGCAAAGCATTTAGCATAACAGCAACTGCATGTTACAGTAAACTAAAACATTCTCACTTAGGAGAATGTTCTTCCCAAGCACAATTAACACCAGCCCCAAGGTTCACACGCCTAAGGACCTAATTAACTTTTTTTTTAATTAGGAAAATAATCTTCTTGTTGTTTTTATTTTATACTGGTTTACTTACAAAGATCAGAAAGTTGGTATACATTGTTTTTCATACTGGATCTTTCCCTTTTCCTTTACCTCTCCATCCATCCATCAAATTGTGTGAGGCTATGATTTTTAAATACAATGGTCCACCCAACAGGTTCTGATTGACTTAAATAAGAGGCTTCCAGCCCACAGGTGATTGTTAGCTAAAGCAAGCAATAAATGTTGGAAAGGATACAGAGAGATTGGAATTTGCATGCACTACTGGGGGGATTGTAAAATGATCAACCATTCTGTAAACCAATTTGGTATTTCCTCAAAAATCTAAATGTAGAAATCCCTTATGACCCAGCTTTTCCACTGCTAGGATTATATACCAAGGACATCAGAATTGAGATACAGAGATAATATACACCTAGGTTCCTAGAAGCATTATTCACAATTTCATGAAAACAGAAATAGCCCAAATGCCCACCAATGAATTAATGGATTGAGAGATTGTGATACATTCACACAATGGAATACTGTGCAGCACTAAATAACAATGATTCTGTAAAATACTATATAATATGGGAGAGTCTAGAGGGCGTGGTTGTTATGTGCCATTGAGTTGCCTATAACTAACAGTGACCCTATGTACAACAGCTCTGAACCCTGCCTTATCCTAAGTCAGTTATCACTGACTCCAGCTCACCTAATCTCATTGTCCCAGTTATCATGTCAATCTATCTCATGTGGGGTTTTCCTCTCCTGCACAGTTCCTCCACCCTTCCAAGCATGACTTCCTTCTCCAAGGATGGACTGGTCCATCTGGCCATGTGCCCAAACTATATGAGACGGAGCTTCAAAATCCTTGCTACCAAGGAGAAATCTGATTTCACCCTCTCCAAGACAGACCTATCTCTTCTCCTAGTGATCCTTGGCATGTTCAATCCTTTTTACTTTTACTGAATACTGTTCTACTTTTTATCTACTTCTATTACTAATGGTGTATTATTTTCCTTTTATTTATCTGTGCTTGGCTGTCTTCTTAGCTACCTGTGGAGGTCTGCTTCAGGTCCGTATAGGCATATCACGGGAAGGGAAAGGCAAATAGACAATGTCATGATAGATGGAGAAAAGATTGTAGTTGTCAATGATTTAATCTCATAATGCTATCAAGGGCTTTATGCTTGGTGAAATAACTCAATCTCATAAGGATAAACACTATATAAGACCATTACTGTGAAAACAGAAGGATAACTAAGCAAGATATGTACAAATGTTCAAAAGGGAAAGGAGCTAAGGAGAAGGCTGCAGGAAAATGGGAAAGGAGAAAATCACTAGGATTGCAGAGGTCAGTGGGCAAATGGGGGAGTGAAGGAATAGGAAAGATTCAGTGAACACTTGGAAAGACAGAATGACAATAGGAATAGATCAATAGTAATTATATAACATGCAATGTATATGAATGAATTTATAAAGAACAATGTGCATGAACTAAAAGCAATGTAAATGAAAGAGTATATAAAACACAATGCACAAGTATGAAAAAACAATATATATAAATGATTACATATAAACCAATAAAAATACGTAAAAAATAAAGGTAGTTTAGGAACTTACATCATATTTAACAATTTAAGAGGAAATAATAGAATTTTTTTTTTTCAAAGACAGGAAAGGACGAATTCTACAGGTCAGAAAACAGAGAAGGAATTCCGGTGGAACAAGAACAATAATCTTTAAATCATTATCTATAATATATTTAGCTTGATAACATTTTCCCCTCCCCATTCCTACTTCTTACCTCCTTATCTCTTCTTGCATGAGAATTAGAAGAGACAATGCTAAACTCTATTTGGCTTGGAGGAAGCTTTTGCAGAAAAGCACTCTTCTAGTGTTGCTTGAAGGGAAGAATATAGGAAAAAGAACAGAAAAGAATGTCCTTACTTCTTCATCTTGATTGCTATAGACTGAATTCTTCAGAGGCTTGTAAAATAATAGAAACCCCAAATAGAAAATCACAATCCACTGAAGACAATAGTCTCACATTGGGTCCCTACATTCTTGGATTGATAGTTCTGAGAAAGGAGAACGAAGGAGAGAAGGTCAATGTCAATTCACTTGAGTCTACCTCACCTATATATGGTCTGTAGAGACGCATGGCTGGCACCTGTGGGATTTAGAGAAGAGCATACAAACTTGAAAACCAAGAACAGAGCTGCTGCAGCTTAAATGACCACAAGTGTAAGCAACAGGAACTGTTAAGTGGATAGCCCAAAATAGTATCTGAAGAAAGATATTTGCTAAGTCTGGAGGGTTTGCTGAGCTAGAGAAACCCAAAATGACGTCAGTTGAGCAAAGAACCATAGAGCTGAAAAAAGTGCTAAGCAAACTTCTCACAGACTTCACTAGTTCTAAATCAATGGTTTTTCAACAACAGAGAAAGAGTCAATACTAGGAAATTCAGAGACTAGGAAGAGGCAGGACCAAGTTCTCCATGTGGTAAGTTATCTTTCCTCACCTATGCATACCATATCTCCGACATACAAGTGCTCTCCTTCACGTAGGTGCCAACTTAGCAAGAAAAAGTCAAAAGTGGAGAAAGTCATGACAGAAAGTACATTTTCCCCAAGGAACCTGAGAATTGAGAAAAATAACAACAAATGGGGAGGGGGTGGAAGAAGACGAAAAAAGCACATATGGTCATAACACATTTAACTTGTTGTTATGTACTATTGAGTAACTTGCGACTCATACCGACTCTGTGTACAACAGCTCATCCACGAATATCATCCATGAAGAATGCAAAAGGTCATCACAAAGACAGAGGAGGAAGAAAACACCAAAACTGGTGTCAGAAGAGACTGAATACTGTACCAGAGCTCTGAGAAGCCAAAGCAAAGAGAAGAAATCAAGACGTTAAAAAGTTGAACAGAAGATTTCTAAGTGTAGTGTGAGAAGACAACGAAAAGTATTATAATGAAATGAGCAAACATCTGGAGTCAGAAAATCAAAAGGGCCAAACACACTCAGCAGTTCTTAAGCTGAAGGAAGTGAAGAACAAATTCAAGCCCCAAGTTGTAATGCTTTGGGCAGAATATTAAATGATCCAGGAAACATTCAAAGAAGATAGGAGTATTCAGAGTCTCTATAACAAAAGGAATTGGTTGATATGGAAGAAATCATGAAAGAACATAAAGCAAGAGTCTGTGGCTGACTCTGAGAAGAATGGGAATCCCAGAACATTTAATCGTGCTAATGCAAAACCTATACTTGGACCAAGAGGCAATTTCTGCCATTAGAACAGAGCAAGGTAACAACGCATGGTTCAAAATTGGGAAAGGTGTACACCAGGGATGTGTCCTGTCTCCATACCTTTTCAACCTGTATGCAGAGCAGATTATCCGAGCGGCCAGGCTTATGAGGAGAAGTGTGGCATCAGGATTGGTGGAAGATCTATCAACAATCTGCGTTATGCAGATGACACAACCCTGCTTGC
>NW_006399940.1:5353815-5381434 GCF_000299155.1 Elephantulus edwardii | reverse complement strand
TGGATTGATTCAGTGACTGGGGTAATCAGGATGGGTGTGTCAGAGGCCATGCGATTGGCACAGGATAGAGCAGGGTTTAGAGTTGTTGTACATAGAGTCACTATGAGTCGCAAATGACTGAACGGCACATAACAACAACAACAATTGTGTTGATGAAGGAAGAAGTTCAAGTTCTGAAGGTATTGGTAAAAAACCTTTAAGTGCATTTGAAGCCATGTTAGAGATTCTGTCTTTATTCTCAGAGCCCTGGAAAATAATCGAAAATAGCCTTAACCTCAGGATTGACATTTGAATTTGCATTTATAAAAAGATCATTTGGCTTCAGTGTAAAGAAAGGAAAGAAGCAAGAATGGACAAGAGCAGCCCAGGAAGGAGACTGAGAGAAGACTCAGACTCATTCAGAATGGAGCAATGGGAAAGGAGATGGGGAGAAATGGTCAATTCAATAAATCATTGAAAAGTGAGGCCAATGACTTTGTGATTGTTTCTATGTATGGATGAGAGGTCAGAGGTAAGCAGCGACAGCAAAGCCTGAGCAGGAAAACTTCACTCCTGTGAGGGGACTGCATGGTTTGCTTAGATTCTGCTGTTACTATCTAGAGGTAAGAGTCAATATAAGTGAAAACTCTTTTTTGATCTTGGCAAGAATAGAGCAAGGAAACACTACAGGGTTCAAAATCAGGAAAGGAGAGCATCAGGGATGCATCCAGTCTCCATACCTTTTCAATCTATATTCAGAACAGACCATTTGGGAGGCTGGGCTTCATGAGGAGGAATTGTGGCATCAAATTGGAGGGAGACTTATCAACAATATACATTTTTCAGATGATACAATCTTGCTCCACAAAACTGAGGAAGACCTGAAACATTTACTGCCAATGATCAAGTACTGCAGTCTGCAATATGAATTGTGGCTCAACATCAAGAAAATAAAGATTCTCACCATCAAATCAATTGGCAACATCATGATAGATGGAGGAAAGAGTGAGGCTGTTAACAGTTTCTGTTTGCTCAGATCCACAAACAACACATTTGGCACCAGCAGTAAAGAAATAAATAGACAAGTTGCATTGGGAAAATCTGCTGTCAAAGACCTCTCCAGGGTAAAAATGGAAGCTACCAACTAGGAAAAAGAATTTGGTAATGACATATCAGATAAAGGACTTATATCCAGAATTTATAAAATACTTGAGCACCACAAGGAGATAAAGGTAAATAATCCAATAGAAAAATGGGCACAGGATATAGACAGACACTTCACCAAAGAAGACATTCAGATGGCCAACAAGCACAAGAACACATGTTCAAAATCCCTAGCTCTAAGAGAGATGCAAATCAAAACAACTATGAGATATCATTTCACCCTAGTCAGAACAGCAAAATTTAACAGAACAGCAAGCAACAAATGCTGGCGAGGTTGTGGAGAAAATGAAACCCTTATTCACTGTTGGTGGGAGTGTAATATGGTATTTGACCCAGCAATTCCACCATAACTGACATCCAAGCAGATATATGCACACCCATGTTTACTGTGGCTTTGTTCACAATAGCAAGGAGTTGGAAACAACCTAAGTGCCCATCAACAAATAAATGGATAGAGAAGCTGTGGTATATTCACACAATGGAATACTATGCTGTGTTGAATAACAAGGAACTCATGCAATATTATTCAAAATGGGTGACTCTGGAGGACATTAAGCTGAGTGAAATATCTCAGTCACAAAAGGACAAATACTGCATGGTGCCACTGTTGTAAAACAAGACTGACCTTGGGGTTGGGGATAGACTGAGAAAGATGGGTTCAATAGTGTATACTGCATTGAAATAGATGAGGGAGAAAACTGTTTAAAAGGGATATGTGATTAGGTATTTTTGTCATGACAGGAGTCTAGAGCAAAGGCTACATGGTGGAGTAGACCTGGGCCGGAGGGCTTGTAAAACAAGGAAAGAATTTGTCTTTTACTTTTCCAAGATGGTAGTGTACTAGGGGGGAGGGTGGAAGGGGAGAAAAGTGCAACAGTGAATGAATGGAAATCCAAAGTCTCTGTAAATTTTTACTGAAATTAATAATAAATTTAAATAAAACAAAAAACAAAAGACCTCTCCAGAGTACTAAAGAGTAATGATATCTGAGAGCTGGAGTAAGGATGACAAAAGAATTGACGCCTTTAACTTGTGGTGCTGGAGAAGATTATTGAAGCATTATTGCTGAGAGAACAAACAGGTCTGTTCTGGAAAGGAAGGAACCAGGTTGATCCTTGGAAGCAAGGATTTTGAAATTCCATTTCACATACTTTGGGCCTGGGGCCAGGAGGGACTAGTCCTTAAAGAAGGATATTATGCTTGGAAGGGTTGAGGGTGAGGGCAGGACCCTGGATGGGATGAACTGACATAATGACTGTGGCAATGGGGATAGGTGTGTCAGAGATGATGAGATTGGCTCAGGATAGAGAAGGGTACAGAGCTATTGTTCATATGTTTGCTATGAGTCACTATCAACTTGATATTATATAACAACAACAAGAAAAAAACAAAACCAAAAACCTTTAACTGCGACATTGGAGTTCCATCTTATACACGTCCACTTCTCAGCTCCTGCTCTAGCCAGGAGTTGTAAGAAAACATAGCTTTATGTAGAAATTTTAAAACATACATTTAAAAAATACCACTTTTTTTTACAGGCCATTAGAAAAGTAGAAAACCTAAGAGTCAAAAGGATTCTCAATGGTGCTAAATATATGTGCTGACTCCTTTTATGGGTAGGGTAAGTATGAACTTTTAGTTTTCTACATTGACACCTTATAAAGAAGGAATGTGAAACAGTGCCAAGATGATTAATAAAACCATCTTAATTCCAAAAAAGTTAAGATATGCTGAAAGCCAATTTAGTCTAATGTTTTATTTGGTGCCACAGAGTCAAGTATGACCACAGAAACCACATGACTGACAGATCTGAACCCAGTCCTATTCTGTGCCATCCTCACACTTCCTGATAGAGCTCATTATAGAAGTCGCCATGTCAATCCATCTGGTAGAGGGTCTTCCTCTCCTTTGCTGACCCTCTACCTATCCAAGTGTCATATCCCTCTCCAAGGAATTGTCCCTCCTAGGAACATGTCTGAAGTCCAATGTTGTTGTGTACCATGGAATTGGAACCAACACATAGCTGACCCTCCGGTGGGTTTTCAGAGAGTTAATCGCACATTCAGAGACAGTTAATTGCACAGGAGGAGATTTCCCATCTTTCTCCCTCGGAGCAGCTTGAACTACGTGCCTTCAGGATTGCAACACAGCTTCTTGCCCCATGGCCCCAAGAGTTCCCTCTGAAGTCCAATAGTAGATATAAATTGTGGTCTATTATGAAACACAAGTTCAAAAAGAGTCAAGGTTCTCATTGACATTATTTTATCTCCAACTTTAAAAGGAGAAATCAGAGGAGGAAATACTGTTCACATAAAAGTAAGTAATCAAATGCACTCATATCATATATTGCCAAATCAATAGTTGAGAAGGATTAAATATATTAGTTGCACTATGAAATGAATTACATCATCAATCAATTCCTATTTTCCAGGTCAGCACTGACTTGAGTGTTCTCTATGCATCTCAGTATTCAGCAGCATTTTCTAGTCTCTAAAATGGCATATGCTGTCACTGTTTGGGACAAAACACTAACATAGATGTAAACTGGCCTGATTCTCTGTGGTCCTTTACTATGCATAGCAGTAAGTCACAACTATCCAATACAATCAAATTAAATTAAGGGCCGACACTGTCAGGAGAGAGGTATTTAGATTCTAGCAGAAGTATCAAGGATCTTTTACATATTGAGCAAATAAATACAGCTAAGTACCCGACACCAATTTCTATTGCTGTCAAGTAAATTACAACTCATAGCAACCTTAGGACAAAGGAACACTGCCCTAAAGGGTCCCAAGGCTGTAAATATTCACAGAAGCAGACTGCTTCATTGCCCTCTTGAATGCTGGTGGATTCTGTTAATAGCTGCATGTTCTAACCATTGCACCATCAGATTTTCAGATTTCCTTCTGTTGTTCAGAAATTATTTACAACTCACAACAATCCTGTGTAAAAGAGAATGAAACACTGCCCCATGCTGTGACATCCTAACAATTGTTATATTTGAACACACTGTGACAGCCACTATATAAATCCATCTTGTTAAGGGAATTTCCGTTTTTATGCTGCCGCTCCACTTTTCCAAGGACTGGCCGGTCCCTCCTGATATCACGCCCAAAGTATGCGAGATGAAGCTTTTCTATCCTCACTCCTAAGGGACACTCTAGCTCCACTTCTTAAAAGGTGTTTGTTTGTTCTTCTGGAAATCTGTAGTATTTTCTTCACCCACATCAGAAGTGTGGCTTCAGAATTGGTGGAAGATTCATCAACAGCCTGCGTTATGCAGATGACACAACCCTGCTTGCTGAAACTGAGGAGAACCTGAAGCGCTTGCTGCAGAAGGTCAAGGATTGCAGCCTTCAATATGGATTGAGGATTAACATCAAGAAGACAAAGATTCTCACCACTGGGCCAATTGGAAGCATCAGGATGAATGGTGAAGAGATTGAGATTGTTAACAGCTTTAGATTACTTAGCTCCACAGTCAACACTTTTGGCACCAGCAACCAGGAAACTAAAAGATGTATTGTGATGGGAAAGTCTGCAGTTAGAGACCACTCCAAAATGCTGAAGAGCAATGATGTCACTTTGGAGACTAAGGTGCACCTGATACAGGCCATGGTTGTTGCAACCACTTGCTATGAGTCAGAGAGTTGGACAATGACTAGGGAGGATAGAAGGAGAAATGATGCCTTTGAGCTGTGGTGTTGGAGAAGAGTATTGAATATACCATGGACTGCTAAGAAACCAACAGGTTCATCCTGGACAGGGTTAAACCAGGATGCTCCATGAAGGCAAGGATTCTGTAGCTTCATCTGACATATTTTGAACGTGTTGAACGGAGGGACAAATCCTTGGAGAAGGACGTCATGCTTTGGAGGGTGGAGGGCCAGTACAGGAGCAGAAAAGCCTCTATGAGGTGGATTGATTCAGTTACTGGGATAATAGGGTAGGTGCGTCGAAGACAGTGAGATTGGCACAGGATAGAGCAGGGTTTAGGGCTGTTGTACATAGGGTAGCTATGAGTCGCAGGTGACTAAACAGCACGTAACAACAACTCATTATCCAGATTTCATACAAGGTTATTGAGCTTCAGCTAATTCCAGTTTGGTCCTTAATGGTATGTCTTTGCTTTTTTAACAATTTAAAGAGGTCTTTTGCAATATAATGTCCCAATGCAATATATCATTTGACTGCTTGACTGTTGTGATTGTGAATCTATGTAAAATGAAATCCTTGACAACTTCAGTCATTTTCTCCATTAACATGATGTTGTCTAATGGTCCAGTTTTTAGTCCAAATGTGTAGTACATTTCCAGTCTCTGTCCCAGCAAGTTGTTATTTAGTTCTGGTTAATGATATATAAGTACTAGTGGTCAATAGAACTTCTGGGAAATCTTAAAAGGAAAGGGTACACTAAACACCTTTCATCTACACTAACCCCTTTAATTTTAACTAAAAGTGATCAAAAATTATAAAATACTGCATAACTTGGAATCTAGAACAAATTATGGTGAATGGCGCATTATTATTGTTAAGTGCCTTTGAGTCAAGTAGGACTCATAGTGACCCTATAAATATCAGACCTGAGCAGTATCCTATTCTATACTAAACCTTATCATCTCTGATATACTTGATCTCATTGCTGCAGTGACTGTAGCAATCCATCTCACTGAGGATCTTTCTTCTCACTGACCTTCACCTTTCCAAGTATGATGTTCTTTTTTCAAGTAATAGCCTCTCCAAAAACATGTCCAAAGTATGTGAGATGACACTTCACTATCCTTGCTTCCATGGAACACGCTGACTGAACTTTCTCCAAGACATATGTGTTTATCTTTTTAGCAGTCTGTGGTATACTGAGCACTTTTTTCCCAATACCACAACTCAAAGGCATCAATCTTTCTTCTGTTGTCCTTATTAATTTTCCAGGTCTCAGACACATAGCAGGTGATTGAAATGACCCTGGCATAAATCAGGTACACACTAGCTAAAAGAAGCTGGCATTATTGCTCTTCATCAAAAGGTAATTATGAGGTCATAAAAGACGTCCCCATAAGCAAAGTCCTGGATTAGATGGCTTCGCAGCTGCGTTCCAAACATTTAGAGAGGATCTACCACCAATTCTACTTAAATTATTTAAAAAACTTGAAAAACGAAGGAATATTTCAAGATTCTTTCTATGAAGCAAGCATAATCCTAATATTAAAACCAGGCAAAGAGATTACCAAGAAAGAAAACTACAGAACAATATCCTCATAAGTACAGACACAAAAATTCATAACAAAAACCTAGTCACTAGAATCCAAACACATATAAAAAAATAATTTAACATGGGCAAGTGGAATTCATAACAGGTATGCAAGGATGGTTCAACATAAGAAAAACAACCAATGTAATTCACCACAATAACAAAGCAAAAAAAAAACACAAACCATATAATCTTAGCAATTGATGCATAAAAGGCATATGACAAAATCCAATGCCCTTCCTGATAAAGACACTCAGCAAAATTGGAATAGAAAGGAATTTCCTCAACATAGTGAAAAGTATATGTACAAAACAGAGCCAAGATCATTCCCAATGGAAAAACACTAAAAGCATTTTCCTTGTAAACAAGAATCAGACAAGGATGTCCAACTGTCACAACTGTTTAATATTGTATTGGAAGTGCTTGCTAGAGCAATGCAACAAGAGAAGAAAATAAAAGGCATCCAGATTGGCAAAGAGATGATTAAACAGCTCCTATATGCAGATGATATAACGGTGTACACAGAAAACCCCAAAGATACAACAAAAAAACCTGTTAGAACTAGTAGGCTAATTTAGTAGACTGGCAGGATATAAGATCAATATAAAAAAAAAAAATCAGTGAGATTCCTCCACAATAACAAAGAGAACTCAGAGAAGGAAACCAAGAAAGAAATACCATTTACAATAGTCAACCACAAACTGAGATACTTGGAAGTAAACCTAATCCGAGATACAAAAGACCTATACAAAGAAAACTACAGAACATTTCAGCAAGACACTAAAAAATACCTAAAGAAATGAAAAAAAGTGCCCTGTTCATGAATAGGAAGACTCAATATTGTGAAAATGACAATCCTACCAGAAGCAAACTACATGTTCAACACAATCCAAATACAAATACCAAATTTATTTTCAAGGAGATCAAAAGGGAAATTGTCAAGTTTATTTGGAGGAAAAAGAGACCTTGAATAAGCAAAACACTTCTTAGAAATAAAAATTAAGTGGGAGACATAGCACTCTCTGGCTTCAAAACCTCCTACACAGCAGTAGTACCAAAACAGTGTGGTACCGGTACAATGACAGGCACATAAACCAATGGAACAGAATTGAGAACCCAGAAATAGACCCATTTATCTATGGTCAACTGATACTGGACAAGAAAATAAAACCTATCAAATAGGGAAATGGCAACCTCTTCAACAATTGGTGCTAGCAAAACTGAACTGCTAACAGCAGAAAGTTAAAAGAGGATCCACATCTCACACCATACACAAAAATCAACTCAAGGTGAATCACAGACCTGAGAATAAAGCTCAAAACTATACAGTTCATAGGAGGCAAACTGGGATCAAGCTTAGAATGG
Organism: Elephantulus edwardii; assembly: GCF_000299155.1. NCBI lineage: Eukaryota > Metazoa > Chordata > Mammalia > Macroscelidea > Macroscelididae > Elephantulus > Elephantulus edwardii. The sequence goes on along the minus strand of NW_006399940.1, from coordinate 5,373,678 downwards.
CTAGTCTACAGTATAAAGAGATGGCCAAATATAGCCAGAAATGTACAATCTGAAAAGGATAAAATTGATGAATGGGACCTTCTAAAGATTAAATCCCGTGCACATCAAAAACATTTTCCAACAGATTGAAAGGAAAACTTACTGACTGGGAACAAACTTTTGCCAACACCATCTCAGACAAGTGTCTCATAATGGAAGTTTACAGAATACACTTGGGCCTCTCTCTATAAGAAAAACTTGATAACCTAATTATAAATGGGCAAAAGACATGGAAAGAATTTTCAGAGGAAGATATTTGAATGGCCAACAGACACATGAAGAAATGCGCAAAATCACTAGCAATAAGAGCAAATCAAAACCACAATGACATACTCTCTCCTCCCATTAGAAGCGGCAAAGTTTAACAGAACAGCAAGTAATACATGTTGAAGAGGATGTGGAGAGATAGAAACTCTTACTGTTAGTGAGACTGTAAAATGGTACAATCATTCTGAAAGGCAGTTTAGTGCTTCCTCAAAAAGCTGAACATAGAAATTCGATATGATCCAGCTATTCCACTCTTTGAAGTATACCCCAAGAAAATAAGAACTGAGGTTCAAATAGAGACTTGTACACCAAGGTTCATAGCAGTGTTATTCACCATGGCAAGAACACACGAACAACCAGATGTCCAACCACAATCAAATGGATTGAGAAATTATGGAACATTCACACAGTAGAATACTATGCCGCACACAGGAACAATGATTTTGTAAATCACTACGTAAGTTGGGAGGGACTGGAGAGTACTATGCTGAGTGTACTAAGTCCCATAAAGAAAAATACTGTAGAAGACTATTATTGTAGAATGAATATGAGAATCCAAGGAAGGACGGTGGAAGCAGAGGGATGAGGATGGGCAGGGATGGGGGTGGAGTTAATCATAGGATCATACAATTTGATGGGGAGGGCGGTGAAGGAAATGAGAAAGATCCCCGTTATGAAAAACAATGTATTCAAACTTTGTAAATAAACCAGTTTTAATAATAATAATAATAAAGAATGTTGTTGTTACGTGCTGTCGAGTCATTTGCGACTCATAGCGAGCGACCCTATGTACAACAGCCCTAAACCTTGCTCTATCCTGTGACAATCTCATTGCCTCTGACACACCCATCCCGATTACCCCAGTCACTGAATCAATCCACCTCATAGAGGGTCTTCCCCTCCTGCGCTGTCCCTCTACTCTGCCCAGCATGATGTCCCTCTCTAAGGACCTGTCTCTCCTTACAACATGTCCAAAGTATGTCAGGCGAAGCCCCAGAATCCTTTCCTCCAAGGAGTAGCCTGGTTTAACCCTCTACAGGATGAATCTGTTTGTTTTTTTGGCAGTCCATGGTACATTCAATACTCTTCTCCAGCACCACAGCTCAAAGGTGTCAATTCTCCTTCTATCCTCCCTAGTCATTGTCCAACTCTCTGATGCATAACAAGTGATTGCAAAGACCATGGCCTGTATCAGGTGCACCTTAGTCTCCAGAAAACCACCGTTGCTTTTGAGTACTTTAGAGAGGTCCCTAACCACAGACTTTGCCATCGCAAAACGATTTTTGATTTCCTGGCTACTGGTGCCAAGAGTGTTGACCGTGGAGCCGAGCAAACTGAAGCTATGGGTCGCAAACGACTCAACAGCACATAACAACAACAACAATTATAGGAACACAATTAAGTAAATAGCTAATGTTGCTGTTATGTGCCATTGAGTCCAGCTTTGAAACCTCCAATATCCTGTGCCAACTTTACTGTCTCTTACACACCTATCCTCATTATCCCAGTCACTGTATCAATCCATCCCATCGATGGTCTCTCTCTCTTTCTCCATCCTCTCACCCTCTAAGCACGATGTCGTTCTCTAAGACCTGATGCTTCCTTGCTACATGCTCAAACTGTGTCAGATGAAGCCTCAGAATCCTTGCCTCTAAGGAGAAGCCTGGCTTCACCCTCTTTAGTATGCATCTGTTTGTTCTCCTGGCCGCCCATGGTATATTCAACACTCTTCTCCAGCACCACAGCTCAAAGGTATCAATTCTCCTTGTATCATCCCTAATCATTGTCCAGATCTATGACACATCGCAAGTAATTGCATAGACTATGGCCTGGATCAGGCGGATCTTAGTCACCAGACTGACGTTGTTGCTCTTCAGTACTCTGGAGAGGTCCCTGACAGCCCACTAACCCAGTGCAATTCATCTCTTGATTTCCTGGTTTCTGGTACCAAGAGTATTGATAATGGAGCCAAGCAAACTGAAGCTGTCAACAATCTCAATCTCTTCATCATCTATCATGATGCTTCCAATCGGCCCAGTGGTGAGAATCTTTGTGTTTTCTTGATGTTGAGTTTCAATCCATATTGAAGGCTAATAACTAAGAAAAAGTTCATATGCAAACAGACAAAATCTTAAAGGTTTAACAGAGATTAAAAAGGAAAGAAATATAAGGAAAAATTAATAAAAAGATCAGTTGGGTGAAAAGAAAGGCAACCAAAGGTTGATTAGATATTGTAATTAATCAATGGTACGCAATATTATAAAACAAAATATATATGGGTGATGTATGAAAAACCAACATTAATTGTAAACCTTCATGCATATAAAATTATTTTTTAAAAAGAAAAATAATTTAAAGCATAAAAGGGAAAAATAAAAGTCACTAGAAAATACAAGAAATCAAGCTGACTTAAAAAATAAAAAGGAAAGAATATAGCTTCCTTTACTCCTTCTCCCTCCTTCTTCTCAAGAAAGACATTAATGGCTGGAGCTCAAGCTGTCCAGACATTAGATAGTGTACAATGACAACTCGAAGTCACTCCCTGATGATCAGGACCAGCAGATCGATTCTGGACTTCTTATCCAGAATTTATGAGGGTACAGGAGAATATATATATTTCTACGTTCAGTAACACACAGAGAAAGATGAGTAATCTCCTGTGCAATTAAATTGCTTCTGAAAATCCATGGGAGGGTGAACTAAGGGTCAGTTCTGATTTGGTGGTACACTTGTTCAGTTAGTTGTTGTTTTCTTGGAATATTTTGCAGTTGACCAAAACCTAACACATTCATTAAGTCATCTTGTCAGCCAAAATCAAAACCAAAATGAATCAGTGAAGTTATCAAGAGAAAGCCTAAAGTAATGCAAAGAGAAGTCATTCTAGCACAAGGAAACAAATAGTGTTTTCCTCACATCTAGCCAAAATAATATAGTTAATTAAGTAAAACATATTTACAAAGACTCAGAAGTTTCAAAAGAACGATGTAGGGGCCCTAGAAAAATCTCCTGGCCAGTTGTTCAATGGTGATTTCAAATTGTTATGCAGACAGACATCTACTCAAATAAATCAAAGTATGACAAATAGGATTTTTATCTTTGTTTCTGATTCACTGAACTCTCTGGACCTTGGAATCCAAAAGGCAGAACGTCATTTACTTTCCTAGTGGCGCCTGGCCAAGTATCCCTGTTTTTGCCTCTCCCCAGGCTTGACCAGTATGCCATCACCAAGTTCCCCCTGACCACTGATCAGCCAGGAAGAAGACAGAGATAACACACTTGTGTTCATTGTGGATGTCAAGGCTAACAAGCACAAATCAAACAGGTTGTAAAGTAATTCTGTTATACCGCTGTGGCCAAGGTTAACACCTTCATCAGATCCACTGGGAAGAAGGCATATGCTTAACTTCTTCCTAACTATGATACTTTGGATGTTGCCAACAAAATTAGGAGTATCTAAATTAAGTCCAGCTGGCTAATTCTAAATACAATTTTTTTTCTCAATACACATAAAAAACTGTTTGCATATAATTTTCTCAAAATTTGCGCAATATTTCTGCATTTTGTAAAGAGCAATAGCATAGCATGTTACCATTGAGTATTACAAATCTGCTCCATAATCCCATTGGGATTATAACACAGATGTTGGCATTATAAAAGGACTTGGAATTTGAAACCAGAAAAGTGGGCTTGAATCCTAATTCCTGGGCAAGTTCGCTTAAATTGACAAAATCTCATTACTTATCTATAATATGGAGATAATTATAGCATCTGCCCCATTTTCCTCGTAGGAAATTGGGAACATCAGAAGAAGTGATTTTTTATCACTGCCATGGTTGTTATTAAAATACTTTGATGTTCATTTATGTTTCTTTGAGAAAGGTCATTTTATCCACAAGTGGTTGCAACTTGAGATCATAATCTCTAAAAGTGGTTCTCTTTTCCTTATTAAATTCTTCTATCTTCTCACTTTCTTGGTTGTGTAGAAACATTTATTTTATAATGCTGAAACTCTTATAAACTACACATATGCAAATATTTAGGCTAAAAAGTATTTTCAGACGTGAGTATGTGGCTAATTTACAACTACTTGTTTAGAAATCACCAGATAACTTAAACATAAATTGAAAATAAAAATATACTCATTAGTTAATTATAGAAATCTGTAAGATTAGGATGTATCCTGTACTAAGTGAAACCCATATGAAACAAATTCCCTTTCATATAGAATCAAGCACCCAGGTATTTTTAAAAAGTCAAAATATTTTCATGGCATTAAGCAATTATTAAATCTCATAAAATTACTCTATACCTGAAAATATATTCAAGTATCTTTGGAATCATCAAAGAAATGTGATCTGTCAATGAATAATTAATGATGAATAATTCCACAAACATATGTATACAATGGAGGTTGTTGTTGTTATGTGCCATGTTGTCATGTTATCATGTGAAGTTGTCTGTGACTTATAGAAACCCTCTGCACAATAACTCTTAACCCTGCCTTATCCTGAGCTATTCTCACTGTCTCTAACACACATACCCCAGTTATTGTGTCAATCTCTCTCATCTAGGTTCTTCTTATCCTCAATATGAAGTTCACATATGATGCCCTTCCTCAAGGACTGGTCCTTCCTGGCAACATGCCCAAAGCATATGAGATGGAGCTTCAAAATCCTTGCCTCTAAGGAGAAACTTGGTTTCATCCTCTCTAAGACAGACCTATTTGTTTTCTTGGCAGTCCATGATATGTTCAATACTCATTTCCAGCACTACAACTCAAAGGCATCTATTCTTCCTTGTTGTTGTTGTTGTTAAGTGCCGTTGAGTCACAGGCAACTCGTAGTGACCCTATGAAGGAGAGTCCCCGACGCTTGGGTGCCTTTCATCCTCTCTCCAGGTTCATAGGGTTTCTGGAGGCAAGCTATTATGGAAGTGGATGTCACTCCTCCTTCCACGCTCGTTTAATCAGGGACCTCCACCCCACTCTCAGTCCGCATTGGGTAGCCAAGCATTAACGCATTTGACACATCAGTATCACAGTGTTCAGCCTCACAGCAACCACAAGTGACCGTGGCACGGCAACCTGTACACCAGGGCTATACGACCTAGAGGAATGTCTGAACAAAAACAATAAAAGAATGGCCCGAGGGCCCCGAACTAAAAGTCACCCACCTTTGTCTTGGTCACAACATTTTCTCTTCACTAGGCCAGCTGATCTCTCTCTCTTTCTTAGTCATCCATATTCTATCATCCTTAGTCATTGTCCAGCTCTCTGATGCATAACAAGTAATTGCGATGACCATGGCCTGGATCAGGCACACCTTAGATTCTAGACTAACATCATCACTCCTCAGTACTCCAGAGAGGCCCTGATAGCATATTTTACCAGTATAATTCGTCTTTTGATTTCCTGACTTCTGATGCCAAGAGGGTTGATTATGGAGTTGAGCAAGCTGAACTTGTTAACAACTTCAATACCTTCTTCATCTATCATGGTGCTGAAAATTGGTGAGAATTTTTGTCATCTTGATGTTGAACTTTAATCTATATTGAAGACTATAGTTCTTGACCTTCTGCAGCAAACTCTTCAGGTCTTCTTCAGTTTTGGCAAGCAAGATTGTGTCATCTGCATAACGCAGGTTGTTGATAAGTCTTCCTCCAATTCTAATGTCACATTCTTCTGTATAAAGCCCAGCATCCTGAATGATATGTCCGCATATAAATTAAAAAGGTATGGAGACAGGAAGCATCCCTGAAATACTAATAAAAAAATTTGATTATCTGAAATGGTCTATTTTATAGAGAATGGAAAATGTTGTAATCCCATTTCACTGATAGTGAAAGTGAAGTCCAAATTTATACTATGCTGCATTGAAAAACAAGGAACTCATGCAATATTATTCAAAATGGTTGACTCTGGAGAACATTATGCTGAGTGAAATATCCCAGTCACAAAAGGACAAATATTGCATGATGCCACTGTTGTAGAATGGGACTAACCTCAGGGTTGGGGAGAGACTGAGTAAGATGGGTTCAATAATGTATACTGCACTGAAACAGAGGAGGGAGAAAACTGTTTAAAAGAGATATGTGACTAGGTATTTCTGTCATTACAGGAGTCTAGAGTGATGGCTACATGGTGGAGGGGACCTGGGGGAGGGTTTGTAAAACAATGAAAGAATCTTTTCTTTTACTTTTCCATAACTTTTGACTCATGTACTTATAGCTTGTTATTTAAATTTGTGTCTTCTAGGTTGCAACACCCCCATGATACATCTTCAAGGATATGAACATGTACGGCTAAGCACAATTGATAACAGTGAATCTAAATTCCAAAATCAATCTCCATAATAGTCTATGTGTTTCCTACTGCCAAAGGGGCCCTTTAGAGTAGTGAGAGAAGATCTTCACCCTGAAACCCACAGCATCCCTTTTCAGCAGGAAGTAGCTAAGAGAATACGCCATCCCCTTTCCCTTATGAATCAGGGTGAAGTCTCTCTCAGGGAGGAGTGATAGGGAATGGCAAAGGACACACTGACAAAGGAGATTAAACAGAACTGGCTTTGACAAGCACTGTGGCAATTGGACAATTAAAACAGACATGCGGATGGCGGGGGAAGAAGAACAAACTGGGGAAGAGGTTAGAGAGAATGGTACAGCAATGAAGGAATGAAAACCCAAAATCCCTGTAAATGTTCATTAATACTAATAAAATTTAATAATAATAAAAAAACAAGTACAATGTAAATGAAAAAAAAATTTACTGACAATTCTTTCTGGATTGTGATTAGTTTCTTAGAATCTTTTCCAAACTGTCAAAATGCTGGATCTGAATGATATGGAGTTATCATTATTCAGTAATGGTGTAAGATATTTTACCCTACATCTATTCCTCCTTCTTTCTCTCTCTTTCATTCCTCTTCCCTCCTTCTTTACACATGCAGACACATGTACACAGAGTTTTAGAGGGTCAAGGACTATAATTTGTAATATGGATTGAAGCTCAACATCAAAAAACAAAGATTCAACTGCTCCTCCTGATGTTCATGGGGCCGTGGACACAGGAAGAGACTGAAGACTGTACAAAAAGAAGACAGAAGCCATGTTTCGAAGACCTATATTACAGGTGCTTCATCACTGTGTGTGTAACAGAAATAGCTAGCAAATCAGCTCTTGAGAGATCTCTCAACCGCGTGCAGTTACTCAACTGGCTGGGCCAGGTCCCTGAGATAAGTGGAAGAGGGAAACTCAGTCACCATATTTTCTCTCACAACCAACAAGATATGGTGATCTAGGGAGAGTGAAGTGTACGAAATGGGCAATGTCAGTCAAAAGACAATGTGGCACAGAATATCCATGTTCAGTTGGAACTGTGAGACGTCATGTATCGGTATGTGAAGAAAGGGTCTCAAATATACTTTGAAGGGAAGGTCAACCATGGCGAGTACATAGACAAAAACTAATATTTTTTTTAAAAAAGTCAACTTGGGGAGAGAAAAGGGAGTTAGAGAGGTAAAATGTGCAACAAAGAATGAATGAAAATCTAACTTTTCTGTAAACGTTCGTTAAAAATCACAATTAAAAATTAAAGTTAAAAAAATTTCTTTTAAAAGCCCCTCCTGCATAAACAAAAACAATGTGCAGAGAAAGGCCATGGCCATCATAGCAGAGAATATATTTCTGAGTGACCAGACCAAGAAGAAGGCCTAGTCTGGATGCATCTTCCTTGCCCTGGTGGGACAGTCTCATTTCCAAGTGATGTATAGTCTTTATAGGAAAGAAATTAAAGTATCCTTTTGTAGAAAATGGGGGGGGGGGAAGAAACAAAGATTCTCACCACTGAGCCAATTTGTAGCATCATGATAAATGGAGAAGAGATTGAAATTGTTAAAAGTTGATTTCCACAATCAACACTTTTGGCACCAGAAGTCAGGAAATCAAAAGATGAATTGCATTAGGGAAATCTGCTGTCAGGAACCTCTCCAGAGTGCTCAAGAGCAAGGAAGTCAGTCTGGCAAGTAAGGTATGCCTGATGCATGCCATGATCTCACACAAATACATCAGAGAGCTGGACAATGTCTAAAGATTACAGATGGAGAATTGATGCCTTTGAGTTGTGTTGGAGAAGAGTTTTGCATGGACTGCCAAGAGAACTGACATTTCTGTCCTAGAGAGAGTAAAACAAAGCTGATCCTTAGAGGCAAGGATTTTGAGACTCCTTCTCCCATACTTTGGAAATATAACCTGGAGGGGCCAATCTCTGGAGAAAGATGTCATGGTTGAAAGAGTCGAGGGACAGTGCAGGAGAGGAAGATGTGGGAGGAGTTGGATCGACACAATCACTGGAGTAATGAGGGTAGGTGTGTCAGAAACAGTGAGCTATTGTGGATAGGATCACTTTAGTGACTTGATGGCACATAACAACAACAACAACAACAATCCAATCTAGAAAACAGATACTTGTACCATTTTACATGAACTTGGGTGTTGGTCTAGGCCTCAAACTTCAGAGGTGACTACATAAGAAAAATACATGAGGGATTAGGTGAAAGTAGCTGAAATTTCAGATTATTTTAGAAGATCTGTGGATGTAATACTTTTATGTCACTGATCTTAACAACTCCACCCACCATCTATCTACAGTAGACCATCAGCAAGTAGGTGGGACATTCTCACTCCTATCACTCCTTGAAAGACTCAGTCTTCTAAACTTGCCTTTTCTTTCCATTGTCTTTTCTTTTTTAAAATGTTATTTTCAATAAATCATGTAAGATGAAAGTTAGAGAATGAATAAAGTTTATAGAATGACAAAGAAAGTATATAGAGAGTAAGAAAGCGGTAATCTTGAAGTTGGCACTTATGGACACTGAATGGAAGTTCATCCAGTGCCTCAGTCTCTAATGTGCTCAAAGAAAATCTGAAAGACAGCCACATTTCCTTCAGGCATTTGTTTTGTCTTATTGGCACCCTCTCACCAACTTGTCTTCCTTTCAGCCCTCATGCCTTTCCTAGATTCCCTTAAAGAAATCCTGATCCAATTCATCCTTACAGTTCAAATGTGCTATGCCTCATTCCTATAAATACCTACTAAGTACTGCATAGTATTCTAAAGTGTGAATGTGCTATAATTTCTCAATCAATTGGGCTATTTCTATTTTCTTGCTATTGTGAATAACACTGCTATGAACGAACATTGGTGTAAAATCTCCATTTGTTTCTCAGTTCTAATTTCCTTGAGGTATAGTTCTAGCAATGGTATAGCTAGGTTCTATGGAGTATCTGTGTTTAGCTTTTTGAGGAATTGTCAAATGGCTTTCAGAGTGGTTGTACCATTTTACAATGCCACCAACAGTGTATGAGAGCTCCAATCAGTACATATCTTCTCCAATGTTTATTGCTTGCTGTCCTGTTAAACTTTGCCATCATTACTGGGTGAGATTGTATCTCATTGTGGTTTTGACTTACATCTCTTTGTTGCCAGTGATTTTGAGCATTTCTTCATATGTCTGTTGTCCATCAAATGTCTTCCTCTGTGAAGTCTTTCTACATTATTTGCCAATTCTGTAATTGTGTTATTAGACTTTTTCTTGTGGAGACCAACTAGAACTTTGTCAACTTTCATTATGAGACTCTTGTCTGAGATAGCATTGTCAAATATTTTTTTCCCACTCAGTGGGTTTTATTTCCATCCTACTGGGAAAAGTTTTTTGTTGTTTTGGTTTTTTTTATGCAAACAGTTTTTTTATTCTTTAGAAGGTTCCATTCATTGATACTATCCTCTCCTGGTTGTGCATTTTTGACTGTATTTGCCTGTATAATTGCCTATATATTTATACCATAAGCTAGGCCTTCTAAATTTGGTCTCATTTTATCTCTTATGATCTTTATAAGTTTGTTTTTTACCTCTAGGTCTCAAATACACCTGGAGTTTTTTCTGTATATGGTGAGAAGTATGGATCCTGCTTTCACTTTATTCAGGTAGCAGTCCCATTTTGCCAGCACCATTTGTGGAAGAGGTTGTCATTTTTCCATTTGATAGGATTTGTTTCCTTGCTAAAAACCAATTGACCACAGACAGATGGGTTAATTTCTGGTTTTTCAATTCTGTTCTATGGTTTATGTATCTGTCACTGTATCAGTACCATGTTATTTTGTTTATTACAGCTGTGTAGTAGGTTTTGAGATCAGCTAGTATTATGCGACCACCTTCATTTTTGTTTCTTAGAAGTGTTTTATTATTTGGGGTCTCTTTCTCTTCCAAATAAACTAGCCTATTGCCTTTTCTATGTCTTTCAAAAATGAATTTGGTATTTGTATTGGTATTGCATTAAACATGTAGATTACTTTTGGTAGGATTATCAATTTCACTATATTGAGTTTTCTTATCAAAGAACAAAGACCATTGTTTTCCATTTAGGTAGGTCTATTACTCTTTCTTCCAGTAGTATTTTGTAGTTTTTCTTAAAAAGTTCTTCTGTGTCTCTTTGTTGGATTTGAGCCATTCACCTCTGGGATTGCAGTGCAGCTTTTTGCCACGAGGCTATCAGAGCTCACCCTCTTTTTCTATTTTTTTTTAACAACATTATATGCTGTCAAGTCTCCTGTAACTCATAGTGGCCCTATGTACAACTGCCCAAACCCTGCTCTATCCTGTGCCAATCTTATTGTATCTCACACACCTACCACCATAACCCCAGTCACTGAATCAATCCATCTCATCGAGGGTCTTCCTCTCCTGTGCTGTCCCTCCACCCTTCCAAGCATGACATCACTCTCCAAAAACTGGTCTTGATTTGCAACATGTCCAAAGTATGTCAGATGTAGCTTCAAAATCCTTGCCTCCAAGGAGCATCCTGGCTTCACCCTCTCCAGGAAGAACTTGTTCGTTCTCTTAGAAGTCCATGGTATATGCAATACTCTTCTCCAGCACCACAGCTCAAAAGCATTAATTCTCCTTCTGTCATCCCTAGTCATTGTCCAGCTTTCTGATGCATAGCAATTTAATTTCAACGAACATGGTCTGTATCAAATTCACTAGTCTCCAGACTGACACTGCTCTTCAGTACTTTTGAGCAGTCTCTGACAGCAAACTTTCCCAATGCAATTAGCCTTTTAATTTCCTGGCTTCTGGTACCAAGAGAGTTGACTGTAAAGCCAAGCAAACTGAAGCTGTCAACAATCTCAATCTTTTCACCCTCTGGTTAGGTTTATTCTCAAGTATTTCAATTAGTGGTTGGCTACTGTAAACTGTATTGCCTTCTTGGTTTTTTGTGTGTTTTTTGTTACTGTAGAGAAGTTCTATTAATTTTTGTATATTGATCTTATATCCTGCCACTATACTAGGTCTAACAGTTATTTGTGAAGTCCTTCAAGTTTTCTGTGTACACTATAATACTTTATGCATGTAGCAATAGTTTTACCACCTTTTTGTTGCTCTGAATACCTCTTATATCCTTCTCTTGCAAAGTTACTTCTAATACAATATTGGATAAGAGTGGTAAAAGTGGGCATCCTTGTCTGGTCCCTGTTCACAAAGGAATGTTTTCAATCTTTCTCCACTGAGAGCAATGTTGGCTCTTGGTTTTGCATATATATTTTTCACTATGTTAAAGAAATTCCCTTCTATTATTATTATTATTATTTTGAGGGTTTTAATCAGGAAGGGATGGGATGTTGGATTTTATCAAAGGCCTTTTCTGCATCAATTGATAGGATATTGTGGTTCTTGTTACTTGTTTTATTAAACTGATGAACTATGTTGATTATTTTTCTTATGTTTAATCATCTTGGCACACCTGTTATGAATCCCACTTGGGCATGATTAATTATTTTTTAGATGCTGTTGGATTCTATTGACCAGGATTTTGCTAAGAATTTTTTAATCCATATTCATGAGAGATATTGGTCGGTAGTTTTCTTTTTTTTAATGTCTTTGCCTGGTTTTGTTATTATGGTTATGCTTGCATCATAGAATAATTCTGAGAGTTTTCCTTCTTTTGCTTTTTGTTGTTATTGCTTATTTTGTGTGTGTGTACCATCAAATTGGATCTGACTGGCACAGGAGGAGATTGTCCCTCCTTCTACAGCAGAGCATCTGGTGGATTTGAACCATTCACCTCTGGGACTGCAGTGCAGCTTTTTGCCACAAGGCTACCAGAGCTCACCCTCTTTTTTTATTTATTTTTTTTAATAATTCTAGTAGAATTGGTTGCTGAATGTAGAATTAAGCTGTGAAGCTATCTAGGCCAGGTTTCTTAATGAAAGAAGTCTTTTTATGACCAGCCAAGACATTCTTATCTTCAACTCCACCCTACACACACACACACACATGTGCACACACACACACGCACATTCACATACACTTTATTCTCACACATACACTTTCACAAACACATATGCACTTCACTCATGCATACACATTCATGCACTCTCTCAAACCCAGCTGAAATCCACTTAGAGGTCTCTTACTGCCTCTTTTAGTCATAGAATTCTATATGTCAATTGTATAGATATGCAGTAGTAACTTCAAGATATACTATCTTCTCAAAGTTATGCTCAAGAGAAAACTTCCAGAGATAGAATCATAAAAGAGATAGCATTTGAGCAAGCAAGAAAACATGTGTTCTTATTTAACTCTATTTCTTTTGGGGTTCTAACAAATAAGACATATTAACTGAAAGCCTTGACTCCAAAAAAGTAGGGATGAGAAATATCATTTCTAAGAACTTAGCGCAACAGCTGTATTATGGAAGGCCTTGGAAAATGGTTGTCAATGATGAATTTAAGTATAGCAAAAGTTTGTCGGAGACCCATAACATAAATAATTATGTCTTAGGCTGAGTTCTCTAGAAGAGCAAAACTAATAAAGTGTATCAGAGGGGTTGTGTGTGTCTAAATATATCTATATCTACAGTTGTACTGTCATACATTGTCATCATGTCCAAAATTGACTCACAGTTTACCCTACGGTAGATTTTCAGGGATTATAAATTTCATGGGAAATTATCCATCTTTCTACCCATGAATCTACAAGGAATACATTGTTGATTTGACTTACCCACCTTTGAATTGTCAGTAGAAGTCCTTACCTATTAGGTCACCAGAGACACACAAACATACACACACACTGCAGGTCAGATAGCAGTCTCCTATCCCATAAACATCAGAGAATGACAAGTTGGTGCAGAATCAAGAAAGAGGAAGGTTTGCCAGGATATTAGTTTATATTGGATGCAGGCCACGTTCCTGAAGGAAACGTCTCATACATCAGATCCCCAGATGGAAGATAATGACATAAAACTTCATATCATGGCCTAGCCAAATTAACATTATCACATTAATCAATCACAGACTACAACACTGCTCTTTAATATTCATTTCACTTATACTTGAAAAAATTACGTAGACCTTGTTTTGCTTCTTGCCTCACTATAAATACATAGGATGCCCTCCATGCTAAATTCCTACCTCTTGTAATTCCACATGTATGTGAGTAGTTGATCCAGACATACTTAACTGCTTTCCACCCCCAGATAATCACCAAAGAGTCTCGCCCTTTTTCCCCCTACCTAGTAGACCACCTTCATTCATCTTTAATTCTTTTATTTTTTTTGGCTTTGTTTTCTTCACACACATAAAAACAAGTATTAAGAGGAATGTCCCAGATAGATCAAGGTCCATGAGTCTTTGGTTTGTTTTGTAAAGGACACTGGTGGAGACTCCTCAACAGTGGGTACTTCTTGCACCTAGAAAACTACATGATTAGAAATTCAATTTGCTGTTGTTGTCAGGTTCCATGAAGTCAACTACAACTCATAATGACCCTGTGAACAGCAGATCTGAACCTTGCTCTATTCTGTGCCATCCCAACCATTTATGTTATGCTTGGGACCATTATTACAATCACTGTGTCCGTTCATCCTAGTGAGGGTCTTGTCTACTCTCTGATCCTCCACATTCCCCAGAATATCTTTTCCCAAGGATTTGCCCCACTTGGGAACTGGTTTGCTGTCTGGGTTTTTGATATGTGTGAAGTAGATTGCCAGAGCTATATCCTGAAGCACCTATAGATAGATTGAAACTGACAACCTCCCATTTATACCACCCAGGGACTCCTTGACATAAGGACTTCACTTATATTGCAAGAAATCAACAAATACAACGTATTTTAGCAGCATTAGTAGAAATGAGGCGTGTGGTCCCTGTTTTAAGTATTCAGCATATTAGGTAAGCTTTCAAGAAGTGTGCTTTATGGGGTGTCAAGTCTTTCAGATACATTGCATAGCTTTTTTCTTGCCTGTTATGATCCAGCCTTATAATATTTAAACAGTTGAAACAGAGTGCATATTGGCTGAGAGAGTGAAAGTATGGGTAGTTTTAACTAGAATTGCTGCAGAAACCACAATCTAGTGCTATGACTAGTGGACAGGAAGAAGAAAAGTGTTTTCTAGTGTCAATTATCAAAATGCTAAGGGAACACTGATACTTAATTCAACTTCCTTAAAAAATCACATAAACAGATTTCTTTTCCTCTTCAAGTCTCTCAATTCTCAGAAGGGAAGTGTGTGTGTGTGTGTGTGGTTTTATTGACTCTTTGTCAGCCTCTGACTGTACAACTGTGTTGGTGAGTGGTGATGGGGATAGAGATATAGAATTTGAAGCTCAGTTTTTAGACCAAGGTTAAGGCAGCTCTGCACGCACACTATCTTGCTAATCATGAATGCCTTTCCCTCTTGCTGCCTAGACAATTACCTTTCAACCTATCCATTCCTAGTTAGCGTCATTATACAGACAACTGTTTCAACAAACATCCTGTTTTCCCTTCATACCACCTCAGAAACTCAACACCTCATATTATACTCATTGAAATTAATGACCCAATCAATTTGATCATCTGTTCACCAATGGCACCAAGGGATCTTTCTTGAGAAGGGATGAGAGACATTCTGACTGACACATCTACAAAAAGTTTAGATATAATTATCTTTAATATCAGCTATGAAATTAATATTGTGGTGCTGGAAAAAAGTCTTGAACATACCAAGGACTGCCAAGAAAACAAATAAGTCTTTCTTGAAGAGGGTGAAGAGCCTCCTTGGAGGCTAGGATTTTGAAGCTCCATCTCACATACTTTGGGCATGTGGCTAGGAGAGACCAGTCCTTAGAGAAGGACATCATGTTTGGAAGGATGGGAGGACAGCACAGGAGAGGAAGATTCCAGATAAGATGGATTGTTACAGTAACTAGGGCAATGGGGATTAGTGTGTCAGAATTAGTGAGACTGGCTCAGGACATGGAAGGCTTCAGAGCTGCTGTACACAGGGTCACTATGGGTTGCAGGTGACTCAACAGCACATAACAACAACAATAAAAATTTCAGCTAACTAATTGAATTAAAAGCAATTTGTTGAGTTGTCTATCAGTTATCACACTTGTCATGGCTTAAATGCTGTTGTGATGCTTGAAGCTATGTGCCTTAATTTCTTAGTACTGCCAAAACAGCAAGTTGTTAAAGTGACAAATAGGTAGCCTTAAGGATTGAAAATGCATTTTCTCAGTTTAGCAAAGTAGAAGTTTTAATTTAGGGCATTGATTCTAGAGAAAGCCTCTCTGTGTGCTCAGGGAGAAACTCCTTGCCTCAGATCTCTAGTCATCTTCCTGACATTCCCTTGAAGAGCTCCATATACCGCCTATCTTACCCTAAATCATACTTGCTTATTTCTGTGCCTAAACAGCTCTTCAATATCTCAAAAGTAACTGATGTAAGATATATTCAACACTATTACAGGCTCAGTAATATAACAAAGTCAATTGTCTTTTCAAGTGAGATGTCATCTGCAAACATAGACACTGGGATTTACAACACATATTTTAGGAAGCACAATTTAACTCATAACATTATGTCAGGGGTATTTCAAATACTCTTAGGGAATAACAGGTCTCAGCAGACTAAGTCAGTTTGGGAAGAAAGTCTGGT
Source organism: Elephantulus edwardii (assembly GCF_000299155.1). Lineage (NCBI taxonomy): Eukaryota > Metazoa > Chordata > Mammalia > Macroscelidea > Macroscelididae > Elephantulus > Elephantulus edwardii. Next base: position 5,357,396 of record NW_006399940.1, on the reverse strand, counting down.
AATGTAATTCTGAAAAGTAGTCAAAGAGAATCACAGAGAGCTCAACATAACATTGCCTGGCTCGTGTCATCATGAGAGAACAATGCTGGATGAAGACACTCCATTTTGTTGTAAAATTGAGATCCAGCAGAGTTAGGGAGACTGTTGATGAGATGGATTAATATTGTATTTAAAATTATACCCAAGTATGATTGTAACTGTGAGAATGACACTTGAACCAGCCCATACTTCTTTCTGTCCAGGATGACTGTGGGTAGGAGTTGATCTGACCGCAGTTATCTGTCTATATAGCACTGTGTAATTTCTCCCAAAATCTTGTTAAACTCTTTCTGGGAACACTTTCATTTTTGGTTTGTACTCTCTGGTATGGTCATTAAAATCAATTTAATATATATTCCATTGCTTACATTCCAATGGATTTACCAGTTTGTAAAAACTGAAGCCTAAGGAAAAGAGGAAATACAGAGAGTGTGGAACATGAAGATTAAAATGATGTGGTCACTCATTCAAAGAAGAAAGACAGACATAAGTACAGCCCCCACTATAATATAAGGCAAGCATGGAGAAATAATCACAGAGCTATAAACAAAGTATTATGAAAACAGAAAGGAAAGAATAGTTAATTCAAAATCAGACCCTAGCAAACAAATTCTTAGAGTGCCACTCAATCTGATCCTTAGTGAATTTGTGGAATTCGTTCAATTAGCATTCAAGCCAAGGAAGCTGACTTGTGAACGTGCGTAATGTGTTTAGGAAAATGAATTACCACAAAGCTTGTCCTGATGTTGCCAGATAAACCCGGCATGATAAGTTGAGACCATCTTACTGAGAACTTGAAATAATCCAAGCTTTCAGCTTTTAGACAATGGGTTCTGAAGAAACACCAGATTCTTTGTTGTTGTTGTTGGGTGCTATCAAATCAATCAAATCAAGTACTACTCATAATAATGACTCTATGAATGACAGACCCGATTACTGTCCTTTCCTGTTTCATCTGCCTCATCTCTTACACACATGAGCTGCAGTCACCAGGTCAACCTATCTCATAGGGAAACTTCCTCTTTCTCTGACCTTCCACTTTTCTAAGCATGATATCTCTTTCCAATGAATAGCCTTTCCTAGCCTCTCTTAGAAACATGTCAAAAGTATGAGAGATGAAGCTTGCCTTCCTTGCCTCCAAGAGGCATACAGGCTGCACTTTCCCCAAGATATATCTGTTTGTTCTTTTGTCAGTTCATGGGGATATTCAGTACTCATCTCCAAGACTGCAATGCAAAGGCATTAATTCTTTTGTCCAATTCGCAGATGCATAGCAAGTAATTGAAAAGACCATTGCCTGATTCAAGCATACCTTAATCTTCAAACTGACATCATTGCCCTTCAATATTTTGGAAAGCTTTATACACCATTATTATATCTTCACTCCACAAATAATAAAGTCAAGCCTCAGATTGAATAGGAAACTCACACTATAGTCAGTATGTAGTTGTTACAAGCTGCTGTTGACTCGAACTCATAGCAGCCCTGTTTACAACAGAATCAATCCTTTAGGTGGGTCTATTTATTGACAATGGCCTGCAAGAATGGGCTCAATGATAGCAATGACAGTGTGGATGATGCAGGCATTGATATTGTTTCATTTTTTTTATACACAGAATTACTCATATAGGATTAGGAGTCTGAACAGAGTCAATGGCACCTAACAATAACATGTCATACTCACAATTGCTAGCACACTCAAGCCATTGTCATTATGGTGCCAGTCCTACTCATTGAAGGTCTCATACACCTTCATTCAACCTCTCCATAAAATGTGGTTCCTCCTCTAGTGATAAATCTGTGATTATATGTCCTAATTAAATGAGTCAGACAATGTACTAACAGGATACACAGGTTTTCACTGGCCAATCATCAGAAGTAGAACATTTGACCTATTTTAATCTGGAAGGTTCACTGAAACCTGACCACCATAGATGTCCCAGATGGTGGCTTATATATCAGTGGCATAGCTTTCAATATTACATCAACACACAGTATAATACAGTACCAACATGACATCAATACAGTACAGTACAGTACTATTCCATCAACATTACATAACAGTACCAAAGACTGCTGGATGGGAAGCAGAACAGCAGTATATAAATCTGAAACCTGTGAGTTGATACATCTGGCTCCCCACAATCTAGACACAGATGGTAGAAGATCAATAAATAAATCAATCAGTCATTGATTTAATCAATAATCAATGCTACCAAAATACAAACTAGGGAGTCTGATTCTCATTCCTTCTTTAGCAATATAATAACCAGTGGGAAAGCAACATCTTCATTAAGGAATAAGTTGTTATTGCTGAGAATCTAACTACTGAAGAGGAGAAGGGACACTTCCAACCTCAAGACTGATTTAATGTCTTCATTTGTTTTCCCCAATGTGTCATGGTGCAAGTATTTTTTTATAGTTCTGTTTGCTATTGACTTTACATATAAAGGAAAAACTTATTACTTTAGTTTCTCAGAAATAAACTTTATGTATGTTTCAGTATTGATAAATCTGTGAGAATTTGGCTCATGAAATGATGATAAGTATGTTAAGGATGATGATGATAAAAATATATGATGGATAATCAGTGCAGTCAAAACACGGCATGCATGCCAAGTATTCATTTATATTATCTCTTCCAGTATTTATAGCCACGCAGTGAACTAGAAATTTTTTTTTCAATCATTGTTAGGTGCCATTGATTTGAGTGTCATAGAGATGTAATGATCAAAAGATCTGAAACCTGTCCTATCCTGTGCCTTTCTTATCATCTCTGATGTACTTAACCCCATTCCTGGAGTACCTTTGTCAGTCTATCTCATTGAAGGTTTTCCTTTCTTTTTCTTTTCAAGCATCATAAGATTGAGTGGGACACCTAAGATTTATCAAATTTATCAAATTGTTCACTTAATAAAATGGAGAATCACACTATTTCTCATTAGGAAACTTTAAACAATTTTCCCCCCTGAACTTTTCTGTTGGTAGCTGAGTTGCTAAGCCAAAGGTGATGTCTCTCTGGTGGTTCAAAACCTTCTCCTTGGGGGAAGTTTGGACAATCTCCTCTCATATGATACACAGCCTCCGAAAATCCACTCGAGGGTTGGCTACACATTGGTTCTAACTCAATAGCAATAAGAGAATTTTATTAAAATATTTTTCTCATGAAAGAAGGTGTATAAGTTATTACATTAACTTTGTAAAATGTATTATTATTAGTATATTATTTGAAGTCGTTACAAAGATCTGAAAGCTCTATTTCTAATGCAAATTGTATGGAGGATGGCTGGCAAAAGGATTTCATTCAACTATTTGCCCTAAGCAGTGACTTATTAGATTTAGACTAGCTCTGAATTAATAATAAACTAAAATAAAGATCTATCTGTAATTGGATTGAGCCTATTCTCAAAAAATGTAGACTAAACCCCCAAATACCTATGAGTTACGTTAACTATTTCTTTTAAAATATTGATAATCATGAAAATCCAAAATCTCTGTAAATGTTCATTAAAAGTAATAAAATTTAATAATAATAAAAAATA
>NW_006399940.1:5308883-5353629 GCF_000299155.1 Elephantulus edwardii | reverse complement strand
ACATGTTATCCCCTCAGTTTCCACTCCTGCCCCCTCCTCCATTCACTTATTTCTAAAATATTCATTCATTATTGCACAATTACCGACCTCCCCACCCTAGTCATTTTTGCAATGATACACCTCTTATTCTTGGCTGTTATCATATGTATAATGCCTAATCATATATTCCCTTTAGACAGTTCTTTCTTTCATCTATTTCAACACAATGTTCATTAGGTATCCACTCCTTCCCTATTCTCTTCACAAACCTACTGGTATGCAGTATTTGTCCTTTTCTGACTGAGATAGTTCATTCAGCATGATGTGCTCCAGTGTCCCCCATGTAGTGTTGTTTCACGAGTTCATTGTTTTTCAGTGCAGTGTAGTAGTCCATTGTATGAACTTACCATGGTTTTTCTATCCATTGATTTGTGATGGGAACTCAGGTTACTTCCATCTTTTTGCTATTGTAAATAGTGCAGCAATAAACACAGGTGTGTGTATATCTGTTTGGATGGAAGTTATGGTTTCTTTAGGGTATACTCCCACTAGTGGCAATGCTGGATGAAATAGCACTTCTTTTTCCAACTATTTGAGAAAGCACCAAACTCTCTTCCATAGTGGTTGCTCCATTTTACACTCCCACCAGCAGTAAATAAGGCTTCCAATCTCTCCACAGCCTTGCCAACATTTATTGTTTGCTACTCTGTTGAACTTTGCTATTAATACTGGTGTAAGATGATATCTCATAGTTGTTTTTATTTGTATCTCTCTGAAAGCTAGAGATTCTGCACGTTTCTTCATGTGTTTGTTTGCCATTTGAATGTTTCTTAGGTAAAGTATCCATTTATATCCTGTGCTAATTTCTCTGTTGGGTTGTTTACCTGTTTCTTGTTGAGGTGCTGGAGTATCCTACACATTTTCTATATGAGTCCTTTATCAGATATGTCATTACCAATTTTTCCCCCCCAGTGTATGGCTTTCCTTTTTAACCTTTTGGAAAAGTTTTTTGATGAGCATAAGGATTTTATTCTTTGAAGGTCCCATTTATCTATTTTGTTCTTTCCTGGTTATAAGTGAGATCATATTCCTTTAAATAAAATGTTCCATGTTGTTCTAATCATCTAATCATTTCAGTGGAAATCAGAGTACCTCAGCTGAAGAGAAAACTGGTGAATAAACCATGTGAAACACACCAAATAGGTTCTGCCTTCTACTTTTGAGAGAACACTAAAAAGTAAGGCATCTCTTGTGTACTTAAAGTTTCTCTTTCTGAAAGACTAATTCCACTTTACTCTGAAAGCATTATATTTTGCATAAAGAAGGTGAAGAAAATTTCAAAATAGACATTAAACAGAATGGTTTCACTGTTGATAAAGGGTCTAATCCCTTCTCTGCTGTACTGGCTTTTACAAATTAGGAAGTGAAAGTATGTTTTGCTTTCTGAATCTGGCTCAGCCAGTTCCCAAGTTATTTACAAGTAAAGAGAGAAAGTTTAACAGGGAGAATAACAAACACACCCACACAAAGCCCAAAGAGATATAATCCTTAGTAACCTAAATCATGATCAACTCTTAGCTTTCATCTAACCCCACAGGCCTGGGTAGGACGTGGAGGTGCTGGCCTTTTGTGTAACTGCTTATTTCCTGGCAGCAGATAATTTTTATCACAGGGAGAGTGGTCATGAAAGTAACCAGAAAGGGTCTGAATGTTTGCAGTAATATGCACTCGCCCACATTAGATATATGGACAGTTATTTTTGATAATTTTGTTTGCTGAACTCCAGGACTGTTGAAAAAAAAAGCTGACTTCATGCTGTTGTCCAAAACAGTTTCTGGTGTTTCAAACTGCTCAAATGTCACTAAAATAGAGTCAAACCCTGAAGCTTCAGAAAATAATTAAAGTAACAATTCTTGTTCAGGGATTACATGATGATCATATTCTATCTAACATGAAATCAACTATGAAAGTCCACTTCTCACTAATCCAGTGGGCTTGAGCAAACAATTTACCCATCCTAAAGCTCAGTCCCTTCACCTTGGAAATGGTGATACCGGTGTGGGGATTTAATAACACAAGTAAAGGATATATGTTCATTAAGTGTTATCTGTTAATATTGTTAATGTCCATGTTTGTTTAAAATAATTAACTTCGCATGTCTACGAGCTTGGTCCCTTACTTTATTTTTATTTTCTGTTTTAAAAAAGCCAAACAGAACATAAAACCTCGAACTCATTGTCACTGAGTCAGAACCAAGTCATAGATGATCCTCCATTGGGTTTCCAAGGATATAAATCTCATGAGAAGAGGCTGCCCCTCTTTCTTCCAAGGAGTGGACTCAAAACAGTCAGAAAGGCATGGTCTTTGGGTTGATAGAGTAACTCTCTACTGACTATGCTACCAGATCTTTCTATTAGGTAGCCCATTAAAAATGGATTTGTTCAAAGTAAGATGCCCGGTCATGGAGTAGGTTAGCACTTGGCTGCTTATTAAAATGTCAGTGGCTCAAGTCCATCACTGAGAAAAGAGAAGAAAAAAGTGACAGTATGCTACTGTAAAGATTCAAAATAGACTCATTGCCTTGAAATCAGAACTGACTCATAGCCTACCCCCTATTCAGTTTCAGAGGCTGTAAATCACACAGAAGGAACTTGTCTTTCTTCCAAGAAGCTGCTGCTCCTGGATTCAAATCACCAGAGAATATGGCCTTTGGGTTAGCAGTGAAACTCCCTACAGACTACACCACTCAGCTTTGGAAAATGTGTGGGTTTTTCTACTCTTCCCTGCAGCGTCAGTGTAGATCTGAATAAATAAATGACAGTGGATTTATGTTCAAATGGACTGAATAAATCCCTAAAACAGAGCACCCCCTGAAAGAAAAAGACAATGCTATCCCAGAGATAAACAGCAAAGAGAAATTCAGGGACATGTTGTTCTTCAAATGGTGGAGAGACTATCTGATAGGTTTGGCATATCGTAAATAAACTGTTGTAGGAGACTCTTAGAGAATGTGGGGAGACGTAGCTTTGTCACAAAACAAATTTAAAGCTTTATAAGTGGCATGTCAAGGGCTAAGAGCCTTGGTGACTTAGTTGTAAGAAATGGTGCTGCCAACGCAAAGGCATACTGCTACAATCCACCAGCCACTCCACTGACCAAACATGGATGATCTTCTTCCATATGATTTATTGCCTCTGAAAACTGAAGAATCAGCTTTGAGTTGTTTCTGACTCGATGGTTATATCCGACAACAAGTGGCATGTGCCTTCCCCATCTCTGCTTGCCTTACCTCCTTTTTAAAAATCTCTTATGAGAGATTGAGTGCAGGAAGCCTAAACTAATCTTGGCTCATTAACAACAGAAAACTCATTCCCAAATTGAATTATAACCACAGGCAGAGAGTTTAATATTCACAACACTTATTTTGAGGGTGGACACAATTTTTTTTCTTTTAAGCTACATATAAAAGGTCTGGTTTATTTATTTGTTTCATTTTATTGCCATTTGGGTGAACAATTATAGAACAAATTAATTTCCCATTCAACAATGTCTACACATTTTGTTTTGTGACAATGGTTGTCGTATCTTCAATGTAACATTGTGACAATGATTGTCGTATCTCCAATGTAACAGCACTCTTTGACACTTCCACCTTGGGTTCCCCATTTCTATTTGTTTTCTCTTCCTGTCCCTTCCTGTCTTCTGAGCTTGGTTTTTGGTCTAAGGCTGCTTTTTTGGTCTTATTTGATTCTGACAAGTATATTCCACTCTGGTGTTATTACTCACTTTAGAAGCCTACCTATTACTTGTTTTTGGAGGTTTCTGTGGCTTGATGTGTAGGAAGTTCCACTGTCAACCCAAAAGTAGCTGGTTCAAATCCACCAGCTGTTCCACAAGAGAATTATGGACAATCTCCTCCCATGAGATTTACAACCTCTTAAAACCCAATGGAGGGACAGTTGCAACTTACTAACAATGAGTTAGAGGTTTGAGGTTTTTTTGTTTGGTTGAAAAGTTGATGTTTGAGAACCGGTTCAATTCCAAGGTTGAAGGATGTTTAAGGGTCATAGTCTTTGGAATTCAGCCTGTCTCTGTTAGGCCGATAAGTCTGGGGCTTTTTATTTTTAATATTTTTCTACATTTCCCCCTGTCTCTTCTCTGTCCAGGGCCTTCAAAATGGTCAGAAGTTATAACCAGGTAATACCTAGTTCTTCTGATTTCAAGATTATGTAGACCATTACTGTGTTTGACTAATGGTTTTTCTGAGGCCTTGTTTTTCTTTGTTTCAGATGCTGTTATTGTTATGTGGTGTCAAATTGAAATTGACTCATAGCTGACCTGCCAGTGGGCCTTCAGAGGCTGCAAATCATAAGAGAGGATACAGACCAGCGTTCTCCCATGGAACAGCTAGTGAACTTGAACCACTTACCTTATGGCTGGTAATGTGACTCCTTACCACTTATATCTTATACAGCCACTTGCAAACTTTTAAGATCCTATTCACTACTTAGTAAAGCAGGATGTATAACAATGACTTTATGGGTTATGGTATGCCAACTGATCTAAATTTTTGAAGACTACAAATTAATAACAAGAGAAAAGAAAGACAAAGACAATTTAAGAGTACAGCAGATTTAACCATGGAAAAAATACTAGCAAAGGCACAAAAGTTATTTAATTAAAAAATTGCTGAAAGTAGTTGTGCCTGGAGAACAAGATCTTAGGGGAAGGATCAGAAAGAGTACTGTAGGTATGAGAATAAGACATCCTGCAAAATCAATTAACATTTTAAAGACATTTATATATTATTTTTCTTTTAAAAACCACAAATTAAAACATTGAGAAATAATAGCCAACAAGCAACAGGTTGTTGTTGTGTCATCGAGTCACCTACAACTCATAGTGACCTTATGTACAACAGCCCTAAACCCTGCTCTGTTGTTGTTGTTGTTGTTGTTGTTATGTGCCACTGAGTCGCTTGTGACTGATAGCGACCCTATGTACAACAGCCCTAAACTCTGCTCTGTCCTGTGCCAATCGCACTGTCTCTGACACACCCATCCCGATTAACCGAGTCACTGAGGGCCTTCCCCTCCTGTGCTGTCCCTCCACCCTCCCAAGCATGATGTCCCTCTCCAAGGACCAGTCTCTCCTTACAACATGTTCAAAGTATGTTAGATGGAGCCTCAGAATCCTTGCCTCCAAGGAGCCTCCCAGTTTAGCCCTCTCCAGGATGAATCTGTTTGTTTTCCCAGCAGTCCATGGTATTCTCAATACTCTTCTCCAGCACCACAGCTCAAAGGCATCAATTCTCCTTCTATCCTCCTTAGTCATTGTCCAACTCTCTGATGCATAACAAGTGATTGCAAAGACCATGGCCTGTATCAGTCACACCTTAGTCTCCAGAGACACCACTGCTCTTCAGTACTTTGGAGAGGTCCCTAACAGCCGACTTTCCCATGGCAATACGCCTTTTAATTTCCTGGCTACTGGTGCCAAGGGTGTTGACTGTGGAGCCAAGCAAACTAAAGCTGTGTACAATCTCAATCTCTTCACCATCCATCCTGATGCTGCCAATTGACCCAGTGGTGAGTCTATCTCACCTGACTTTCAGAACCATCTCAGGAACAGGTTTGAGGCCTTGAACACTAGTCAGTGAAGACAGATGAGTTGTGGGAGGATATCAAAGGTATCATCCAAGAAGAGTGCAAACTTTCATTGCAAAGACAGAAGAGGAAGAGAAGACCAAAATGGATGTCAGAAGAGACTCTGAAAATTGCACTCTGAAAATTGCAGAGAAGCCAAAGCACAAAGAAGAATTCAAGATACTAAAAAGTTGGATAGAAGATTTCAAAAGGCAGCACGGGATGACAAAGCAAAATATTACAATGAAATGTGCAAAGAGTTGGAGTCAGAAAATCAAAAGGGCCGAACTCGCTCAGCATTTCTTAAGGTCAAGGAACTCAAGAACAAATTCAAACCTCGAGTTGCTATAATCAAGGATGCTTTCTGCAGAATATTAAATGATCCAGGAAGTATTAAAAGAAGAGGGAAAGAATATACTGAGTCACTGTATCGAAACAAAATGGCAGACACAGAAGAATTTCATTAACTCAGTCAACCCTGCTCTATCCTGTGCTAATTTCATCATCTCTGACACACCTACCCCCATTATCCCAGTTACTGAATCAATCCATCTCATTGAGAGTCTTCCTCACTTGCACTGTCCGATCCTCCCAAGCATGATGTCCTACTACAAGAACTCATCCTGCCTTGCAACATGTCCAAAGCATGTCAGACAAAGCTTCAGAATTCTTGCATCCAAGGAGCAACCAGGTCTCACCCTCTCTAGGACGAACTGTTTGTCCTCCTAGCAGTCTGTTGTATATTAAATACTCTTCTCCAGCACCACAGCTAAAAGGCATCAATTCTCTTTCTTTAAAAAGTTCAAGCATATGAAAGTCAATATGATCTGTGATCATATAAATGGAGAAGAGATTGAAATTTTCAACAATTTCATCTTAGTTAGATCCACAATCAAACCCTTGAAGAAACCAAAAGACGTATTTTATTGGGAACATATGCCACTAGGGATCTCTCTAAAGAACTTATGTGCAATGATGTCAGTTTAAAAACCTAGGTGTGCCTAATTTGGGCCATCATCTTTTCAATCATTTTCTATGCATCTGAAGGCTGAATAATGAATAAACTGACAGAATAAGAATAAATGCCTTTGAGTTTTAGTATTAGAGAAGAGTACTGAATACCTCATGGACTATGAAAAGTACAGATGTCTTCAAAAATGGAACTTAATCTCACATACTTTGAGAATGTTCTTATGAGAGGCTATTTCTTGGGAAAATATATCATACTTAGAAAGGTGAGAGGTCAGCAAAAAAGAAGACCCTCAATGAGATAGACTGATACAGTGACTTCAGAAATGGGATCAGTCCTCAGGGGAGGGATTGTAAAATAATGAAAAAATTTTTCTTTTACTTTTCAAAGAAAAGAGTATACTGGGGAGGAGGGCTGGACAGGGAGAAAAGTGCAACAACGAATGAATGGAAATCCAAAATCTCTGTAAATTTTCATTAAAATTAGTAATAATTTTAAAAGAATTAAAAAAAGAAATGGGATCAAATCTCTCAGAGATTATAAGGATGGTGCAGGGTAGGACAGAGTGCAGATCTGTTGTTCATAAAATCACTGTGAGACATACTAGACTCCCTGGCACATAATAACAATGTATGATCTTAGTGACAATATTTTCTGAGACAATAAAAAAGGCCTACTATAGGTCACCAGCTGCTCTGCAGAAGGATAGGCAGTCTCCTCCCATGGAAAACCCACCAGAGGGCCAGCTATGGGTTGGTTCTGATCTGGTACACAACAGTAACATATGATAATTCAAGCACAGGATTTGTAATAGGGATGTGAAATAAGGGAGAAGGAAGCAGAAACACAATAATGGGAAGTCAATGTCAGGATCTTGCAAGTTGCTGAGAAAAGAGAACAATCTCATAATAGAGGAAGAGAGGGAATCTACTTCTTTATAGAGGAAAAATAGAAAGGAAACTTTGTATGGGCCTTCTTACAGGTTTCCTATGAGGTACTTTCCAAGTTTCAGAAGGAAAGGGTGTCTGTGTGTAGGTGACAAGATGAGCTGCATGGCAATTCAAGACAGGAAAATCAAGGGTTTACATATATTTTGCCTTCAGGTTGAGCACAGCTCATAGTGACCCCACGAACAGAAGGCCTGAAGGCCCTGTCCAACTATCGACATTATCATAGAGTTTCCAGAGGCAAGTTGTTTAGGAAGTGGGCACCACTCCTGCTTCCAAGCCTGTCATAGAATGGTAGTGCTTGAGTCGCCTGCGATGCATAGAATCAAATGAAAATAAATTCCTTAACATCAAGGTGGAACCAACTAATAGTTGACCTACCATCGGGTTTCTGAGGTTGTAAATCCTATGGGAGATGATTATCCATTTTTCTTTAAAGAAGACACTGGCAGATTGGAACAATCTAAGAGGCAAAGCCTTTGGATTAACGAAACAACTCTTCAGGTTGGGCTACCAGAGCTCCCAATGGATAGACAAGCCCCTGATTTGATAAATGAGATAACTAAAACAAGAAGAAATTTTATATCTTTCCCAAGCTCATTCATTCCAGTTGGAACCAGAACAAATCTTCTAATACCTCTCGTGTGCTCTGCTAAGTACACAATTACTCAATACTAAATTAGGAAGACTGTACTAAACTTGTTTGAGAGATAATTTTCTAATGTTCTATTGGTAAAATGAGGATAATAAAATAATGCTAAACACTAGCATATGCTTTCAAAGTGTTTTCAATCTTCATTATCTCATTTAATCCTAATAATCGTGCACTGATGAGGAAATTCAAATTCATAGTGATTTACTGAATTGTCAAGAGAAAAAAAAGAGATAATCAGATGATAGTGTTCTAATTCCTAGTTCAATATTGGCATTTTCCTCTGTTCATTATGATCCAGCAAACCTTAGAAAGCATTTTTTGAAATGACTCTTTTACGTTCTTTCATATTCAAATATTTCAAATAATTTTTTATACATGTACAGATATTTGTTCTACAGTTATTTATTCATTTACAGTTATTTGTTATTGGTGTGCTGTCAAGTAGAATTGACCCAAAAGGTTTCCTGGGTTGTAATATATGGGAGGCGACTGCCCAATCTTTTCCGTGAATGAGTAGCTGGTGAGTCTGAATCACCAAACTTTTGGTTAGCAGCCACCAAGGGCCCTTACACTTCTCCAGTAGTGATCAAAATATGTGGGTTATTTTAATTGTGCATTAAAAATCTTCTCTGTGCGTTGGTTGTTAACAAGAATGTCAAAAACAACCGTGGTGAGTGAGAAGCTGATATTAGGAGAAACTGCAGAAGCAACTAGGACTGCACAGCTGTTAAACTGTGGCAATTGATTAGTATCATTTCAAAGCTTAGAAATAGATTCGTATTATTCATCTATTCAAAAGCTAGGAAATTAGCATTGTTCATCTAAAAACTTTTGTATGAAAATTCATTACCATATTTTATAAAATAAATATCTAGATAAAAATATTTAAATGGCTGGGGAAAGTTAAAAATAAATAAAAGAGCAGTTCAAGGATCTTTTAAAGAAAAAATCCTAAACCACTGACACATGAAAATTGATTTGCCATGTAAGGTTCAGGATGATTCACCATTGAAAAATGGTTCTCAATTGACAGATGGCATCAATGTGCTAAGACCTCAATTCCATCTTTCTCAATAAGACAAGAGAAATGCAAAGACAAATGTCATTAATTATTCTCCCTACAGAACTGTAGTGTTGGAGCACTGAACATCCCATGGATGGCCAGAAGAACAAACAGATATGTCTTGGAGACGGTACAGCCGGAGTGCTCTTTGGAGACAAGAATGATGAAGCTTCGCCTCTCATACTTGGTACGTGTTGCTAAAGGGGCTATTCCTTGGAGAAAGACATGATGTTGGTAAGGATGGAGGGTTGGTGAAGGAGAGAAAGACCCTCAACCAGGTGGATTGATACAGTGACTGCCACAATGGGCTCTTGTGTGTCAGGAAGTGTGAGGATGGCACAGGATAGAACAGGTTTCAGATTTTTTTTTTTGTTCATTGGGTTGTTACAAGTCATACTCAACTCGACAGCACATAACAACAACAGAGAAGCAACAAACATCAATATTGCACTCCACTAACAACTTTAAAAGTGTACACAAAGCAACAATTAAATTTATATTTGTCTATGTGTGCCTTAGGCAGCTCTGGTGTCATAGTCCATAGGAGTTATGCTGTTAACCCAAAGGCTGGGCTTCTCTGGTAGTTCAAACCCACCAGCCGCTCCTTGATAGAAAGATGAGTAAAGTTCTCTCATGGGATTTATAGTCTCAGAAACTTCATGTGGAGGGTCAGTTACCAGTAGGTTCTGACTCTATGACAATGAATTGAGTTTTGAGTTGATGTATCATGCATTCTCACCATAAGATTCACGGAAGAAGGTCACTTCTGCTTCCTGTAAGTAAAATAGCAGTCCAGAGAAGTAATGCACGCACATGCATTAACATATATGTACCCAAATACACACAATCACACATACACACACACACATGATGAGCGATCTCCTCGTGTGCAATTAACTGCCTCTGAAAATCACTGAAAGGTCAGGTCTGGGTTGGTTCAAACCTAACAGCATAGAGCAACAGCAATAGCTCAGTCTATTTATCTGGTCTGTGTGTAGGAGACTGCATTTTTTTCAAGAGGAGTGAAGTTTTTGTTGTTGACTTTTGAGTAGCTATGTTTTAAAGCTCTCTTGCTGAGCCAGCACAGGCCAAGCTAAAACATTTTTCAGTTGTTGTTACAAGGCAAATGCGTCACTGTATGGCTGCTTGTTTAAAAATGATTCTTTCACTTCTCATTTGGATTGTTTTGTTTCTTTCCCCTATGTGATGGCATTCTTTTATTATTGAAATTTCTTTGAATAATTCTACCCCTGATTATGCTGATTTACTACTGTGAGGGAATAGTGAGATATCAAGGAATTTTGGCATACACGGGGAAGAAATTACACCGATTCCAGTTGTAGGATTTAGCTTCTTAACCAAACATGGAAACTGGAGAGTTTCCTTTATCATAAAGACTCACAGAAAGAATTCTTAAATTTCAAAAGTCTTTAGATGGACTTTAGGATGTCTCTGGCATGGTATAAAAATTCTTGATGCCATTTAGAGGGCAGGAGAGCCTTAGTTTTCATCAAATTCTAAGAGGGTCTCTGACCTCAAAATGATTAAGAAGTTGCTGGTGTTCAACAAGGTGCTATCTAGTTAAACTCAACCTTAAACTTAGAAGGTGATGATTTCAGAATTATGTTTTTCTGTTATCTTCAAAAATAAGATTCAAACAACCCTTATGTTAAAAACCTTCTTCCAAAATTCTAAGAATATGTTGTATAGACACTAATTAGCTTTAGACATTTCTCACTCAGTCTCTGTAATTTATAATACACTGATTAATATTCTACTAGTATTTGAAATAATGGTGGCATAGCTTCCAGCATGACACACAAACCATTGCAGTATGATATAGACAAAGTTGGGTAACAAATAAGGAAGACCAGAGAAGAGCTGAAGCCTTTGAATTGTGGTGTTGGCCAAGATTACTGCATATACCATAGACTTTAGAAGAACAAACCTGTTTTGGAAGTACAGCCAGGGTGTTCCTTAGAGGCAAAGGTGATAAGACTTACTTTGAACATGTTGTCAGGAGGGGCTAATCCTTGGTGAAACAAAACATGCTTGAAAAGTCAGACGAGTAGAGAAAGACCTCAATGAGATGAAGTTTCACAGTGACTGCAACAATGAGTTCATGGAGAGCAGAGATTACAAGGAAAGCATAGGATCAGGCAGAGTTTTGACCTGCTGTACACAGATAGGGTCACTATTAGTCAGTCAGAAGTCTAGTGGTAAGAAGCGGTGCTGTGATCCCCATGGCGCACTGTTTGGATCCACCAGTTATTCCGTAGGAGAAGGACGGACAATCTCCTCCTGTGTGATTTCCTGCCTCTGAAAACTCGTTGGAGGGTCAGCTATCGGTCACTTCTGACTCAATAGTACTAAACAATAGCAACTTATTTTGCTCTATTTATTTTATGATCAGATTTACGTTTAACATTCTTAAAGGCAAATCCAGTTTCTGAATCGGTGCAAACAAGAAACTTAAGCACCTGGCATAGAAAGCATAACTTGAACTCTGTCATCAAAATGTATGGTAGTAGGCTGAGGTGAAATCCGTGAGACACAGCCTAATAAGAGACAATTGCCCCTTGGTAAAAATAGCCTTTCTGGTTAACGAATCTACTATAGCTGTGCTACAAAGACCAAGTATGCAGAGGTCATCAAGAAGAGTGTGGTAAATTATTTGTCTCCCACTAAGGCACCTCTCTGGAAAAACAAAACTCAACTCATTGCTGTCGAGTCAGAAGTGACACATAGCTGACCTTCCTGGGGGTTTGTTGGGACTATAAATCTCACAGGTGGAGACTGCCCATCTTTCCCTCAGGATCAGCTGATAGATCCGGACCTTCTATCTTTGAATCGGCAGCACAACCCCCTACCCACTAGACCACCAGAGTTCCTTTGTCTAGAAATGTGAACTTAACTAAGGAAAATTCTATTTCTTCAGAGCCTTGGAGGGAAAAAAGGGCTCGCTCTCTTTCACTACCCATTTGAGAGACATGTAACTCTAGGGCCGCTTATCAAGAAACAAAATAAGGATTGGAGGCATCTATAGAAAGATGATACTTTCCAAGAAACTGTACTTCCTCATCTGTGAATAGGTTTAAGTGATTATGGAAACGGATCAGGGTCAGTGGTGATCTGGGTATTGTTGTAGTGGTAGTACTACATTTTTGTGCAGTCAGACACAAACTGGAATTTTAGTACCAATTGCTTTGCAAAGTATCATAGTACCAACTACCAGGATGAGGGTTCACAGATGGTACTGTCTCATAATCTCTCTAGTGTTACTAGCTTGGTGACTGTATTTCCTTCCTAAAGGCAGCAATTCTCAAATGGAGGCAATTGGTATGCCCCACATGGTACATGTCAATGTCTGAGAACACTTTGGTGGTCGCAATTAGGAAGGTACTAAAGGCACAAATAAAGGAGAGGTCAGGGATGCTGCTAACCATCCTACAGAATGTCAATAGTGCCAAGCCGAAGAAGTCTTGCTCTAAGGCCATGCCAACTTGGTCCACCCAGAGAAACAGAGAAAGAGTCTATCCAGGCCCACAGGCATGCTAGAAATGAGTCCATTTTTACACTACCTTGGAGGTTGTAATGCACTGGACAAAGTGGAAAAGATAAAATGCCTTCTCTTTCTCCAAAATGCAGATTAAATGTTAGCTCCTAAAAGAACTTATTTTCCATTTATGTTAGCTATTCAATGCTGCTATAACAGAAATACACAAGTGGGTGGCTTTAAGAAACAGAATATTATTTTCACATAGTTAAGGAGGTCGCAAGTCTGAGTTCCAGACTCCAAGGAGAGACTTTCTTTCACTGTTGGATCTGGAGGAAGTTGTCTCTACATTTCTACCCCCTGGGCAAACTCTATGTGGTTTGGCAACTCTATCTCTGTTTTTCTTCTTTTTCAAGAGATTGACTCAAAACAGAGTATATACTAATCCTATCTCTTAACATAACTGAAAATCCATTCCCAAATGGAATTATAACAACAGGCATTGAAGTTGGGATTTACAACACATATTTTGAGGACACAAAATTTAATCCATAACACCATTTTCACTTCACACTCCTCCCCATGTCTTTTGATAGTACCATATTGTTACTTTAGTTTTGCTCTGATAAAATAAGTGTCTTTTCTTCCACTAGGTCATAAACTCTTTGAAAATGGGGGGGGGGGTGTGTGTGTGTTATTCATCCGTCTGTCTAGAAGCTAGCACAGTGCTCTACAGAGACAGACATACAATAAACATTTATTGAAGAAAAAATCTAGCAGACTAGCTTCATTACCAGTACTTGCCCTCCAGACTAAATTTATTCAAGGCTGTTAGTTATAGGCAAGCACCAAGTCTCAAAGGTATCTGACCCCAGATCCTTTAGGAGATGATACTGGGGTGCATCTTACCCTATGGACTGTAGATTCACAGCACTGTGGTGGGAATTTCTCGGCTACCAGAATAAAATGCTACAAAACAAAGACAGTAGAAGTTATAAGACCTGGTCCAGGGACCTAGGTTCCTGAGGAATGGAGAAAAAAACCAGAGACAGAGATCCTTCTAAGCGTTTTTTTCCTTAGGAGGAAAGAGGACACTCTTGCTCTACTGCTTCTCATGAGCTTGGCTTTGAAATCTACATTCTTTCATTGAAGAAAAAAGATATAAAATTATCTGAATAAAAAAAGAAATTGATAGAGAGTAGTGGTAAGAAGCCCAGATGGTGCAGCAGGATAAATGTTGGGCTTTTAATGAAAAGGTTGGCAATTTCAACCTATCAACTTCTTTGAAGACTGATGAACAGTCTTCACAGGAAGCAGTCTGCTCTCTCCAAAATTTACAGCCTCAGGAACCAGTAGAGTTGCCAAGAGTCAGACTTGACTCAACAGTGGTGGGTTTGGGGTACCTTGAATCAGTGTGTCCAATATCCAGATACAACTTTACTAAAGATTTGTCTATAAAATAAGGATAACTTTTAATGTGGCAGCCTGAAAATGACACTAACATCTACAAGAAAGAGAGTAGAATAAAGATTAAAAGAGTGATTAAAAATAATTTATAAAACGTTTTTCTGTTAAAAAAGTAACCTATGATTATAACATTTAAAATATGTTAAAAATGAGGAAAGAGCATGTCTCAGATTTACAACAAATCAATGATAACTTGTACTGTTGTGTTTATGGACTATAAAAATAATTTAATTGCTCTAGATAGCTGTTGTTATATTACAACATGCTGTGATTTGACAAAACATGTCAAACAAGATCTCATTGAAATACTTAAATACAATATTCTTAGTAAAATATTCTATTCCTGGCAGTAGCTGGCATCAGGGAAAAAAAGACAGGGACTTTTCAGAACATTCAACTTTATTGTTCATTGACAAACACAACATAAATAACATACAGTTTTAATATACACAGACTAGTTATGATTTGTATGCCATGAAAATTCAAATGTACTTTTTCATAGTTTCAGTTATACACTGTCTCCACAATATTTAAGACCAGTCTTTAAATGCACTGGAAGATACATTTAAATATCGGTAAGATAACTCAAAAAACTTTACATAGTAGTGACAAAAATGTGTAAGCATAGGATGCTGAGGAGGAGAGGTGGAGAAACATATTTTCTACACTGTTTAACATTATTAAGATGCCAATAATTTCCGTTTTTACTTAGATGAACCATGCAAATAGTAGTACATACATTCATTTGTTGTAAACAGACCAAGATAATCAATGCCTATTTTTAAATGGTTTTCTTAAAGAAACACTCAGTCTTGTGTTATTGGTACATTTTGTAAAAGAAAAAAAGAAGGTAAAATATTTCTTTTCCCTTCATATATAGAAAGAGAGAGAGAGAGAAAAGACGTTTAAATGGTTAATGACTGGACTACTAGTCTAGACCTTGACAGTTTGCAATACCTTTCCCTCAAACAAGGTGTCTCAGAAGGCAGACCTGGTAACCTGCTTACTAAAGCCCATAGGCTAAATGCTATGGAGCACTTCTATGTACCGTGGGATCACCACTCTTTACCTTGTCTTCTCTTCCTCAAATTTCCCATTAAGTCTATTTTCAGAGACAATAAGTCACACCGGAAGACACTGCCCATCTTTCTTTTGCAGAGAAGCTGGAAGAATTGAACCATCAGCTTTGGGCTGGCAGTGTAACTCCTTAACCACTAAATCATCAGAGCTCCGTAATATTCAAGTGTGTAAAGAGAAACATGTGTCTGTTTCTATGGCAATGGCCTAAAATGAAGTTTTATACTCCACCCTACCTTCGTGCCTATCACATATAAGTACACTCGCAAAAGTAGGAAGAAACTTGAAGAGTACGAGTTAAAGTCATCGGTTTTCCATGTTTAACATTACAGCTCTGACTTCCAGAGGAACTGAAGCTATATAAAGAAATCATTTTCAAGCTACTCCTAAAGTTTGAGGCAACACTTTGTGGGTAAGGAGTTGTGCTGCCACCAACTGCTCACTGGTCATCCCCCATGTGATGTACAGCCTCTTAAAAACCAATGGAGGATCAGCTATTAGTCAGTTCTATGAGTCAGGTCTGACTTGTTGCCAATGAGTTAAGTTTGTTTGTTAAAAGTTTGGCAACTGCCTGGCTTTGGCTAAATATCTGTTTCACCTTAATTAAAGGGCCGACATATTCTAAATCTAACTCAATCAACAATAGACATTAGGAGCTAGACATTTGAAAGTAACTCTAAAGATGAGATTATTTCCAAAATGTCTAAAAAAGAGGAAAATAGTAAAGTCTTAACTGGTGTTCTTCCTAACTTTACTCTGGTAATACAACTGCTTTTTTCTAAGACAGGCTTATTTAAAAAAAAAAAGAGAGACTCCGATATGTTTTATACATATTAGGGTATTGACAAATTTTTAACTCCTTAAAAACAATCTCAGCATCATCAATAACATATATTCTGATATTTTCTTTCCATGAGAGACTGTATAACCTGATTTGGGTGAACAGATTTGGGGTTAATGGTGTCATTCCTAAAGAGGAAATATGTAACCCAGTAGACATTTGTGTTTTTCAATATTATGACATGTAATAGTATAAAATTTCTGAAAATAAAATCATTTTTAGCTAAATAAAAACTTATTCTCAGCAAAAAATATGAATGACATAAGAATGAGAATAACAACTATATCCCTAGATATTTGCTTAATATAGTCTACTTATTATATCAAAATTAATAAATTAAATTATATAAATTATTTACCTTTATATAGAATTTCCATAATTTAGGTCTTAAAAAGCACACAATATGTAAAATAAAAGTTCTGTACTCTTTCACTGCTCAAAAAGAATAGAGAAGAGAGTCAGATGAGAAAGGAAATGTTGAGTAGCATGCTTTGAAGATATCAGCCATCTGAGCCAAATTCAACTTTGAGGTCTGGAACATTTTCACTAAAAAGTGACCACTAACCACTTTCTTGAAAACACACTTTATTTCTAAACTTGTCAAACCCCATCATACAGGCAGATAGCCCGTTTTCCTGTTTTCACTTTGGATATGCAATCTTTTGGGCTATTATTTTTTTTTCTCAGTTCTATTCATTGACCGACATGCTTGATTCAAAAGGGGGCGTATATATTTATAAAAAACACTAGAAAGACTATACGATGGGTCCAGAAAGAAAGTAAGCACAAAATTAGTGCCATTTAGGGAGGTTAACTCACCTAAGTACAAACTTTCACATGAAATGACTACTTACATTAGTGATACCCATAAAGTTCTATTTAAATTATTTTTTCCTTATTCTCTATTCCATGTTTCATATGTAATTGTTACTTCTAAGTTTCCCTATAAAACTGTACTGATAATCAACTTCTTGTTGAACAAGTATGAGAACTTTAGGTATATTTTCAAATCCTGTAAATTGTCTCTACGCTATGAAACATCACATACATGTCTGCTCTTACCAGCATTTTATTGCAAATAGTTCTATGAATTTAGCCACAGAATCAAATATTCTTTATTTTTAAATGTTATCATTTCATTTACTATACAATTCTATACATTTGTTTAGCCTTCAATTTTAGCAGCTTTTGAGCTACATCAATCACAAAACAGACAATAATAAAGAAGCTGTGACAATCTGTCATGCTTGACAGCCTAAACTTTACGCAGAGGAAAAATAAGGAAGAGAATTTTATTATTCAAATTAAGCCATGAGGAACTCTGGTGGCATGGTGCATACATGTTATGCTGCTAACCAAAAGGTTGACAGGTCAAATCCACCTGCTGCTCTTAGGAAAAGAGTTAAGTCTCCTGTAAAGATTTACATTACCAGATGAAGGGTCACTATGATTCAAAACTAACTTGATAGCAGTGGATTTTGGTTTGGTTTGGGTGTTATTAGTACAAAAATTTTGCAATTTTTCTGGGTCACACATTTCCCTGTACTCTGCTTATTTCAAAAGAAGTTTCTGGAATAATAGGAAAGCACTGATGTGTCAATAAGAAAATAAGTAGGCAATATATGTGGCTAAAATTTTCAATTAAAAACTTTTTAGAACTTTTCTCTTTTTTCAAGTAAATTTTCAATTAAAAACCTTTTGAACTTTCTCTTTTAAATTTTTTTATTTTGTGTGTGTGTGTGTGTGTACCATCAAATCAGATCTGACTGATACAGGAGGAGATTGTTCCTCCTTCTCCAGCAGAGCATCTGGTGGATTTGAACCATGCACCTCTGGGATTGCAGTACATCTTCTTGCCACTAGGCCACCAGAGCTCATCTGAACTTTCTCTCTAAAAAACTTTTTAACTTAATCTTAACCCAAGCAAATTATCAAATGGCTGAATATGGAGCATCTTAAAAGATTATTACTAATTTAGGATTAAGGACATTAAAAGTATTTGAATAATAAATGCAAAATTTTCCCTGACAATTAGTTATTAGAATATTGCCGCTGAATGGCCAATTTATTAAAATATTGTCTTGGAGTTTTTAGCTTGTTTATTATTTGTCAGTAGTGTAGTCACCAGTCTTTGAAAGTTAATGTTACATGAGCTCTCACAATTTTTTCTTTTGGTGGTTAAAAACTCTTTTAAACATATCAAATCTTTTTCATTCATAGTTGTGTAAACATGGTGACGTTAAACACACTTAACTCAAGGAATACTGGCATACGGCATTAGACAAATTTGATAAATCTTGCAACACACTTTGTTTCAACTTACACTATATATTTAAGACCTGTACCATAGTGTTTTCTGTGAAAAACTATTCTTACTGGATGGCATGTCATCATCCTTTTGGTGACACAGCCTGGCAACTTAAATTCATTGCTTGGAAAAATACATGGTGGTTTATTTTAAACATATTTTTTCCACATTATTTCTACATTACACTCACATATCTTCCCCCTCGTTTATTCAGCTTCTTTTTTTTTAAGTCAATACTGTAGATTTTTCAGAATTTACATAATTTATGCACCTATTTTTTCCCCTGTGCAGATATGTGTATTGATAAATTCATTAATGTGGGGACAAATTTAAAAACTTATAACATTACACAAAGAAGAAGATCTGCCCTTCTCAGCGCTGAGATGTCTACTTTTAATCCATATCTAGGACCTTTGCACAAAGTCTCTGAGGTCTTGCAACTCATGAAACAATACACAACATGAATGAGTCTAGAGGACATTACACTGACTGAAATAAAGTCAGCCACAAGAGAACAAACACTGTATAAAACCACTGCTGTATTAAACAACAACAACAAAAACAAACTAGAGAAAAGTTTGCATATAGAGAAAATCGACGTAGCATGGTTACTAGGAGTAAAAGTTGAGAAGAAAAAAAAATCAATGGATAGACAATAAACACTTTCTTGGAATAAGTGAAGGGAATGACAGCGTGAAATAAATGGATGATCAAATAGTGTGGGCATTGTAAGTAATGATATAGAACAAAATGGGCAAGATCGCTTTCTTTTAAAAGCTAAGGAAATATTTATATACAGATAGGATCAATCTTGGACAGGGAAGCAGGGTTGGAAGGGAGGAAGATGGAAATAAGGATTAATAAATAGGTTGGGTGGAGGGAAAAACAATGTACAATGGAGGTTTGATGAAACACTGTAAGTGCATGAACAAACTGGCAGTGATGCTATAAAATAAAGTATATTTGAATTTTAAAAACTGAGGAGGGAAAATTGAAGTTATTTAGGGATTTTACTCACAACCTTGATTTCTCTGGACTAACAAATGGCTGCTAGAGTCTAAAACTCATAAGACCTTGGTTTAGTTTCTGCCTTTCCACCTGCTTTGTAAATTTGCTCAAAAACTGCCATGAATCCACTCACACCTTGTCTCAATCTCCTGGGAAGGAATTTCTTTTGTAGTTAAGGATAAGTCCCAGGCTCTTCTATCTTTCTGTATTTCTGTGGTTTGGTGAAAAGTGATATTCCTTTGATAGTCATCTCCATTACCATTTGGAAGTATCAGTCTCCTACATTATTAATGCAAATCAAGCACTTTGTTGCCTAGCAACACGACACTATACAAAGATAAATTGTAATTAAGTAATCATAAATCATTCACTTTATCAGCTTTATCAACTATAACAGTGTGAAGCACCTCAGCTGTTTGGCAAGAGCATGACCAAGGCATGCTCAGACTTGGCAAACATTTATTCCTTCATACACTGAATAAATATTTATTGAAGATTTTCTATATTCCAGTTGCTGAACTAGACTCTAAAAGAAACAACCCTGTCTCACCTACATTACTCAAACCCACACCACAACAAACTTAATATGTGTGCATTTGCCTGATCATAACTATTTTGACTATAGGGCCATTCAAGAGGTAAAACCAGGTATTATAAAGTCTTTTTTCCTGAAGTGGACATAATTTCTATCCTAAATTCTGTCATTTGGTTAATAATGATAATGTGTAATTCTCAAGGAATTTTGCCTTATATTCCACAAGGGAATATGTGACATAATTCATAGTTTAGGCTAGAGAGATTTTATAATAGGGTTTAAGATAGCATATTTATTATCCTTCCCAAAACGCAGACAAGTGAAACTTTACTGATCACTGATGTAATCTTTAATTACTTCACCAGTCTCCGCGGGCCTGTGTTTTCATTCAAATTGATATGTCACTTAAATGTATTATTTCCAATTGGCCTACGCTGATGTACACATTAAAAATAATGAATATTTATTGTAGTTGCTAAAATTAGTTTATCCCTAAACTCTTATTAAATACAAAGATAAATGAAGGTGTTATAATGAAATCTAAATAAATTGCAACTTAAAAATATCAAAAGCAAGAAATTAAGTTACAAATTAAAACTTTTAAAGAAATATTAGTGTTTTTTATAAAAGGAATGTACTAGAGGATTTGAAAAGAAGCATTTTGTAGAAACTTGAAGCCTTGAAGGAAGTTTTTGTTTGTTAGGGGGAATTTTTTTTTTAAAGTGTTATTTCCAAGACTTAACGCAGTGATCTAGTTGTGCTACAAAGATGTCACACTTAGTTATCATAGTTTGTAGTGGATGATAAAAATCTTAATCTAGAAAAGAGTATTAATAATAAATACATAAGTAGAGTTATATTGAAGTGAGCACAGAGGAGAGACTGTGAAAAATATTATTCATTTTCTCATCTTAAAAACAGACTAAATGTTCAGCTACTAATCGAAAGGTTGGTAGTTTGAACCCACCAGCACCTCTACAGAAGAAAGATATGGCAGTCTGTTTTGATAAAGATTGCTGCTGTTATTTGTGCACTGTTGAGCCATAACCAACTCACAGCTAAACAAACCTCCAACAGGTTTTTAGGGGCTGTAAATCTCACGGCAGGAGACTGCCCATCTTACCTCACAGAAAAGCTGGTGGATTTGAACTGGGCTTCTTTGGGTTGGCAGTTCAACTCCTTACCACTAGGCCAACAGAGCATATAGATTACATCCTTGTAAACTCTACATGTAGCTCTATAGAGCGCATATGAATAGGAGTTGACTCAAAGTCAACAAATTTGGTTTGGTTTTAGAACAAACAGGCTAAACTGTGGAAAATCTTTACAAATTCCAAAATATGTGTTGATGTTAGAATCAGAGTTAATCTTTAGAGATCTAAAAGTCAGGATAATATATTTTTGGAAAATCACAAGACATAATTAGCACAAGTGCCTAGTTTAGTGTTCAAATCAGTCCTTAAGAATATTTGAAAAAAAATCACTTCACTGAAACTCATAGATCAGCTTCATGAAGCTGTTCTCAGTTTATAGGAATACAAAATACATTTTTTTAAAGAGCATTTAAATCAGCTTTTCAAATTTGTTCTAGGTTGGCAGGAATATAAAATATATTTAAAAGGAGGAGCAGTTAGCTATGTGGATAGCCACAAATCCAAACAAAATGAAATTCTTCTAATTAAGGTAATGAATACACCTAATTATCAACTCAACCCAAACATAAAGCTTGGTCATTTTAGGATCTAATCTGATTGTTTAAGCAATACTTAAGTAAGATCAGGGCCAATGGATATTATGAATACATTGCAGATTTATTTCATCCTAAATTAACCTTTTTCAAACATAAAGGGAGAAAAGACATAGAAGATAAAAGAGAAAAAGATTACATTAGAATACCAAGGTCCTTGAACACACCATTGTCCCCTTGTCCTTGACAACAGGAGTGCTTAAATCCCTACGCAATCATTGTACTAAAACATTCATTATCCCCACCTTACTCTCAAAGAGACCAAGGTCATTTCTTTTTAAATAAAAATGTATGTGTTCGTCACATAAATTAACACATTTTCAGCGACAAGTGGAAGAGACTCAGACACTAGAGTATTATTAATATATTTTCTTTTGTTTGTGTTCGATAATTTTGGCACATAGTGGATCATCTATGTTTCTGAGATCAGTTAGCCTTTTATCAAATATTTCACTTGGATGCATAAACAGTGGCATGCCAGAGATGCCTAAATTCACAGTAAGATTTAGGATTATTTGTTGCCAAAAACTGTGAACACTCAAGTTGATTAAATATTCTCTTTCATGCTCCTGTACCTATTATTTCATTGGATAATGAGATAGGTTGCCCTTTCTGTCCTTCATTAGAGCAGCTGGAGACAGCATTTGCTACCTGGCAGAACTTCCGAAGAAGGATCTTTCTTAGCAGCAGATAAACCCAGGGATCCAAGATCTGGTTCAGTGAAGCCAAGCGAACAGCTATTAAGAAGAAGTTGCACTCTTTGTGCTTTTCCGTCAGACTTTTGCAGTGCTCAACTGAGGTCTGATTGAAGATCATTTTCAACATCATTATCTAAGAGAGAAGGACAAACATTTGTTGCAAAACTGATAAAGTTTTTATATTCATCTCATCAATACAGTATTTCACAAATAGTTGACTTTCAAAAAATTATTCAATTGAAATTATTAATTCAAGCAGCATTTATACTCATGTTGTTGTTGTTATGCAGTATTAAGTTGGCACTGACTCTCAGCTTACCCTCCAGAATGTTTTCAGAGCCCACAACAAGCACAGAAGGAGAAAACCCATTTGTTTCCCATGGAAGAGCTGGTGTATTCGCACCTGGTGCCTTTGGTGGTTATTGTTGTGTACCGCTGATTTGGAGCATAGTTGACCCTCCAGCGGATTTTCAGAGGCACTTTAATTGCACGGGAGGAGATTGTCCATCCTCCTCCAGCATCACACCTGGTGCCTTTGGGCGGGAAGCACATTTCTTTACCACAAAGCCACCAGAGTTGCTGGCTTTTCTGCTCAAAGAACCTCCAAAACTCACTATTGTCATGTCATCGCAATCTTGTTTAGGTAGAACTGTCCATGACTGTAAATTTCCAACACTGTAAGTCTTTGCAGAAGTGGATTGTCACACTTTTCTCCCAAGAAACAGCTAGTGTGTTCAAAACACTGGACTTTCAGTTAATATCCGAGCACTTATTATCTACTGCGCCACCTACACTCCATTCTTGCAGATTTCCCCCCCTCCTATTTTTGGCTACTTGATATAATGAAAAAGTCTATGTCCTCAGGCTCTTGGTACGTGGAGTTGAAGAACTCTGAGAATAACACAATTCAAAATTAGCCAAATTGTCTTATTAAACAAACAAGCAAACCAACACCAGTTGGCTGACAGACTCAAATTAGAGCCAGCAGTTCTACAAAATGTAATTGGCTATCTCAACTCAACTCCCACTGCCACTGAGTGGGAACTGACTCATTGGGAGATTGTCCATCAGACAGATTTGAACCACACGTGAGGAGCTGCCTTTGGGTTAACAGCTCAACCCTCTATGGATATACCACCAGAGCTCATCCTTGGTAATAGCAGCTTGATATTAGAAAATAGCTACACTCTACCCCCTTTTTTATTAATGATTTTTTAATTCAACATATATATTTTTTACAACATATTCTTTCCATTTAATTTTTCCCATTTATTCATTGTTGCATACTTTCCTCCCTACCCACCTTACCCACCCTGTTCATTTTTCTCTTTGAAAAGAAAAACAAATCTTTCATTGTTATACAATCCCTCCCAAGTCCACAGTCCACTTTACTGTGCATTTGTTTTTCTGGAATCTTATCATTCAAATAATACCTAACCCTATATTCCTTTTAAACAGTTCTCTCCCTCATCTCTTTCAATGCAGAATATATTATTTATCCTCTCTTTTCTTAGTTTCTCCCAATTCCAACGTCAGTCCCATTTTACAACAGTGGCACTATGCAGTATTTGTCCCTTGTGACCGAGATATTTCACACAGCAAAATGTCCTCCAGGGTCACCCATTTTGTGTAATATTTCATTAGTTCTTTGTTTTTCAATGCAGCATAGTATTCCATTGTGTGAATATACCACAGCTTCTCTATCCATTCATTTATTGATGGGCACTTGGGTTGTTCCCAACACTTTGCTACTGTGAACAAAGCTGCAATAAGTGTGCATATATCTGCTTGGGTGGCAGTTCGGGTTTCTTTAGGGTATATTCTCAGTACTGAAACTGCTGTGTCAGATGGTATTTCTATCAGGTTGTTTATAAACCAATCATGGGCAAAAATGATAGGATTTCCAAATTTGATTCATTAGTTTATCTACTGGAATTTGACCTATGGTCCTTGGTTTAATTATCATCTAATGACTAGACAAAATTAGATGCATAAGGAAAAAACAAAACAAAAACCCTGGCCTTCCAGAGAAGCAGTGATTAAAAAGAAGCCTACAGCATATGCCCGTAATGACAAAGCTATGACAGACACTTAACTCAAAAGACTCCATCTTGAAAAGCAGCTTTTCCAACTTCCTGATTTGCATAATACCTCTTTTTCTAAGAAAACTCCACTTTCCCTTCTGAAAATACTAGGAATAAGAGTCTTTCCCCATGTCTTAACTTATCCTACAAATAATTCCAAGAACCTACAGAAATACAGAGTCAACACCTTGGTTTTAGCTAAGACTGAAAATTTCTTACCTATGAAACTATTAAGTGAATAAATATACATTACTCTAAACTACCACATTTGTAATAATTGGTTACAGCAGCCACAGAAAACTAATTCATCCACACTAAGTTTTCAAGAAATGTTCAGAGTGAACCAAGGAAGAATGTACTTGAGAACCATTTATTCTCTAACAGGGATAACCCCCCCAGCAATCTCACTTACACTGTTTGCTTTCTTAGAATGTCTTCCGGTAAAATAAAAAAATCAAAATACACTTCATCTTAATTCCTACCTAAATTATCTCATTTCCTAAATTTGTAACATATAAAAATAAATGCTTATTATTCTAGTGACATCAGTTAGATTTCACTGTTCTTGGCTTAAATGTACAACATGAACATTTTCAGTTGTGTTGTTTATAGGGAAAATATACTATTGTTAATTCTTTATTTCTTCTCTATGAACTATTTGAAAATTTTGTCTAGTTCTCTTAGTCTTTCAGCTCAATTAATAATTATTTTTAATTTTATCACCATATTCTCAGAAGTGTTTTAAGCCTATTCTTGAGTGATCTAAAAATTTACTTCAGTCACATTTTTCATTTGTATTTATGAAACTTTTTAGAATTAGGAACATTTACTAAGTAACTTATTAAAATAGGATGGCAATTATTTTACATAATCATCCTTAATTGTTCTAAAATTAATTATTTTATTATACTAATATAAGTTTTATATGTCTTATTGTTTGGCATGCTGTCATTTCCCGTAACTTACTTCTGATGATGCACTAATTATGAAATTATGAAACCAAATAGCTGGCTCAAGACAAGAAACATGCTAGCTTTTCCCAGAAAGCATGAGACTGCAAGTATGAAGAGAACTGCAATAGAAAGAAGTGAGTATAAAGCTGCCATATCAAAACAGCATAAGTTATGTTGATTGAACTAATGCAATCTCATACGGACAAATGCTACCTAAGACCATTATTGTAAAAATAGGAGAATAACTAGTAAAACATGTATAGAAACTCACGGAAGGGGGCAGGGTGGAGCGGAGGTGGTGGGATATTTGTAGGGGTGAAACTATAGGGTTGCACAGTTTGGTTGGTGGCAGGAGAGAGGGAAGTAAATGGGAAGGATTCAGGTGAAAAGATAGGGTAATGATGGGCAAAGTCCAATGGTGATTAATTTTATAAAACATAATGCATGAGAATGATTGTATGAAACACTTTTCTAATGAAGGATAGTGTAAAACACAACATATGCAAACTTTGTGAGCAAACCAATAAAAAAATTAATATTCTTTTTTTAAAAGACAAACACATAAATATGGAATTGGAGATCCAAAATCCTACTCTAATTTTGAATGTAAATGCAAGTTAGTAATCCATCAGTTGATTATCCTATATTATAGGAGATGAACAGAAATTACAAATTTCCATATTTTGTCAGTATTTTTTTAGAATACCCCAATTAGAAGCAAGTCTTTGGCACGATCTGTAGATATGTTGCTGTAGCTGTTGTTATTTGCCATCAAGTCAGAATCAGCTCATAGCTAATCCTCCTGCAAGTTTTCAGTGGCTGTAAATCATGTGGGAGAAGATTGCCCATTTCTCTTACACAAAGCAACTGGTGGATTCAAACCACCTATATTTAGGTTGGCAGAGCAATTCCTTACCAGCGCTCCCTTGTAGATATGTAGATTTCCTTTAGAAGTAATTATTCCTGACAAATTTTACAGAGAAATATTATTGTAAAATTTGTAGGATTACTAGTCATATGTATGTGAGTGTCCAAAAGGAGAGAGGGAAGTGGGAAAGGGAGTAAAAATGGTCAGGGTGGGGACCACTGGGATAGCAAAGCTGAGTGGTGGACGGGGGTGGTGGTGAAGGAATGGGAAGGATTCAATGTGGACTTGAAGAGGTGGGGTGATAACAGGCATAGATCAATAGTGATTGGTTGTATGAAATACACAAAGGATAGTGATATCTTTTGGGCATGTGGCCAGGAGAGACCAGCCCTTGGAGAAGGACATCATGCTCAGAAAGGTGGAGGGACAGCACAGAGACTGGGGCAATGGGATTAGGTGTGTCAGAGTCAGTGAAACTGGCTCAGGATAGGGCAGAGTTCAGAGCTGTTGTACATAGGCTCTCTATGAGTCACAGGCCACTTGACAGCATATAACAACATGAGTGACTGCATAAAACAAAATGTAAATGAAAGATTACGTAAAACACACTGTACATGAATGAAAGACAATAAAATAATGTTTTTAAAAAATAATTATTCTTATAAATCCAAATTTCTTATACAGGAGTCCCTGAGTGGCACAAATAGTGTGTCACTCAACTGCTAACTGAACACACCCAGAGGCACCTTTAAAGACAGACTTGGCAGTTTGTTTCATAAAAGTCACAGTCTTCAAAACTCCATGAAGCAGTTCTACTCTGCACACAAAGAATAACAGTAAGCTGGAATTGATTCAATAACTCCCTTTAGAGAGGAAAACATAAATAAAACAGGATTCTCAGTCAGCAACACAGATCTGTCAGGATGTGAACTTGTTTTAATACCTCACACTATAGTTTCTTCTGAGCAGCCTCCCAGAATAATGATCTGGCCAAGAGCATGATGGGCCCAGTTCCTGCCAAACAGTGTGGCAGCTTCTCTGACAGTGTGTTTCCCAGGAACCACATCATTCCCCTAGTCCTTCTTACCTCTCCTCTGATTATTAGTAGAAATAGGGACCCTTTTTATATCTGCCAGTAATCAGAAACACAACTATCAACTCAACAAACTCAATTCAACTCATTGCTGTTGAGTGAGAACTGACATAACTTATGCTCCATTGGGATTTCAAGACATAAATCACATAGGAGGAAATTGTCCATCTTTCTCCTTAGAACCTCTAGTGGATTTAAACAGCCAGGAAGGGCTGAGCCTTTGAATTAACAGTGCAGCTCCCAATAGAACCACATCAGTGACCCCTAAATTCTCCATCCTTTACTAATCCCAAGTTCAATTACATTGATCTATCGTGTATTGTCATCCCTAGAGATAATGTGCAAAGAAAAAAAGGGAGACTTTTAATGTTCTGCATTTGGATCTTATTTTAATGGTGGTGTGTTGGATTCAACTCATAACTGACCGTCTAGTGGGTTTTCAGAGGCAGTTTAATTGCACAGGAGGAGACTGACTCTCTTTCTCCCACAGAGCAGCTGGTAGATTCAAACCATGTGTCTTCAGTATTGCAGCACAGTTCCTTACCACTAGGCTACTAGAGCTCCCTGCTTTAATGTAGCAAAGTTTATAATTATATATTTAAAACATTTTAGTATGTAATGAATGAATGAAAAATCTAACTCTTCTGTAAACCAAACACTTAAAATCACAACTAAAATATTTTATTTAAAAAAAATTAGTATTTATTTCTTAATTAAAAAATATAAGAAAATTATTTTGTCAAAGGAATGAATAAAGTTAGCTGCCTGTAGACTCTATTATTTGGCTTTTATATATTACAAGGGTATTATTATAATCATATAATAAAGTATTAAGGGGATTTTCTGCACAAACCACTATCTCTAATGTTTTTTTTTATCAAATTTTCTGTTGTTATCTATGGGATAATAACTTGTTCTACTGTAAATTTTCTCTATGATTTGATAAATATTACCTTATAATTTACTGAAACTAATTTGGCTTTATAAGTTGCTTAATTACATAATTTAAACAATAGTGCTGTGAGAGCTCTGGTGGCCTAGTGGCAAGAAGATGTGCTGTAATCCTGAAGGCTAACTGTTTGAATCCACCAGAAGCTTCTCTGGAAAAGGAGGGTCCAATTCGACGGTACACAACAAGAAAAAAAATATCATTAAAAAATTAAAGAATAGCACTGAGAGTGTCATTGCAGATTTGTAAAGCAACTACAGTCTTTCTAGTTTGGTTGTAACTCTGTTCTTGGGCACCATTTCGACATCCTCCCTCTACCACTACAGAAACTTCAAATCCTGCCTTGTTAAGTCTGAAAGGTGTGCATGAGGTTAAAGTTCATAAGCATGTTTTTGTTTCATTTTAAAAATTTTTTTATTGAGATTGTAACTAAAGTTTACTGAGAACTTGGATTTCCATTCATTCATTGTTGCACAATTTCCTCCCTCCCCACCAAGTTCACTTTGCATAAGCATGTTTTAAATATTATTAGAAATTCTGTCATTTCACCTTTACTATTACTTAAGTTTAAAACAGCAATAATGGATTATGGATCAAAGAAATGAAATAGAATTTCTAATTCTGCCAGCATTTATGACCTTGAATAAGTCATTTATCCTTTGGACTGTATTAAATCTGCAAGTAAATCATCTCACTGAAAGACTTCTCATATAGTGCTAATGTCAAGACTGTTCTGATGAATTTAGAAACATGAATAAAGGTTTAATTAGGAAAATGAAAGAACTAGAGAGGTAAAACAATTCCTCTCAAGAAAAACACTAAATGTGTCTTTTGGAAAAGGGTGAATAAGGAAGAGAAAGAAATGACAAAGGCAAAAAGTAGAAGGTCTAAGAGGACAAGGATATAGATAAGCAAGAGTGTGAAGTGAGATTTGTGGGAGAGCGAGGGGCTAGAAGCAGCAACTTTAGGGAAACACACTGACCAAAAGCTCAAGAACTTCCATAAATCTAACTCAGTTCTGCTTCAAGTTTGGGATCAGTTCCCTTACATTAAATCTTAATTTTCTCCCTTCTCTAAACACTATTCATGTATACTTAACCACAGCTTCTCAATGTAGTGTTGAAGTTGTTAATAATAATAATAAATAATAATTAATAATAATAATAATATGTGTTGTTGTTATGTGCCGTCGAGTCGCCTGCGACTCATAGCGACCCTATGTACAACAGCCCTAAACTCCACTCTGTCCTGTGCCAATCGCACTGTCTCTGACACTTCCAACCCAATTATCCCAGTCACTGAATCAATCCACCTCATAGAGGGTCTTCCTCTCCTGCGCTGTCCCTCCACCCTCCCAAGCATGATATCCCTCTCCAAGGACCGGTCTCTCCTCGCAACATGTCCAAAGTATGTTAGACGGAGCCTCAGAATCCTTGCCTCCAAGGAGCCACCCTGTTTAACAATTTCCAGGACAAATCTATTTGTTTTCCTAGCAGTCCATGGTATTCTCAATACTTTTCTCCAGCACCACAGCTCAAAGGCATCAATTCTCCTATCCTCCTTGGTCATTGTCCAACTCTCTGATGCATAACAGGTGATTGCGAAGACCATGGCCTGTATCAGACGCAACTTAGTCTCCAAAGAGATACCATTGCTCTTCAGCACTTTGGAGAGGTCCCTAACAGCAGACCTTCCCATGGCAATGGGCTTTTAATTTCCTGGCTGCTGGTGCCAAGACTGTTGACTATGGAGCCAAGCAAACTAAAGCATAATAATATAGGAATTGAAATAAGAAAATAAGTAAAGCCTTCAATGTGCATATTATACCTTTCCAAACCCTGAGCCAAGGGCTTAAGGCCCTCAGACATAATGGCCCTTGGGCCTTTGCTAAGAACCAGCACTAAAGATCACTCTATACCACTGTCTATGCCAAAACCCCCACTCAAGACTCCACCCTGCCACACCAACATGGGACTAATTTGTGGTCTGAAAAGGGTATCCTATACCACGGTATTTGTGTGCCTGGTTGTCTTTACAATTTGCTTTGAGAATAGTAACACCTATATGTCAGTTCAGTCATGGGGAATGTATGTTGCCAATTACTTAATATCTTAGATGTGAATAGTTTTGGGTGTTATTACTTGTTTCTATTGATACAGCAATTGTCTGTCGGTCAGCTGCACTGGTCTGGCGTGTGGGGTACTCTAATGGTGAGATCTGTGCCACCAGTGTTTCAGGTACCAGAAGAGTCATCCAGGGTGAAGAGGTTGCAGCTGAGCTCCTAGAATTAAGACAGACTAGGACGAAGGACTGGCCATCCAGTTCTGAAAAAGCGGGCCTTCAAAAACTATGGACAGAGAGAAACGTGGTTAGTCATAGTGTTAGACTTAGGGTCCAAATAGGAAGTCACTAAAATGAGAAGAAACAGCTTCAAACAACCATTAATAATTTGAACATGGGATGTGTGAAGTATGAATGAAGGAAAAGGGAAGTTGCCAAAAATGAAATAGAGTGTATGAAGAGGACATCCTAGACATCAGTGAACTGAGATGGACAAGCATGGGCCACTTTAAATCAAGCAATCACAGGGCCTACTATGCGGAGAATGCAAAACTGAGGAAGAACGATGTTGCTTTGACAATTGGAAAGATAATTTCTAGGTTAAATCCTGAAATACAATACTGTAAGTGATGGGATACTGTCCATATGCACACCAGAAAGACCTATTAGCATGACTATTCTTCAAATATATGCATCAGAATCAAAGAGGAGGAGATTGAGAGTTTTTAACAACTTGTGCAGTGTGAAATTGACCAAACATGTGATCAAGATGCATTAATAATTATTGGGGTCTAGAACACAAAGTTGGAAACAATAAGGAAAGAATAGCAGCAGCAAAGTGTAGACTTAGTAATAGAAATGAGGCCAGAGATCAAATGATCAAGTTTTGTTTTCTCAATGATTTAGTCATAGCAAATACCTTTTATAAAAAACACAAGTGGTGACTTTACACATGGACCTTACCTGATGGACAGCACATCATCAGACTGACTGTATATGTGGAAATAATCTTTGGAGAAGTGCAGTATCTGCAGTCAAAACCAGACCAGGTGCCAACTGTAGAAAATACCATCAATTACTCATGTGCAAGTTTAAGTTGAAGCTGAATAGAATGAAAACTACTCCATAGGAGCCAAAATATGACCTTAAATTTATCCCAGTTGAATTTAAGAATCGTCTCAAGAACAGATTTGAGGCACTGAACACCAATAATCGAAGCCCAGAAGAGCTGTGCAACAATATCAAAGATATCATCCATTAAGAGAGCAAAAGATCATAACAACAAAAGAAAAAGAATAAAAATCAAAATGACTATAATAATTGCATTAGAGCATCAAGAAGCTATAACAATAGGAAGAGATGTCTAAGTAAAAGAAATGAACAAAAAATTTCAAAGGGAAGCTTGAAAGGATAAAGCAAATATTATAATGAAATGTGCAAATAGCTGGAGTCAGGAAATAAAAAGGAAAGAACATGCTCTGCATTTCTCAAGCTGAAAAACAAATTCAAGCCTCAAATTTACAATACTGAGAGATGATGTGAACACAATCTTAAATGATCCAGGAACCATCAAAAGAAGATGGAAGGAATACACAGAATTGCTGTACCAAAAAGAGTTAGTTGACATGGAAAAATTTCAGGAAGTACCCTACAAAAAGGAGCCAGTGGTGATGAAAGATGAGGTTCAAGCAGTACTAAAGGCATTGGCAAAAAATAAGGCCCAAGGAATCTACGAACTACCAACTGACATGTTTGAAATACCAGATGTAGCCCGAAGGTGCTCACCAGTTTATGCCAGGAAATTTGGAGGAGAGCTCCCTGGCCAACTGACTGGAAGAGATTCATATTTGTCCCCATTCCCAAGAAAGGTGACCCAACAGAATATAGAAATTATCCAACAATATCATTAATATCCCATGCAAGCAAAATATTGTTGAAGATCATTAAAAAACAGAACAGTACCTTGACAGGGAGCTACAAGAACTACAAGCTGGTTTTAGAAGAGGTCACAGTACCAGGGATGTCACAGTTGATGTCAGATGGGTCCTGGCTGAAATCAGAGAATATCAAAAGAAAGTCTATCTGTGTTTTATTGATTATGAAAAGGCATTTGACTTCATGGATCATAACAAATTACAGCTCACATTAAGAAGAATGGGAATACCAGAACACTGAATTGTCCTCTTATGGAATATATAACTAGACCAACAAGCGAGTGTGTGAACAAAGCAAGATAACACTGCTTGGTTTAAAATCAAGAAAGGTAAGCGTGAGGGTTGCATCCTTTCCCCATATTTATTCCATTTGTATGCTGAGCAAATAATTGGGAAAGCTGAACTCTATGAAGAAGAGTGTAGCATCAGAAATGGAGGAAGACTCATCAACAACCTGTGTTATGCCGATGACACAACTTTGCTTGCTGAAAGTGAGGATGATACGAAATGCTTGCTGCACAAAGTCAAGGATTACAGTCTCAATCAAGAAGACAAATATCCTTACCACAGGCCCAATAGTCAACATTATGATAGATGGAAAAAAGATTGACACTGTCAATGATTTAATCTGTTTGAATCAACAACAAATACCCTTGGTCCCAGCAGTCAGGAAATCAGGAGATGTAATGCATTGGGCAAGTCTGCTGTCAGGGACTTCTCTAAAATTTGAAGAAGCAATGATGCCAGTTTGAAGACTAAGGTGCACCTGATTCAGGTCATGGTCTTCTCAATAAACTGGTATGCATCAGAGAGTTAAACGATGGATAAGAATGACAGAAGAAGAATTGATTCTTTTGAGTTGTGGTGCTGGAGAAAAGTACTGAATGTCATGTGAAATGACAAAAGAAAAATCAAATGTGTTCTAGAAAGGGTGCAAAGACAGTGTTTCTTGAAGGCAAGTATAATAAAGTTTCCTCTTTCATACTTTGGACATGTGGCTAAGTGAGGCTATTCCTTGAAAAGAGACATCATGCTTGGAAATGCATGGGGAGTCCCATTAGACAGACTGACATGTGAGTTCAGCATTAGGCTTGAGCGTTTCACAGATAGTGGGGATGGCACAGGATAATGGCAAGTTTTAGTTTAGCTGTTCATAGGGTGTTTATGAGTCATACTCAACTACACAGCACCTAACAACAAGCCCTGAGTACTCTTTTAACTGCCCCAAAATACAATGCTTTGATGTTCAGTGACAAAAGAATATAGATCTTTGGGGGAATGTAACAAGGAAAAGAGATTATCATATCTTTTTATTTTTAAATTTTCTTTACATTTCTACTTAAAAGTACATTAACAAGAATTTTCAAAATTGCACTATAAAATATTTAACTTTTACAATGCAGAGTCATTATCAAATCAGCAGACAGGGGAGCGTGAAATTGCAAAGAAGTCCATAGTATTCCACCATATTATCTTCTGCCATAGAGTTCTTTAAGAATGAGTATGACTTACAAATTTACAGTGATGTAGTGCTGCATTTGAATAATAGTCATGTTAGTAGGTCTTCCCTGCAAGTATATGGATAATAGCAATTCACTCACAACATTGTATTTCAGGAAAATGACATTGTATTGTAGTTCCTTGAAAATGACTTTCACTATGAACGCAACACCTTTCTTCTGTTTTTTATTCCCAGTATAGTATGATGATGATGTTGTTGTTGTTGTTGTTGTTGTTAGGTGCCATTGAGTTGCCTGTGACCCATAGGATCCTGTGTGTACAGCAGCTCTGAAGCGTGCCCTATCCTGAGCCAGTCCCACTGATTCTGACACACCAACCCCCGTTGTTCCAGTCACTTTATCAATCCAACTCATATAGGGTCTTCCTCTCCTGTACTATCCCTCCACTTATCCAAGCATGAAGTCCTTCTCCAAAAACTGGTCCCTCCTGGCCACATGCCCAAAGTATGTGAGATAGAGCTTCAAAATACTAGCCTCCAAGGAGAAACTTGGCTTTATCCTCTCTAAGAAAGACCTATTTGCTTTCTTGGCAGTCTTGACAGTATGTTCAAGACTCTGCTCCAGCACCATAACTCGAAGACATTGATTCTTTGTCATCCTTAATCACTGTCCAGCTCTCTGATATATAGCAAATAACTGCAAAGACAATAGCCTATATCAGGCATATCTTCATTTCTAGACTGACATCTTTGCTTTTCAGTACTCTGGAGTGGTTCCTGACAGCAAATTTTCCCAATGCAATTTGTCTTTTGATTTCCTGACTACTGGTGTTAAGAGTGTTGATTGTGGGGCTGAGCAAGCTATAATTAACAACCTCAATCTCTTCTCCACCTATCATGGTGCTGTCAATTGGCCCAGTGGTAAGAATCTTTGTCTTCTTCATGTTGAGTTTCAATCCATATTGAAGACTACCATCTTTTACCTTCGGCAGCAAGTGATTCAGGTCCTCCTCAGTTTTAACAAATAAGTTTGTGTCATCTGCATAACAGAAATTGTTGATGACTCTTCCTTTAAACCTCTTCATAAAGACCAGCCTCCTGAATGATCTGTTTCACATATAGATTGAAAGGGTATAGAAATAGAATGCATTCCTGATGCACTCCTCTCCAGATTTTGAACCATGCAGTATTTCCCTGCTCTGTTCTGAGGACTGCTTCTGGGTCCAAGTATAGGCTTGGAAGGAGTATACAGTTACTGTACAAAAGAGCACACAGAGGAATTTCAGGAAACAACATATGATCAAGAGGCAATGGTGATAAAAGAGAAAGTACAGGCTGCTCTGAAGAACTTGGCAAAAAATAAAGCTCCAGGAATTGATGGAATCAACTGACTTATTTCAACAATCAGATGCTGCCCTGTATGTCCCCACCAGGCTGTGTCAAGAAATATAGAGAACAACTGATCGGAAGATATCCTTATTTATTCCCATTTTAAAAAAAGTGACCCAATAGAGTGTGAATGCAGATGACACAACCTTGCTCACTGAAACTGAGGAGGACCTCATGCACTTGCTGCAGAGGGTCAAGGACTGCAGCCTTCAGTATGGACTGAAACTCAATGTCAAGAAGACAAAGATTCTCACCACTGGACCAATCGGTAGCATCAGGATGGATGGCGAAGAGATTGAGATTGTTCACAGCTTCACTTTGCTCGGCTCCACGGCCAACACTCTTGGCACCAGCAGCCAGGAAATCAGAAAACGTATTGCAATGGGAAAGTCTGCTGTTAGGGACTCTGTAAAGTGCTCAAGAGCAACAATGTCTCTCTGGAGACTAAGGTGCACCTGATACAGGTCATGGTTTTTGCAATCATTTATTATGCATCAGAGAGTTGGACAATGACTAGGGAGGATAGAAGGAGAATTGACGCCTTTGAGCTGTGGTACTGGAGAAGAATATTGAATGTACCATGGACTGCCAAGAAAACAAACAGATTCCTCCTAGAGAGGATTAAACCAGGCTGCTCCTTGGAGGCAAGGATTCTGGGGCTTTGCCTGACATACTTTGGACATGTTGTAAGGAGAGACAGGTCTTTAGAGAGGGACATCATGCTGGGCAGAGTAGAGGGACAGCGCAGGAGGGGAAGACCCTCCATGAGGTGGATCGATTCAGTGACTGGGGTAATCAGGATAGGTGTGTCAGAGGCAATGCGATTGGCACAGGATAGAGCACGGTTTAGGGCTGTTGTACATAGGGTCGCTATGAGTCGCAAACGACTCGACGGTACATAAGAACAACAACAACAACCATACACTTGCAAAATCCCGCTGAAGATTTGTTCAGAACAAAACTGGCACATTGGCAGAGAACTGCCAGACATACAAGCTGGGTTTAGAAGACGTTCACTAGAGACATTATTGCCAATGTCCATGGGATTTTGGCAGAAAGCAAAGAATACCAGAGGAAAGTCTATCTGTGCTTCATTGACTATGGAAAGGCATATGACTGTGTGGATCACAAAAAATTTTGGCTCGCCTTGAGGAAAATAGAAATCCCAGCATAGTATTCCATATAATTATCTGATTCAAAGTGACCCGAGCTGGTCCATCTCATCTCACTATTGCCTAGTATGTCGATGTTGACTCATTCCTCTTAATCTTTAGCAATTTCCATATTTCCAACATTCAAGCTATGTTTATTCGATATTCCATTTATTAAACAACGTGTCATTGCTTTTGGTCATTACAACTGATTTCCAATTTGTGTGCTACTGCTACACTACTATAACTATCCACATTCCTCTAGTGTTCATCGGGTTTTCAACAGCCCATTATTTAAGATATGAATCTTGCTTCCTAGTCTGTCTTAATTTGGGAGCTCTACTAAAACCTTTCTACCATGGGTAACCCTTATGGGTAACAGTATATAAATAGGGCACTGCCAGAAGTTCAAGCAGGATTTAGAAGAGGTCATGACACTAGGGATATCAATTTAGGAAGTATAAAAAAAAAACTTCATGCAGGTTAATTCAATTTTGTTAAATAACATTTTAAGCTACATTAAGGGTGGCTTTCATGGATAACTGTGTCAAATTTATGGTAACTTTATCAATAAAGCAATATGTTATATTATTAAAAAAATGTAGGAAGTATCTGGCTAAAAGTAAAGAATAACAGAAGAATGTCTATTTGTACTTTATTGTTATGCAAAAGCATTTGACTGAGTGGAACATAACAAGTTGGGTTGATACTGAGAAATGAATGGGATTCCCAAAGCACTTAACCGCACTCATACAAAACCTGTAATTGAACCAGGAGGCTGTTGTATGAACAGAGCTGGGGAACACAGCATGATTTCAAATTAAGAAGTGAGTGCATAAGGGTTATTGTCTTTTTTTATAGTTTTCAATGTGTATGCTGAGTAAATTATTCAAGAAGCTGGACTCTGTGAAGTGAAATGTGGCATCAGTATCAGAGGGAGAATCTGATAAACTGTTTGATCCAGATGCCATAATCTTACTTGCCCCAAGTTAAGAGGACTTGATGTACTTGTTGCAAAAGATCTAAGGAATGCATCCTTCAGTATGGATTGCACCTCAGTGTCAAGAAAATAGATTCTTACCACTAGACCAATAGGCAATATCATAACAGATAGAGAAGATATTGAAACTGTTAACAACTTCATCTTACTTGGATCCACAATTAAACGTTTGGTGCAACCTGTCAGAAAATAAGGAGATGCACTGCACTGGGAAAGTCTGAAGTTATGGACCTCTCCAAATTATTGAGTAGCAAGGATGTTAGTTTGAGGACTAAGGTGTGTATGATTCAGACCATGGTCTTTTCAATCATTTGTCATGCATCTAAGAGCTGGACAATGAATAAGGATGAGAGAAGAATAATTGGTGCCTTTGAGCTGTGGTATTGGAGAAGAGTACTGAATATCCCATGGACAACCAAAAGAACAAATATGCCTTAGAAAGTTGCATCCAGAGTGGTCTTGGAGACAAAGATGATGAGGCTTCACCTCATATAATTCAGATGCATTGCCAGAAAGTGCTTTTCCTTGGAGAGGGATATGATGCTTGGAAGAGTAGAGGGTTAGTGAAGGAGAGGAAACCTCTTGAACAGGTGGATTGACACGTTTACTGCTGCAATGGACTCTAGTGTGTCAGGAAGTGTGAAGATGCACAGGATAGGACATGGTTCAGATCTGTCGTTTATTGGGTCTCTATGAGTCATACTCGACTTGACAGCATACAACAACAACAAGTGCTGCATAACTCACTACATGCATAATGTCTAGAATTGTTTATATTTACTTTGCTTGTATTTATTTTAAATGGAAATTTTATATACTTTTATTAGAGAAGCCACAGAATAGCAATATTCAAATTATTCATGAAAGGTGAGAAGATACAATGTATTACATAAAGTGTTCATTCTTTGAATAACATGATAGATTAAACTTGTTTCACACTTACCAGAAGAGGCATCTGTATTATATGTCAAATTTTTATATCTCAGATGTTAACAGAAATTTAAAATAGCATTTTTATCAAAAGTTAGTGAACATTAGCTTCCTAAAGGGAATTATTTAGATTTAAGATATATTTTCCATCCCAAAATGCTTTAATATAAACCCAAAATATTCAATCCCATTTATCATGTAAGCAGGAAGCTGCCGTATTAGTGGAAACTCGGAGCAGTTAAACAGATAAGGTAAGAATCAGAGATGTGTACTGTTTGCTCGTGGAGAGGTATTCACCTTAAATCAATATAAAAATACAAATTTAGTAACCTGGATGTTCAAAACAAAACACTGTTTAATGTATAAAACACTAACTAATGTGTATGTATTTTGTGTGTTTTCCAATGTTACCAGTAGAAATAAATTTTAAAGAGCAATTTTAATAACAAAGTCAAGATACAAAAAACATAAATCAGTATTTATGACATAACAGAATCCATTTTTCAAAGTGTGTATGTATATATAGAAAATTTACTAGAAGCAATTCTAATCAAGCTTTGAGATCATTTTAATTTTTTTCTCTTTATTTTCTTTTATTTACAAATTCTCCACTATAAACATAAAACTTCCATATTGAGGATGGGGTGAGCATAAATTATAAATAATAACGTATTAAATAATTTATTGGGGGAAATGTTTGGTATTACAGTCATCTTAGAATCATCATGAGATCAATTCATCTTGAGTTCTTAAGTAGTTGATCTGTGTGTAATTTAACAACTAATTAACAGTCTGATATTATAAAATTAATTAAAAATATCAACTTAAGGAACAAACTGGTGGAAAATGTGTGGCTTCTGTGGTTGATTTCAGAGACATTATGCCCAAGATATCCAAGAATTCCTTGATATGCCAAGACAGTACAATATGCAGCAAATAATTAAATATAGACCAACGATTATGGTTATAACTGGATTTTTATCTATTCTTAATTAACTCTGCAGCATGTAAAATAGTAAACTCTTTTTCTGCATACGAATTTGATCTGTTTTTTATGTAAGTAGCCATCAAATTGAAACTGGCTCATGGAGATCTTGGTTCTAACTCAGAATGCACTCATGTAAAACAAAACAATATTATGCACCATAGAATCAAAACCTGAGCTGACCTTCCAGCAGATTCTCAGAGGCAGTAAATCACATGGGAGGAAACTGTGCATACTTCTTCCACAGCGCATTGGAGGATTTAAATGGTGTGCCAATGAATTGGCAGTGCAACTCCTTACCAACACTGCCGAAAACTATGCAGTTCTCACAATTACCTTAAGCCCATTCTTGCAACCACGGTATACAATCCCTCCTAGATCTATCTAGGAGATAGATCTGTTTTATACTTAAGAAGAACAATAGGTGCATATGGGAGGACTGAAATATCTTAATTTCTAGTCTCTAACCTTATCAAGTGGCACCATCAGTCAGGACATCAAAAGATGAGTTGCATTGGGAAAATCTGATGTCAAAGATATCTCCAGAGTGCTAAAGAGCAATGGTGTTAGTTTAGAGACTAAGGTGTGCCTGATCCAGGCTATGGTCTTCCTAATTGCTTGATATACATCTGAGAGCTGGAAAATTTATTAGAATGACAGACGAATAACTGATGCCTGTAAGTTGTGATGCTAGAGAAGAGTACTGAACATACCATGACAGCCAAGAGAACAAAGAGGTCTGTCCTGGAGAAGTTAAAACTACTTTGCTCCTTGGAGGCAAGGATTTTGATGCTCTGTGTCACCTACTTTGGAAATTTTACCAGGAAAGACCAGTCCTTAGAGAAGGATATGATGCTTGGAAGGATAGATAGTGCAGATGAAGATGATTCTGGATGAGATGGAGTGACACAGTGACTGTGGCAATGGGATCAGGTGTGTCTGAGACAGTGAATTCATTGGCACATAACAACAACTTTAGCACTGATACCGCTCTTTCTGTCTCATTTTCTAAAATGGATATTTTATACATTCTCCAGTTCTATTTCATCTTACAGAGGAAAAAGAAGCTTGTT
Organism: Elephantulus edwardii; assembly: GCF_000299155.1. Lineage (NCBI taxonomy): Eukaryota > Metazoa > Chordata > Mammalia > Macroscelidea > Macroscelididae > Elephantulus > Elephantulus edwardii. Next base: position 5,313,264 of record NW_006399940.1, on the reverse strand, counting down.
CAGGGGACCTTTCCGAATTTTACCACCTACTTGCATATCTTAGTTATCTAATTTTCCTTTCTTCTTGCTTAAAATGAGATGCTAACTCCTATTTAAGACCAATCTTCTTTGTCCTGGATCTTATCTCTTATGCATTTCAGAAACCTTTAATTTCTCAACTCCCTTTTCTCTTTTTTTCTTCTTTAACTTCTCTCTATTGTCTGTTTCCTATTTGCATTTCTCCAATCTTGAGAAAACTTTCAATAGATTCTCATTTTCCACTACAATTATAGATCTATTTCTCTCCATATACAGCTAAATATTTTCAAGAGCCTTACTGACCTTCCTTCTCTTGATATTTATTCCTCAACCCTCTATAGTGAGACCTAAGTGGCTACAAATCTTTAAAAGCTACCAACAAGTCTGCTAAATACACTGGCCACATCATAAATCTCTTACATAATTTGACATCTCTGGAATATCAGTTCTAAATAACTAGAAAATCTTTCTTCCTATTATTCAAATTACTGATTATTTTCCTTTTAAAACTCTAGATGTCCTTTTGGATTGTGGGCTCCATCCTCAAATTTTAACATCTATCCAACCCCAAAATAGTAACATTTCTGAGTTTACCCTAGAACCTCTCTCCTTTTCTTGCTGTGCAAGGACTGAACTCAGTGACTTCTTCCATTTTAATGACCTGAAAAGCCATCTTTTCAGAACTCAGACCCATCAATTTAGCTCTTTACAAAACCTCTCTGATTAAATGTCTGACAAATTCTGCCTGTTAAAAACAGAGATCATTATCTTCTTCCTTAAATTGATTCTACACTCACCTTCCCCATCTCAGTGAATGATTACCCAGTTCCTTAAAACAAAAACCTAAGAGTCATCATTGTTCCATCTTGATTTATCACTTTTTCTTCCTTTCTCCTACCACTTATTTTTCAGCTTGTTGCACTGTGTTTGATTGCATGCTGCTGTAAAACTCGAGCTATGCCAATAGTATCTCAATTATCAGCAAGGTCAGTCATGATGGATAAGTTTTAATAGAGCTTCCAAAGATAGACTATGTAGGGCAGAAGACTTGTCATCTACCTCTGAAATTATAGGCTACTGAAAGTCCTGTGAATAGCAGTGAAAACAGTGTCTAATATAATACCAGAATATGAAGCCCTCAAGTTAGAAGGCATTCAAAACACAACTGAAAAAGAGCTGTGTCCTTAAAGTCGAGTCTGTCTGGATTAGGTGGATGGAGTAAAGTTTTCACCTAATGAAGGAAAGACCTTTGCTTTCGTGGCTGCTGCTATTACGGTGTTGATTTCAAGTAAAATGAAATCCTTAGCTTCATTTTTTTTCTCCATCTATCACAATGTTGCCTATTGGTCCATTACTGAGGATTTTTCATTTCTTGATGTTAAAATTTAGTCTCCGTTAAAGGCTGTAATCTTTGATCTTCCATAATTGCTTCAAATTGTCTTTCTTTGAAAAAGGTTGTTTTATCTGCAAAACACAGGTTATTAAATGAGTCTTCTTTCAATCTTGCTGTCTCTTCTTCATATAGTCCAGATTCTCAAATTATTTGCTGAGTTTACAAATTGAATAGATATAGAGAACAATGACACATATCTTTCCTAATTTTAACTACACAGTTTCTGTTTGTTCTGTTTTGACAACTGCTTCCTGTCTGTATAAGTGTCATATAAACACAATTAAGTGTGTTGAGACTGTCATTTTACTTTATGTGAGCCATAATTTGTTTGATCTATATAGTCAAGTGTCTTTCATGCTCGATAAAGCACAAGTAAGCATCTTTATGCTATTCTTTGCTTTCAGGAAAAATCTATCTGACATCACAGAAATCTCTTCAGAACCCAGCCTTAATTTCTGGAAGTTCCCTATTGATATATTGTCCCAGCCGTTTTGTAACATTCTTCGACAAGATTTTACTTGCTCCTGATATTAATGATATTACTTGCTAATCTCCACATTCCATGGGATTACCTTTTTTTTTTTTAATGTGAACAAATATACAGCTCTCTTTCAGTCAGTTGTCTGAGGAACTGTCTTCCAAAAATATCTTGGCATAGGCTAGTGAGCAAATTTAGGCCACATTTGATTTGCCAGTTAAAACATATTTGTATTCCATCAATTCCTTGGGCATTATTTTGTGTTAATGCCTTTAGTTCAGCTTAAACTTCTTTATTCTTGATCATATGCTACTTCCTGAAATGGTTCTGGGTACACCAATTCTTTTTGTTACAGTAACTTTTCTTCCTTTTTCTTTTAATGCTTTTCTCTTTCAGGCATTTGAATCACCATATTCTTTTATGCTTCCTGGGTCATTCAAGATTTTGTCCATAAAATTCTTCCAAATTGCAAGGCTTGAACCTGTTCTTCAGTTCTTTCAGTTTGAGAAATACTGAGTGTGATCCTCCCTTTCAGTATTCTAACATCAATTCTTTGCACATTTTGTTACAATAATTAATTTTGTCGTTTAGAACTACCTTTGACATTTTTTCACTTCAGCATTTCTTCCCTTTGTTTGGCCCCTCTACATTATAGTACAAATTTCACAGTCTCTCCTAACATCTATTTTGGTCTTTTTTTTTTCCTTTTTTGTCTCTGTAATGACTTTTTGCTCTCTTCATGGATGATATCATTTATTACATCACACAACCATGTGATCTTTGGTCATTAATGTTCAATGCATCAAAACTACTCTTGAGATGGTTTTAAAATTCATTTGGAATGGACTTAAGGTTACATTTTGGTTCTAGTGGACTTCTCTTCATGTTCAATTTGAACTTGCACACAAGTAATTGACAATATGACAACCTGTTCCACAGTCAGCCCCTGCCTTAACTTGACTGCTGAAACGTTCTCCCTCAATTCTTTCCACAGATGTAGTCAATCTGATTCCTGTATAGGTCTATTAGGTGAGGTCCACGTGAATGACACATGAGAAGGAATACACATTATCATTAAAGAGAAGTTATTCTATTCCAGAAATTGATAGAATAGCAATTGAGATGTTTTAACAAACAGACGCAGCCTTGAAAGTTTACATTTGTCTATGTCAAGAGAGTAAGAGATTTTGAAGCGAGATACCTGGCCAATCAACTGAAAGAGATCCATAATTGTGCTCATTAAAAAAAGAAAAAGTTTAATCCCACAGGATACTTAAATTACATAACAATATCGCACAAGTATCTTGCTGAAGATTATACAAAAATGACTGACAAAACTTCAAGCTAAATTTAGAGGAGGTTTTGGAACAAGACATATAATTGCTGGTGTCAGATGGACCTTAGCTGAAAGTAGAAAACACTAGAGAGATGTTTACTTGTTTTTCATTGACTATTTAAAGGCATTTTTGTTGTTGTTGTTGTTATGTGCCATTGAGTCGCTTGTGACTCATAGCAACCCTAGGTACAACAGCCCCAAACTCTGCTCTGTCCTGTGCCAATCCCACTCTCTCTGACACACCCATCCCAATTGCCCCAGTCACTGAATCAATCCACCTCATAGGGGGCGTTCCCCTTCTGCGCTGTCCTTCCACTCTACCCAGCATGATGTCCCTCTCCAAGGACTGGTCCCTCCTTGCAACATGTCCAAAGTATGTTAGACGGAGCTTTAGAATCCTTGCCTCCAAGAAGCAGCCTGGTTTGACCCTTTCTAGGTTGAATCTGCTTGTTTTCCTAGCAGTCCATGGTACCCTCGATACTCTTTTCCAGCACCACTGCTCAAAGGCATCAATTCTCCTTCTATCATCCTTAGTCATTGTCCAACTCTCTGATACATAACAAGTGATAGCAAAGACCATGGCCTGTATCAGACGCACCTTAGTCTTGAAAGAGACAATTGAGAAAAATGGAATCCCAAACAATTATGCTCATGCAAAACTTGTACATAGATTAAGCAGCTGTAATTCAAACAACTTTGCATAAGATATTGCATAGTTTAAAATTTAAAAGTGTGTATGTTAGGGTTATAAATTTCCCCCACTGTACTTTGTATTCGGCAAGTAAATCAAGAAGCTGAACTATATGAAGCAGAATGCAGCATCAAGATTGGAGGAAGACTTCTCAACAACTTGTGAAATTCTTTTTTTAAAAAACACAGAGAGTGTTTTGTTTTATTTATTTGCATACAATCATTCATAAACATTGGGTTTTATTCATTGTATTTTATACAATTATATACATGCATTGCATTTTATACTATCTGTGATATTCTGAGGCTATAACCTTGCTTGTTAAAAGTGAAGAAGGCATGAAGCACTTAATAAAGAGTTGTTGTTGTTGTTATGTGCCATCGAGTCGTTTGCGACTCATAGCGACCCTATGTACAACAGCCCTAAACCGTGCTCTATTCTGTGCCAATCTCATTGCCTCTGACA